>NC_134353.1:660672301-660976341 GCF_048569485.1 Anomaloglossus baeobatrachus | reverse complement strand
CCGGGAAGACCTGACCAATGAGGTCGCTATTTCTGACAATACCATTGCCCTTGAATGTAGCAGAGGCCGAGCATACACACCTCCACTGTATTCAAGACAGGGCTACAGAGCCCATTCTCAGGTCCAGTGCACGATCTCAGAATTAAGCTTTCCTTCCACTTGCGTTTTGCACAGACTAATACAATCCAATAAATCAAATTGCACTCACACCAGTGCAAAACTATGGGGCAGTGTCCATCTGCGATTGATTTCTCTTGCCATTTCTGCATGAGCAATGAATCGCAGTGATTCTCAGCTCACATGCACCCATACAAGTCTATAGGTGCGTGTGAAACTTCGCATTGCACTCGCATGTCATCCGACCACGACTCCCTCTTTTCAGCAGCTGTGATCCGATGGCAAGATCAGATCACAGCTGCATGACCCTCAGCTCACACTTGCTCTCGCATCAGAAGCTATGCGCAAGTGGAATCGAGGCTTACAGGGAGTGTCCAGTGGTCAGACCCCCAACAATCCACAGGTAAGAGATAAGAGACTGATGGATAAGGTATAAGCACAGAAACCAAGACACAGTGCTAGCTGCATAACAGACCAGATGGATAATGCTATCCACTGACAGGAACAAGGTCTAATCCCCCCCCCCCCCCCCCCCAACACATGAACTGAGAATGAGAAGATGTTGTTTTAAAGCAATATGCTTAAAAGGAACCAGTCAGTTTTATGGCCTATAAGCTGCGGCCACCACCACCAGGCTCTTATATACAGCACGTTAGAATGCTATATATAAGAGCGCAGGCTGCTGTGAGAACATAAACACTTTATAATACTCACCTAAACCGGCCGCTGCGGTGCTGGTTGGCCCGGTGGGCGGCGCTGTTCTCCAGGATCGGCGCCTCCTCTCTCGGCCATCTTGCTCCTCCATCTTCTGAAGCCTGTGTGCATGACGCGTCCACCTCATACACACTCGCCGGCTCAGAGGTCCTGCGCATGCGCACTTTGATCTGCCCTGAGCAGTATTATAGTGCGCCTGTGCAGGACCTCAGTGCCGGTGAGTGTGTATGACGTGGACATCACACATCACATCACACACAGACATCACAGACATAGACACATAGAAAGCAAACGGAAATATAGAAAGAAAAAAAAAACAAAAAAACGTGGACTCCGCTGTATTTTTACCTTCCAGCCGAGGTAAGCACACAGCGGCGGCCCGTTATTCTCAGGCTGGGGAGGGCGGGGGGCAGGGTTAATGTCCCCCGCCTCCCTCCCACCTCCTGCAGCAGAGAATATCAGCCGCAGCTGCCCCGGGACTGTCGCATCCATTATGCGGCAGTACCGGAGTGTCCCCGCCTCTTCCTGCTGCCGTGATGCAGTGGCAGTCAGGGTAATACAAGGAGTTAATGGCGGCGGATCACCGCCACTAAGTCCAGGCTTGATCATGGCAGCGTCTATGTGACAGCTAACATGATCAACCCGTAAGTGAAGTGGAAAAACACACACACCGAAAAATCCTTTATTTTAAATAAAACACAAATAAGCCTCGTTCACCCTTTTTATTACCCCCCGAAACACACAGCTCCGGCGTAATCCACGTCCTGCGATGCTTGCATCCAGCCGCGACTGACACAGCGCTGAATGCAGCCTTGCAGTGAGACAGCAGAGGTAACCACAGGGCATTTCCCACGGCCGGTAATGTGAACACACTATCGACCGTGAGAAATGCAGCGATCTGTCCTCTATCTATCCCTCTATCTATTCTTCTGTCTATTTATCTATCTATCTACTATCTATCTCAGAAGGAAATGATTTTTTTTTTTAATGTGCCTTATTGCATTGAATGCAATAAAGCACATGTACCAACCAGCACGCGGCAAAACCGCGAAAAATACCGCGGTAAACTGCATGCGGTTTTCGGGTGCGGTTTGCCGCGGTTTTTTACCTCGGGTGCGGTAATCTTTCAATGCCTGCAGCATTTTCTTGAGAAAATTCCATTTTCCAGTGCGCACATAGCCTTATATCATGACATAATGAGCATTACTTGGTTCCTCCACCGCTTGGTGTTTATGTCTTGCGTGTTTCCGGTCTCTATTTTGGAAGTATGTTTTGATTTTTTGCGTTCGTGTATCTGTTATGTAGGTATTGTATATAACTTCATTTCCAGATTCAGTGTAAAGCCAGTTTTCATTACTGGTGATGTCCCTTATTATAGGTGTTAATTTTGCAGTAAGGCCCCTTTCACACGTCAGTGATTCTGGTACGTTTGTGCTTTTTTTTAAACGTACCAGAATCACTGACATACGCAGACCCATTATAATCACACGTCAGTGATTTGTCACTGCACGTGTCTCCGTGCAGCGTACCCCGCGTGTGCGTGATTGCCGCACGGAGACATGTCCATTTTTTTCTGGCATCACTGATATTCCACGCAGTGGTGTGGTCCGTGAAACACGTGCCAGAAAAAAACGTGCTTTTAAAATAAAAAACATTTTAACTCACCCGGCGTCTAGCGATGTCCTCTGCAGCCCGTGCAGCCTGCTGCTTCTAAGCCGGCTCATTACTGTCGCGAATATTCATTATGCGCGACACAGCCGACCCGGAAGCAGCTGCTGCAGGGGTCACCGCCGGCCGGATGCTGCACCGTGGGAGCGATCAGCACCATGGACAGCGGGAGCGCGCACAGGTGAGTTGATTTCTAAGTGCAATCACGGGCCACGGAGAACGGAGCCCGGATTGCACTTAGACAACCCACGTGTGCCGTGAATCACGGCACACGCAGGGACATGTGCGTGTTTTACACGCCAGTGAAAAACGTCACTGTTTTTCACTGACGTGTGAAATGGGCCTAAGGCTGTGATAGCATTACGTCTAAGCCATATATTTCATGTATATGCAGGAAATGTGTTACATATCCATAAAGCTTGACCCCTTCAGAGGTAGAGTGTCCTTTAGGCCTCTGTTAGGTTGGTATATGTAGGCTCTATTCACACATTCAAAGACTATGTTTGGCATATGCTTCAAGAGCATTAGCACATCACTATGGAGCATGTGCTATGGCTGCGGCCCAGTCTGCACTGGTATATCTTTCTTGCAGTATATGGAATAGTATAGTTAGGAATATGGTAATGGAAATATTTGTAACTATAGATTTTGTTACTTTTCTCCAGTGGGAGATGTATGCCACTTTATGCCTATGCAGAGGAAAAGTTGCAGCTTTTGCTCTACATTGGGAGATCCTCCAAACGTATATCTCGGACATGGGCTCTAAAGTGAGCAAAGCAAAGAGCTCAGGTGCTGTGTGTATAGAGCCCAAATTGCAGGATTACAGCCCCATTCAGTTCTTCTGGTGATTATATAAATCATACCCCCTCAGGAGGTAATGGCCTCCTCACTGGTGACCAGTTTTACCAATACAAGTAATGTACAGGTAGCGGCAGAGGCATTTGGCATTCCCAGTAGACCGCATCTTTTCACTCACTATTCTAGACGCTGTGAAATGGTACAGACATGGCAGAGAAAAGCGCTCCATCCTTTCTTGTGTGTGGGAATCATTGAAACATATTTTGTAACCATAGCAATCTGTAACTAAGTTTAGACACAAAGGATGGACTGAAGACTAAATCTCCACCCAAATGATATTTTATGTATCGGAAATGCCTTCCTGAAAGGATACGTATTATCAGCTTAGATGACCTTGGGGGCTCCATGGTTCTCTTATCCCCATCCCTACCCCCACCTAAAAAGAAAAAAAAAAAAAAAAAAAAAAAAAAAACGCAGCATCAATGATCACCCCACCCTCTTCCCACAAGAGCAGACACTGGGAGTACTAGTGCACCCCCCCCCCACACACACACACACACACACACACACACACACACACACACACACATTGTGGGGGCTGCAGTCAGGAGCGGAGGTGTATGTATACATGAATCTAATGTATATTGCAGGCCCCACGTGGGTCAGGCTGGAGGATCCTGCTGTCAGGTCAGTCAGGGGTACACCGAGACATCTGCTGCAATGTGATGGAATTACATTCAGGCAACATCACTATTCACATGGCAACAACAAGTAATGCTAAGCTGGTGGAGGATTTATTACAGGAAATAATACATTGCATTCTGAAGAAAGCCACCTCCTATGTGCTTATAGGCACCAAGACTACAGAGGACAAGAAAAGTTATCTTTGATGTCCCATCTTTAACCATTACAGGCACTTGTAGTATTGCCCCCCCCCTGTCAGAGGGCTCGCCCCTTGGCTATTCTTCCATACGTGCAGCCTGTGCATCCGAGCAAGTCTGGTTTCAATTCAGCCAGCTCTACATATAATTTATTACTTTGTTATGCCCTTCCCTCCCTTGGGACGTCTGCATTTTTCTGTCACTTCCCCCCTCTCCATTCTCATTCCTTTGATCTTTCTCTGTCCTTGAATAAAAAGAACAAAAGCCAGCCCCCCTCTCCTCTTCATTCACTTTTCATCCTAGACCGGCTGTATATGCACACAACATACCTACCATAAGGAATAATATCATGACCAATATGTGCCCAGGAGGACTTCTCGGGACAGGTGACTAAAGGAAATTACAAGCTCTTTTTAAAATAGTAGGATGTTTTCACAACAGAGGCAAACAGGCAGACCATCCCCTTAGCCCATCCATCATTTACTCCCCCTTCCACTCCAGACAATAACAACCAAACAAAACTACAAAATGTCCTTAATCCAGACCCCAACAATCCAGGCAGATACTTCTAACACAGACGTAAAGCATAAATCTGGAATTGCGCATGCAGTTTCTATACAGATTAGTGAGCAGTTTCCAGGAGAGGACACAGAAGGGTTGTAGACATAAGTGAAGTGCAGCCCTCTGTAACCAGGCTGGAGAGAGCTTAAGCGGAGCCCTCCATTCAGGGCTGACAATAGAGCTATATCCCAGACTGAATGGTAACGTGCCCATCCACCTGCTGATAGTTTTCCTGATATATTACGGTCTTTCTGGAGGTACTTTATTCTTAAAACCAAAGTTTATACACATTAGTTGGCCAAGAGTGCAATTACAAACCCTTCATTTTGACTGACGCTTATCCGAGCAGTATTTAAACTTCGCCAATACATTGGTGTGCAAGCCATAACCCCGGCTGAGTGCAAAGGTACACACTGATACACCAAGAAATGCAGCAGCTTCGCCGTCTGACCACACTGTGGCACACAGGCTCAGGCAGTCAGTGCACACACAGGCAGAGTTCTCACTGTCAATCAGTAAGGGGGCGGGGGTGGAGCACCCAAAATGCAAATTGAGGGGGGTGTAACGTGCACTGAGCCACTGGCCATGCCAAGGGGACACTGAAGCTGCCTCGTCTGTATTTGAATTTTAAAGTTATAAACAAAAGTATAGTGCTAGTGTGATTTCTATAGGGGCTAAATTCCTAAGATCCTTATATAACTGTACAGGTAGGTTCATTTGCATTTTAGGGAAAACAAGCTCCCTTTACTCCAAAAGCAAAAAAAAAAAAAGATGGCAATGAAGCCATAACTGACAGCTGCCCACCAGTCACCAGGCTGGAGCCAATAGATGAGCGGTCTGGCGAAGTTTGTCAGGTGGCAGCACTGAGGCAGACGGCCAATAAAGGGACTAATGACTGCTTCACAAGCATCCCTTCCCATTGCTTCATCTTAAAAACTAGAAATGTCCCATTTTTCTCCCAGACACTTGATGTCGTGGGGAGGGGGCTGTATGACCTTCCTGGAGACTGTAACAACAAGAAGAGCAGAAAATCCTACATTCACTGTTCATTATTATTTCCCCGTTACTTAAAGGGAACCAACCAGAAGGGTTTTCATAAATACAGTAATGTCCGTGCTATACTGGTGCTAGGATGCTGAATGTAAGTACCTTTTGTTCAGAGATTGTATATTTTATTTCAGAAATACGTGCAAGTAAAGTGCCAGCAATGCATGGCTATTTGATTGAAAGGTGCAACAGGGGCAGAGTTCGGGGTGGGTAGAGCCGAGCGAGGCCGTGGCAGAGGACGTCAGTGCGCGGGGACTGCAGGGCTGGAGACGTGTGTGTGTGTGTGTGTGTGTGTGTTTGTGTTTGTGTTTGTGTGTGTTTGTGTGTGTGTGTGTGTGTGTGTGTGTGTGTGTGTGTGTGTGTGTGTGTGTGTGTGTGTGTGTGTGTGTGTGTGTGTGTGTGTGTGTGTGTGTGTGTGTGTGTGTGTGTGTGTACACATGCGAAATGCGGGAGGGGGCAGAGCCGAGCTCCGTGCACAGCCAGGGTAAATATCGGGTAAAAGCAAAGCACTTTTTGCTTGGTTCCAAGATATTTATTTTGGGTACCAGCGTACACCGCTTAGCTCCCTGCACCCGTAACCAGTGTAAATATCGGATAACTAACCAAAAGCGCATTGCTTGGTTACCCGATGTGTATCCTGGTTATGGGGGCGGGGAGCCAGAGAGAGCATGTGCAGCAAAATCCTACGGATCGCGGTGCTCAAAAAACGTTACAGGCTGCGTTGCTCCCGCCCGGCGGTCAGTTAAAAAACGACTGACCGCGACGCAGCGGATTCAACGCAGCATCATCAATCTCAATCCGTCACTAATAGAAGTCTATGGGGAAAAACTGGATTCCTGCAAAATATTTTGCAGGATACCGTAATTCCTCAAGGCGACGGATTGTGACTGATGCAAAACAACGGAAGTGTGAACTTAAACTGGAAAACTCCTTTTTAGGCTATTAAATAAAGGAAATGCAATAATGAAGATTTAAAAGAAAAAAATCATCCTTGCATCTTCTATCCTCTGTGTAACCAGTACAGATGTGTCAAGTCCCCCTGGGTCTCTTTCCAGTGTATTACTGGCATCATGGCTTCCTACTGAGCAGTGATGCCAATAAAGTACGGCACTTGACCGCTGAAACCACATGCTTAGAAACACAAACCAGGACGACCGCCAGAGCGTCTGTGATGGATTGGCAGGACATAGAAAAAGTGGGATTTTTATTTTTAATTATGTACAGCACTTGCAGTTCTTTTTAACCCCTTCTTCCATGGGAGTGTAGTGTATTCTATGCTCTATGACTGATGCAGAATGAACATGATTTCATCTTCTTTAGTCACTGTCATGATCATCTGTTAGCTGGCACCAGCTTTATAATGGGGGGCAACCTGCCAAAGACAACGTCATCCCTAAAGAACAAGAAGTGTCGGCCACGGCCAAAACTGCAAGATTTTCATTAAAAGCTTAATATAATCAATAGGTCACTTATCTTACAATAGATTCTCTCTATTGGTTAATAATATAAGTGCTAGGAAAAAGCTTTGAAAAATCATTAATAGGCCACGTGCACACATTTAGGATTTTGTCAGGTTTTTACCTCGGTATGTGTTAGGCTATGACCGCACTTTGCGTCGTCCTAGTTGCATTTCTAAACGCACGTTTTGGGCTTAATTGTTTTCACCAAAGTTGCCTTTTTCAGAACTTTAGCGCTAAAAACGCATGCGTATGTACCGCGTTTTAGATGCGTTTTCAGCGCTTTTTACATGCTTTTTCACCTGCGTTTTGAACATGAAGACACTGCTAAAAATAGTCAAACATCATGAAAAAATTAGAAAAAAAAGTAAAACAATTTTGGAATTAAAGAAAATATTTAAATTTCATGAAATTATAGCGGTTTTATAATATTTAATGTTAAAATAACAATAAAATCATAATTTTCATTACTCTAATTGTCGGAATATGTGTGTGTGTGTGTGTGTGTGTGTGTGTGTGTGTGTGTGTGTGTGTGTGTGTGTGTGTGTGTGTGTGTGTGTGTGTAAAGGGACATATTATTCTATTACTTTAATGCCAGAAAAGCATGCGTTTTGGAAGTCAAGAACACATGTTTTCAGCACCTAAAAAGCAGGTAAAACGCAGGAAATTTAAAGTTTCTTGGTTTTTGCCATTTCTCATTGACTTCAATGTTAGCAAAATTTTCAGAAATCTCAGAATTTGCTGGGACTGTAACAAGCAGAGTTTTATTAGCATGGATTTGCAAAAAACCAAGGCAATAATGCGACTCAAAAACTGCTGCAAAACGTCCTTTGTAAGCATAGCCTAGGGCTCCTTGTTCACACAAGGCATTTTTGGTGCATTTTTTCCTGAAGGCTGTAAACATACAGGGTGCAATGTACGTTACTGTTTAATTCATTTGTTAGACGGGTCTTTCCACGCTCCCTAGCTGCGCCCACTTTAGCAAAGTTGGCATGCATAAAGTCATTTTTTCTCTGCAACATTGAAATTTGATAAAACAGGGTAATTGTATGTCCTATGCTCCATTCACTGCTAGGACAGTGTACAAGAACACTTTACACAAAATGACAAACGTGTAGAAAACATTTTTCTCGACTATTGGTCCTTGTAAATAGGTCCATCAAACAAGTGAGCAAATGATGGCAACTGCGGTCCGACCATGCAAGCGGACCTCAGCTGCGGGGGGGGGTGGGGGGGGTGGGCTGGCGCTGCAGAGGGGAGGGAGGGGGATTTCTCTCCCTCTCTCCTCCGTAGCCGGCTATTGTGATTCTCGCTCTGCAGGCGCGGTACACCGGTGTGCCGTGCGATCTTTCTCTCACCCCATAGACTTGAATGGGTGCGAGAGAGAAGAGGATTGTTTTCTCGGTCCGGTTAGGCCTGAGAAAATAATCGCTCATCTGTGCTGGCACATAGAGTAATATTGGTCCGAGTGGAATGCGATGTTTTATTGCACTCCACTCGTACAGATTTTCATGCCGTGTGGCTTAGGCCTAAGACTGAAACTATAAACGATGGTTCAGTCACGGAGGGCCGGTAGTCATACGTGAAGCTGGATTATTGTTCTGCAATATATAGGAATTAGGGACCCAAACTGTAAACGTCCAGATCATTGCGGTTTCAAAGTTGCCTGAATGCCAGACCTGGGATTCCGGGTGTTTGATCTGGATCCAGCACTCGAGAAAATAAAAAAAAAAAAAAAAAAAAAAACAGGGAAAGCTAAAGAAAATAAGAATGAAGCATGCGCTTCGTACTTACCCAGGCTCCGGCCTGTCTGTACGCTACTCCCGCACTGCTGTGCTCTGCTCCTGTGGCCTCCGTGGGCCGCTCATTTCATATGCACAGCTTTCCTCACCCACCGGCTGGCCTGGCCTCTGTGACTGGTTGCAGTCAGAAGCGTACCCAGCCTGGGTGACAGGTCATTCATGCTCTGGAGCTCACAGCGAGCAGTCATGGTCTATGGCCGCTCGCTGTAATATTCACATGTAGCAGAGCTGGAATCGCTGTGGGACCTCGTGTGAATTACGTCAGACCTGCATGAGTTTTGTGGTTCGTAAAGTGGTGAAAGAAGGTGCTTTTTGTATTTTATTACAAACACAGGATTTTTTTCAGTTTATTTATATATTTCACTTACAGATTAATGATGGGGGGGTGTCTCATACATGCCTGCCAAGATTAACCTAGGGTTTAGCAGCAGCTGTGCGCTGTTATTAACTTGACTGTCACCAGACCAGGGCTAATGGATGCAGCAATTCCGAGCGGCTGGAGGCTGATATTTTTAAGCTGGGTCTCCCCAGCCTGAGAATACCAGCCCCCAGCTGTGGGGATTATCTTGGTTGGGTATCAAAATTGTGGCTTACCGCATGCGGTTCCTCTTCTTTTGATACACAGCCAAGATAGGCGCAGGGCTGGGGCTGCAGCCTGCTTATCTGTGTTGGGTATCAAAATACAGGGGGAACCCTGCACCAATTGTTTTATTTATTTACTTTATACCACAATACTGACCGTATCTAGAGTGTATGGACTCCTTCCAGAAATTAAACATTTCAACACGCCCCCTATCACATGATAGGGGCGTGTTCAAAATGCCGTCCGACGTTTCTAGCCAGAAAGAAAATTTCTTTTGACTCCACGTAGGCATAGAATTGTTCATAACAGAAGCAGGAATCTGGGGGTGCGAATACCGGGAGGAAGGAAGGGAGGGGAGAGGGTGAGAGGGGGAGAAGCCCCCCTTGCATGATTATGGTAAACGAGAGGAAACATCACCCCACCCACTAACCTGGAAGGAACCCATACATTCTAGGCTCATGATAGTTGCTACAGTGTATAAGCTCCATCAGTTACACTGCTTTCCCTGCCCACCGGCTGTCCTGGCTGGTGTGAATGGATGCAGTCAGCTGACACGCTGACTCTCAGGGTGGGGGCACGTCTGACTGTAATAAGCGGTCCAGGCAGTGAATGGGAAGCCTGGGAGCAGCATACAGCCATGCCAGAGCCTTGGTACGTCCACTGTGTGCGCTCCAATTCCTATATCGTTTCTACCATCATTTTTAATCTTCAGATTCTGCTCCCCAAAGACTTATATGGGGGCAGATTCCAAACCGGATTGGGATTATTTTTTCTTCTTTTTAAAAAAAAAAAAAAAAAAAAAGAAGAGCATGTCCCGGTTTTTTTCGAGTCCCCTCAGCTCTAATATGAAGCCATGAAGAAGTGCACTTGATTTTTTTTTATCCCCCAATGTGGCTTCCACAGTACACAAGGAAAATCACAAATGAGAAAAAAAATTATATTATATATACATACACAGTGGGGGGAAAAAAGTATTTAGTCAGCCACCAATTGTGCAAGTTATCCCACCTATAAAGATGAGAGAGGACTGTAATTGACACCATAGATAGACCACAACTAGGAGAGACAAAATGAGAAAAGAAATCTCAGTCACATTCCAAACTCCACCATGGTGAAGACCAAAGAGCTGTCGAAGGACACACAAACAAAATTGTAGCCCTGAACCAGGCTGGGAAGACCTTCTGCAATAGGCAAGCAGCTTGGTGTAATAAAATCAACCGTGGGAGCAATAATAAGAAAATGGAAGATATACAAGACCACTGATAATCTCCCTCAATCTGGGGCTTCACGCAAGATCTCACCCCATGGGGTCAAAACGATCACAAGAATGGTGAGCAAAAATCCCAGAACCACACGGGGCGACGTAGTGAATGACCTGCATAGAGCTGGGACCACCATAACAAAGGCTACTATCAGTAACACACTACGCCACCAGGGACTCAGATCCTGCAGTGCCAGACGTGTTCCCCTGCTTAAGCCAGTACATATCCGGGCCAGTCTGAAGTTTGCTAGAGAGCATTTGGATTATCCAAAAGAGTATTGGGAGAATGTCAAATGGTCTGATGAAAGCAAAGTAGAACTGTGTGGTAGAAACACAAATCATGTTTGGAGGAGACAGAATGCTGATTTGCATCCAAAGAACTACATACCTGCTGTGAAGCATGGGGGTGGCAACATCATGCTTTGGGGCTGTTGCTCTACAAAATGGACCAGGACGACTGATCTGTGTACATGAAAGATTGAATGTGGCCATATATCGTGAGATTTTGTGTGCAAACCTCTTTCAATCAGCAAGGGCATTGAAGAATAAATGTGGCTGGGTCTTTCAACATGATAATGATCCCAAGCCCAAGCATATGAAGGTCCTGGAGTGGCCTAGCCAGTCTCCAGATCTCAACCCCATAGAAAACCTTTGAAGGGAGTTGAAAGTCCGTGTTGCCCAGTGACAGGCACAAAACATCACTGCTAGAGGAGATCTGCATGGAGGAATGGACCAACATACCACCACCAACGTGTGCCAACCTTGTAAAGACTTACAGAAAACGTTTCATCTCTGTCATTGCCAACAAAGGATATATAACAACAAAATATTGAGATGAACTTTTGTTATTGACCAAATACTTATTTTCCACCCCAATTTGCAAACTAAACACCTTGCCAAATCAGATAAGGTGATTTTCTGGATTTGTTTTCTCATTTAGTCTCTCATAGTTGTGGTCTACCTATGATGTCAATTACAGGCCTCTCATCTTTTTAAGTGGGAGAACTTGCACAATCGGTGGCTGACTAAATGGTGTGTGTGTGTGTGTGTGTGTGTGTGTGTGTGTGTGTGTGTGTGTGTGTGTGTGTGTGTGTGTGTGTGTGTGTGTGTGTGTGTGTGTGTGTGTGTGTGTTCTAAACAATTAAAGGGAACCTGTCATCAGAAATTTAGCTATAAAGCTAAAAGTTCCCCCTTCTGCAGCTCCTGGGCTGCATTCTAGGAAGCTTCCTATAGTTTTTGTGGCACCTTTTATACCAAAATAAACACTTTGTAAACTTGTACCTTTTTCTTATGCAAATTTCTTAAATCTTCCATGGGAGCGGGCTGCCTGGGGTCCGTTGCTGTTCCTCCTGCAGATTTACGCCGCCTCCGAACGCTGAATTTCAAAGCTCAGGACGCCGCCCCTGGGTGCCCGTGGTCCCGCGCATGCGCTGTTCCACTGTAGCGGTGCCGTGCACTGTGTGCACGTGTGACCGCGGGTGACGCTTTGCGCGGGCACGAGGTTATGGGCGGCGCTGTGAGTGTCATCAGCAAGTGCCGCCCATAACGTCGTGACCGCACTTTCCCCTATTACTCCAGCGTTATGCGCAAGCGCTCGCTGGCCTGATGACCGGACGTCACCTCCTTCCCATCCTGCTCAGCAGCAGGAAATGGATGGGAAGGAGGTGACGTCCGGTCATCAGGCCAGCGAGCGCTTGCGCATAACGCTGGAGTAATAGGGGAAAGTGCGGTCACGAGGTTATGGGCGGCACTTGCTGATGACACTCACAGCGCCGCCCATAACCTCGTGCCCGCGCAAAGCGTCACCAGCGGTCACACGTGCACACAGTGCACGGCACCGCTACAGTGGAACAGCGCATGCGCGGGACCACGGGCACCCAGGGGCGGCGTCCTGAGCTTTGAAATTCAGCGTTCGGAGGCGGCGTAAATCTGCAGGAGGAACAGCAACGGACCCCAGGCAGCCCGCCCCCATGGAAGATTTAAGAAATTTGCATAAGAAAAAGGTACAAGTTTACAAAGTGTTTATTTTGGTATAAAAGGTGCCACAAAAACTATAGGAAGCTTCCTAGAATGCAGCCCAGGAGCTGGAGAGGGGGGAACTTTTAGCTTTATAGCTAAATTTCTGATGACAGGTTCCCTTTAAGCACCCATGTCACTGAGGGGAAAATAACCATGTGCAGTCCCGATAGACTAATGTGGGAGGGTGCCCAAGTGTGCAATTATTTAGGAAACCGCCTTCATGGCCGCATTTGGTGTGCAAGGCAAACTGAAAATCTAAAATAGGTAGAAAAACAAATGTGTAGTGCGGCAGCTGCACCTGCTGTGCATGTGTTACTGACTGTACAAAACGGAGTACAAACCCAGCGTTCCCACACAGAGACCCCCTAGTTGTGAGCCCATATAAGCAGAATCCCACACAGTACTCCCACCACTTCAATATTACTACTTCTATAATGACGGGCATATCTAGGATCCCCATTTCAAAAATTCAGAAAACTGTTGGGTGAGATAGGTAAAAAAAAAAAAAAAAACACCCCACACATCGCCATTTCCAGAGTTTAGCAGCACAACTCCTACATTTTTAAGCTTCCCATTTATCAACCAGCAATTGTGACACTGTATACATAACCCCCGCTGTGATCACACATCCAATTATACAGTACACTGCACGCCACAATTAGGATTTCCCCCCATAACCCATTTTCTCTCTCATGAGGACATTTATATGACCAGTTAGAGCACATAGCAGTGCTGCCAGGGTGAAGCAAGGTGTGCAAAACATCAAGATCTGGCTTCATAAAATCCTGGAGACATCATTTCACAAAACACGGATGCATTCAACATTCATTGCTAAAATTAGGTTGATCAGCAAAACGTACAAACTTTCTGCAGGTTACAACAACACCAAATACAATATAAAAATGTACCACTGCTGCAGTCCTCACACCTTTAAGACAGGCGTGTTTAGTACTTACAGCCCCCTTTGGCTTTAATGACCTGATATAAGCATCATGTCCAGCCAAACACCAGCTTCTGGCAGCGATCTGAGGAACATTAGAGCATTCCTCATGGGCAACAGCCTGTCAGGCCCATCATGCCCTCCAAGTCAGCAGCATTTACTTGTCCAAATTCATCCCTGTATAACATCAGTTTCTAAAATAAAACTTGGAAGAAAGAGAGAAGAAAAAAAAAGGCTTTTTTTAACTCAGTTTTTCTTATTTAAATTAGGCCTGTGACTAGTCGTAGGGGCGTTAATTCCCCGTCTAGTCATCCCTTGTGGGTGTGATAACATGGCTTCCAAGAGCTGGCATCAACACCGGCACCTGGAAATCTTGAGCATGCTCGTGACTCTTTTCGGCCGCATCAGTGCGCCTCAGAAGTTGGGTGTACTTCAGAGGCGATGATCCAAAGTCTTCTACACGTCCGACCATGTGTAGTGTGCCTCTGAAGCCAGGGAGCGTACACCCAGATAATGATTCTAAACTTAATCTTGTGTTGGTGGACTTTAGGTGCTTTGTGATTATTAGTGAAATTAAGGCCATTGCTCAGCACGCAAACACAAGAATATTAGTGAAATGGAGGCTATTGCTGATTAGGAATGGGGCAAATAAGATTCCTTATTAACGCTGACAGAAGCTGGGATCTGGCAACTCAAAACGTTTGCAGCAGGTTATAACAGCCAGAAGTGTCTACTAAGTACTACAGATGATCGTTATGAAGGGGTAAATAATTCTCAGTCGGGAGGAGTCAGTAAAAGTGGTAATCACTCATATCAATTGTGTTGAATTATTTCAATTGTTTTTGTTTTGTTGGTTTCTTGTAAACAGCAATAAGTTTTGCTAACAAACAATTTCCAATAGGGATTGAAAAATTCTGTATAGCTCACCTAACCGAAGCAGTTGATCCAGCGTCACTTCTCTGACGCTTGCAGCGGTCTTCACAAGGCTGCCGCAGTGAAGTCCGATCCACAACACAGCAGCCAATGACCAGGTTAAGAGGTGCTGATGCAGACAGCATGAGAACCCCCAAGCCTTTCTGACTGGCTGCAGTGGTCAACTGTTACAGACAGGACATCACTGATACAGCGTTCTAAAAACAGACTACCAGTGAAGCAGTGGAGAGAAGAGGCAGCGATGGAGCAAGTAGGGGCTTTAGCAATTACAGCAGCACTCCAGCATTTTTTGCCCCTAGTTTTATACTTAAAAGCTGCTGTCTTCATCTTTTGTCTGTGCCACACCAGTCCGTTTCCAGCAGTTTATGACCTGACGGATCACTCCAGTGATGGGCCATCCGGGCTGGGCCATCCGGAAGTCACAACTCAATGTAAGTCTATGAGAGCCACAACAAAGCACTCAAGGTTGCATTGAGATCTTGTGACCGATCTCTCTGACTTCTTGACAGTCAGACGTTGCAGTCACATGATGATCATATGAGGATCAGAGCAGGGCTGGGAAGAAGAGCAGAAGGTGGCAGCCAGTAAGTACCGTATTTTTCAGACTATAAGACGCACCCTGGTTTTAGAGGAGGAAAATAAAAAAATAAAATTTTAAAGCAAAAAGTGTGGTTATGACACTGTTATGGGGCGAGGATCTGCTGCTGACACTTATGGGGGTATTGTAAAATTCTCTACTAAGGTACCCCATCCTGGTAATGATCCTCCTGCCTTGTATATGATCCCCATAATTGTTTATATGTCCCTCATCCTGGTATAGCCCCCATCCTGCTATATACCCCTATCCTGGTATATGGCCGCATCCTGTGGCACACAAAAATAAATAAATAAATAAATAAACGTTTATACTCTTTCCTCTCTCCAGCAGCATCGCTCGTCCTCTTGTCTGTGTCAGCAGCAGCACCGCTGACCTGTGTGGAGCATTCACCGTTCCCCTGCAGCATCGCGATGTCGTCCTGTCTGCCCACTGATGTGTTTGGAGACTAGTGGTGCGCACAGGGATGACGTCATTGCTGTGCGCACCGCTAGTCTCCACACACATCAGCGGCCAGCAGACATGAGGACATTGCGATGCTGCAGGGAACAGTGAGTATACCACACTTATTCACTGCCCCCCCGCGCTGATGATGATGATGGGCAGGGGGCAGTGAATATAGCCACACATGATCACTCCAGGCTGTAGTAGCCAGGGGTGATCACGCGGGCCGGCTGGTGATTATGCACGCACCCCCCCGCCAGCTTTAGCGCTGAGAGATGATGGGCGGGAGGATGTGTGCATCTGACATGAGAGGGTCCACGTGGTCACGGCAGGCTGCTACAGCCTGCACATACCGCCAATGACCCGCTCCACCGCAGCACCCTCATTCTCCGCAGCCATGCATTTAGACTATCAGACGCACCCCCCACTTTCCTCCACCATTGGAGGGGGGGGGGTCTTATAGTACAAAAAATATGGTGTATTACTAGGATCAGGAATTTACGTTAGTGGCACCACGCCAGTCCTGAAAAAATAATATAATAAAAAAAAAAGCTGGTGTGCTTAAAAGGGAATCTGTCACCAGGTTTTTTGCTACCTCATCTGAGAGCAGCATAATGTAGAGACAGAGACCCCGATTCCAGCGATGTGTCACTTACTGAGCTGTTTGCTGTCATTTTGATAAAAATCAATGTTTTCTCTGCTGCAGATTTAGCAGTTATACAGAGCTCATGAATATGCTGGACTAGCTGGCAGCAGGCCAAGTAGTCCTGTAATGATAATCTACTGCTGATGAAACCGTGATTTTATGAAAACTACACTAAGTAGCCCTGTAAGTGACACATCGCTGGAATCAGGATCTCTGCAGCTACATTATGCTGCTCTCAGATTAGGTGGCAAAAACCTGGTGATATATTTAAGTACTTAGTTAACTATTATGATCACAGGATCCAGTATTATATGTAACCAGACAACTCCTTTGACTCCATTGCTGCACTGTGCTACAATATTATGATGCTGCTGCAATAACCATCACATAGGGACCCCAGTCATCAGCATGTTGAATGTTTACCGTGGCAGCCACTGGTCTAAAGGTCCCAAGCTTCCATTTATGATTAGAAGGTTGGTCACTCTAGTCATGAGACCCATTGTGGGACAAGGAATATGGCAAAAAAGGAGGGGGGATAGGGGGTGGGGGGAGTTGTTATAGGGTCATGGGCATTAGTTCCACTGAAAAAATGCTATACTTCTCGGAATGATGCAATGATGTCATTATGAGACAACAAAACTATGAGATGAGAGAGCACTACCATGTTCGGTACTCCTAACAAGCAGTTTGCTGCTTGGATGGGCGCTACTCAAGCACCCGAGTATAATAGCAGACAGTGGAGGACTGGATCCTTTTTTTAGGAATGAATAATAATAATAATCATCATTATTATTTCTATAGCGCCAACATATTCCGCAGCACTTTACAGTTCCCGGAAAAATGCTTCAGTCCCCATTGACCTCCATTATACTCAAGTTGTGCCAATTCGATCATCCAACTGCTCTTAATGAGCACCAAGCATTCGAGCATGGAAGTGTTGGCTCATCACTAGTTAAAACAGATAAGTAATGATTGTCACTCCATTTGCATGATCTGGGGCTAATAAGAGCATATCTAATGCCTATATAAGCACTGTTCCAGCAGCAGCCCTCTGACATGCTCTTGGAAGCCTCCCCCACTGGCCTGTATGGTGCTGCTGCCTGCATTGCACTCACTAAAGAGCTGAATGCCAGGCTCATGTCCAGCTCGGTCACCTTTGTAGCCTTATTTGGACTTCAGCAGGGCTACTAGTGCCTGGTGTACTCTGGAATAGCTGGAAAATGCGCACTTTACTTCAATTGTTATCAGGTGCAATCCATGGAATGTAACATTTCCCCCCATCTTTAGACACCAATGATATTCCCAAGTATAAGGGTATGTGCGCACGTTGCTTTTTACCTGCTTTTTACCTGCTTTTTTGCTGCTTTTTCTTCTGCGCTGTTTAATGCCAAAATGGATGTGTTCTTCTATTCAAGCAAAGTCTATGGGAATTTGGGTTTCTTGTTCACACTATGTTGTTCAAAATGCTGCCTTTTTGTGGCAGAACTTTGGTCAAAAACTCAGCTTTGCAGTGCAAAACCCAAATGGCAAAAACAATTGACATGTTGCTTCTTTGAAAAGCTGAGTTTTTGACCAAAGTTCTGCCACAAAAAGGCAGCATTTTGAACAACATAGTGTGAACAAGAAACCCAAATTCCCATAGACTTTGCTTGAATAGAAGAACACATCCATTTTGGCATTAAACAGCGCAGAAGAAAAAGCAGCAAAAAAGCAGGTAAAAAGCAGGTAAAAAGCAACGTGCGCACATACCCTAAGGGTACTTTCACACTTGCGTTGTTTTCCTTCAGTTGCAATCTGCCGTTGTGGAAAACAGCAGAATCTGTTAACGGATTCCGCTGTTTCCCATAGACTTGTATTGACGACGGATTGTGCCAAAAGTACCTGCGTTGCTTCCGCTGGCCGGAAGCAACGTAACATTAATGTAACGTTAATTGCTTGCGTTAAAATGACGCCGAACGGCAGATTCTGTTACATCCGTCAATAGTTATAATGGATCCCTATGATGGCGGATTCCGTTGCAAAGTACTTTACAACGGAATCCGCTAATTTCTACTGAGCACGCCCAGAATGGAAAAAAAAAAAAGAAAAACCGGAGCAGACGCATTCAGTTAGACGGACGCCGAACGGATGCAACGGGTCCGTTATTTCACAGGAATCAGCTAACGGATTCCTGTGAAATAACGGACCCGTTGCATCCGCTGACAACACACAAATAACGGATGCGTCAAAACGGCGCAGCAATGGACCCAGCGGATTCAACCCAACGCAAGTGTGAAACTAGCCTAATAGAAAAACCTTCCCATCTATGAATTCTGAAATCTGTTTCACTTGGGAGTAGAAAGGAGCGCACTGCTCCACATCAAAAACACACATTTACATTGCTAATTAGCGACACCCACTTTTCAGATTCCTCACCTCAGGGGTATTGTACTTTGACTACACTTCTAGATTTTGATGTCCCTATGTGTGACTGGGAATACGGAGCAGAAAACCTTACATAACCAAAAATTCTAGAGATCCCAAATATCAATTTTTAACTCACATAAGCTATATGTGACATAACGCTAAAAGCCTTTTAGACGTCGTCATACTGGCATCATTGCTAAAACGGAAAACGTATCAGGAAACTCCAGCTGGGTTTTCCCTGAAGAGTCTTCTTTGGAGATTTGCTGGACGTTTTTGCGGCAGATTTAAAAAAGAAAAACAATGTATATGTAAAACAGTTTAGCTTGCACTGGACCAGTCCCTTTTTTTAGAAGTAGTTAGAAAGATGGAACACAATACACAGCACGTCATTTTGGCATAGCGATGCATAAGTTTGTGTTTAACGTTTATCGTGCATTAGTTTAATTGGGATCAAGGCGGAATTCCACCTGAAAATGACGCCATGATTACATAGCCACAGAAGTTCTAGAACATAAGTCTCACATACGCCACAAAGTCTGAAACACATTCCATAGTGAAAGAACAAATGTGTGGCTTTTGTGAAGGGTTTTTACGCCACAGGTCATGGCCAGAAGCAGCAGACCAAGACAAGAGCTAACTTTCTACGTGTAAATACCTTCTTCCTTGAAGGGATTGTCCACTTTTACTACTTAGTACAGTTTTCATGTACTTTTGACTGAATAATGGCAGCGGATAGAGGATCATGTGACTGATCTGTCCATCATGCTCCGATTGTAAAACACCCGACATGGGAAAGCTGCTTTTCTATTGGAGCAGGCTGATACAGGTCTGGTCACATGCTGCACCAGAAGTGCTGATCACTGACAAAAGCTGCACTATGAGAAAGAACCACGTTACTGGTTGAAACAAGTGACAAAAGGTCTAAGTTTATGAATACATTTATTAATCACAAATTATTATTAAAATTAGATACAACAAGGTGCTTCACAAAGAATAATACTGGGGACTGGTGGGCTTATACAGAAGACAAAAATACGCTTCGTAAGACAAATTTACAATTGGACCTCAAATAGCTGTATTCATCCTGCCAAAAAAAGGCATATTCAACATAATTCCTACCTTTTGTTTAGATTGGAGGCTTGATTTCAGGAAATCCTCTATCAAAGCTTCAGAAAATACTTAATTGGTGCAGTGGCTTGAGCATCGGAGCAGTACTATGTGGGTCGGGTCTTGTGTAAATATTCCTCCTGTGCGCTTGGGCTGTCCGTTATGTAAATTTCTCCCCTCAGTCACCGCCATTACAGTTATAGCCGGCGCATGCTCAGTAGCATCTTGAAGTATTACAGGAACTCTTCAATAAAATGCTGTCCGAGTCAGCGCCTGTGCATCCCACCACCTCCGCTGCCATTGTATTGGAGACACTGTCGTTCTGCTTCGGACTTATCCTTGATGAAGGATTTTTGTGTAATCAAGCCTCCAATCTGTAAACTGAAGGTATGATTTGAATCCGCACCCTTGCGCCAGTATGGTACTTTATATGTGGAAAAACTAGCTGGTTAGTTCCCTTTAAGGTTTTCTACTTTCCATGCCTAAATCATCCAGTAATCCAGAACAAAGGATACTTTGGCATCATGGTACTGTTATTAGATAACATTCCTACATGTGAGCTTGCAGATAAAACTAGAAAACCATGAAAATTCACTGAAGGATCCTGATCCCATTCCATAACCCTTAGGAAATGCCGTATTTGGATGAATGGTGGCTGGGATATTGTGCTGGACACTTCTGGACTTACTGAGTAATCTGAAGCTCGTCTAGTAGTCAGATATAGCCTCTCGAAAATAGCTCACTGGAGGTTTTACTAAATTTGGCAAAGGAACAGGACAGTAACAAAGGTCTGAGCATTCCCAAACTGCAGGGCTGAGCACTGAAGGACAGATAGGTGAGCAGTTACATGTACAGTATATCTCATAAGTGAGTACACCCCTCACATTTTGGTAGATTTTTTTAATGACATCTTTTCATGGGACAGCACTGAAGATCTGACATTTTGATACAATGAAAGTCAGTGTACAGCTTGTATAAGGCTATATGCGCATGCTGAGTTTTTGCCATGTTTTTTGGTGCAGTTTTGATGTCAGAAAGTGCTCACGTTTGACTTCCAAGTCTATGAGAATTCAGATTTGCTGTGCGCATGTTGCAGTTTTTTTGTCTGCAGCGTGTCACAAACTTCTGAAACTGCAGCATGTCAATTCTTTTTGCGTTTTGTCCCTGCGTTTCTCACTAGTGATGGGAGGACTCGCAAATCAATCCCCGATCAACTCGGGGTCGGCGCTGGATTGATCCCTGGAATCTGGCCGGATGCCGGCCTCCATATAATCAAATGTAACCAGAATAATCCAGTGCAAAGGGGTAGGACCAAGTGCTTCATACTTACCGAGTCACCAGCGCAGCTGTCACACTGCTCCCACGGCCACCCATTCACTTCTCGGGCTGCTCATTACTTTCATTGAGCATGCACAGCTTTTTCCACCCACCAGTGTCTGTGATTGGTTGCAGTCAAATACGCCCCCACGCTGAGTGACAGCGTGTCTGACGCTTCCAATCACAGACCCGGTGGACGGGTCTATATTGTAAAATCAGTCAGTGCTGCGAAAGTGGCACTGGGCATGCGCGAGACCTCAGGAGCACTGGGCGGCGTCCTCAGGTATGGAAATTAGCAATGGGGGACGGCATAAAGGACCAGGAGGGAGAATAACGGACGCAAGACAGCCCACCCCCGTGACCATAAAAAAAAAAGATTTGCATACAAAAAGGTAAGACTTTATAAAGTATTTATTTAGGTCTCAAAAGGGGGCACAACAACAGGGACCTTTCTAGAATGCAGCCCAGGAGCTGCAGAGGGGGAATCTTTTAGGTTTATTGAGAAATTTCTGCTGACAGGTTCCCTTTAAAGAAAAAAAAAAAAAGTTTAAAAATATGAAAAAAATTAAAACAAAACCTTAAAAGTTAAAATCACCCCCCTTTTTCCCTATTAAAAAGAACAGGAAAAAAAATACACATTTGGTTCAGAAATTCTGGATCAAAATATAAAATCAACAAAATTGGAGCAGTAAATGGCCCAACAAGAAAATAAACCGCCAGAATTATGATTTTCTTTTTGGGGGGGGTGGAGGGGGGGGGTTGCAGCAACATTGAATTAAAATGCAATAGGCGGCGAGCAAAACATTGCATAAAATCAAAAAGTGGTACAAAAACGTGAGCTGAAGAAGCAAAGATGCAGTGAAATGAGCCCCAGGTCCGGGTCTCGGAAAAACTTCCGATTTCTTTTTAAACCTATATGTGTCTGGCATCCACAAACTTGTACTAACCTGGGATATCATAATGCCAAGTCAGTTTTACCATACATTAAACATTGTACATAAATAAAAATTGTGCAATTACATCTTATGGTTTTTTTTCATTTTTTTGGGGGGCCAATTTCACTGCACTTGGGACTTTTTTTCCACTATTTGCCAGTACAATATGGGGCAGAATGAATGGTGTCATTCAAATGTCCATCTCGCCCCGCAAAAAAACAAGCCCTCATGTGGCTATATTGACGGATAAATAAAGTTATGGCTCTTTGGAGGAGGGGAGTATAAAAATAAAATCGCTGCTGAAGGGGTTAATATACATAGCTTATATATATCAGTAGAAGGAACATGGTTCTACTGAAAGTATATATACATAGAAAATTGACAAAGAATGATAAAATGGTTAGAGCACGGCAGCCCATGTGTGGAGTGAAGACGGGCCAGCTGTCCGCACAAGAGACATGCATTGTCTTTTTTAGGAATTCTTCCTTGGCTTGTTCAGCTGTCTCCTCACCCACTCCTCACAAATTCCAACCTATTTCTGTCACTTCCCAGATATGAAGACATTGCTAATCACTTAACACATGCTACCATAAGAAACCAATTTAAAGCCATTAAGACATAAGTTTCTGCTCTGCAAGATATAAATGATACGCCAAAGTATATCTGTGAGCCTGAATCTATGAGGCAGCCTAACAGACCAGCACATATATAAAAATGTCTGCTTGAAGAAAAGAAAAAAAACTTGCTGCGGGCGCTGCTCCAGATCCAGCGATTCCACTAGGTGTCTGTACCAAGCATGTACATTCATTTATAAACGGAAGTTTAGTCTGGGACATAAATTATGGGAATAGGAATATGACAATACCTGAGAAACGTGATGTGATTCTATACCAAATAAAGTGCCTGTAGCAGTAGCGTCTTTTTAGAGATCCCCATTTTTTTATTGTTTTTATTGCATTAATGTCCCACACTGAACTTCTGTGATAAATACATGCACATGTCTGGATCTTCCACCTATCGGATTTGGCACAGCGCCTACAGCAGGAACCCTTTTTTTTTTTCTTGGATCATTTTGTAATGGGCCGGATTCCCAACCGTGCCAAGGAAGGTGGAGGGCAGCAGTTCATCTGATTGGCTTATACAGGAGCTGGGCACAACTTTGTCCAGGTGAGCGTGACTCCCTCTGTGTCTAGATAACCTTAGGCCATGTGCACACTGAGTATTTGGAGGGTTTTTTACCTTCGTATTTGTAAGTTAAAGCCAGGAGTGGAACAATCAGAGGAAAGTAGAATAGAAACACAAGCACCAAATCTGTATTTATTACCTACTCCTGAATTTGGGTTCTAAATACGGGACAAAATTCACCAAATACAAACGTGGGCATGTGGCCTTAGGCCCGTTTCACACACATGGCATTTCGCCGGATTTACGGATCCGGTACACTCCAGTACAGTGTAATACAGTACAATGGCATCGCGGTAACGTCCGGTCACATGCTGTCATGTGATCGGAACATGTGACCGGCGCATGCCGCAATGTCATTGTACTGTATTAGGCTATGTGCCCACGGGAGCTTGCTTCTGCAGATTTTGCCGCGGAAAACCTGCGGATTTATCTGGATTTTCTAGATAAATCTGCAGGTTTTAGCAAGTACAGACACTCCCCATGTTATCCTATGGGACATGGGGAGTGCTGTGTCCACGGAAATGTGCGGCTGCTGAATGTGCGGCTGCGGAATGTGCTGCGGATGTCCCGCAGCCGCACATAACTGCATGTCAATTATTCCTGCGGAAATCCTGGCCCTCCACTATGGAGATAGAGGCCGGGACATCCGCAGGTAAATCACATGAATATCCGCAGGTTTACCGCAGCTATTCCGCTGTACTACCGCAGCTAAAAATAGCTGCGGATGCCGGCGGGCAGCTGCGGTAAACCTGCGGCCGTACCTGCGCCGCTGATTGGAGCCGTCCCCATTACCCTGCTGGATCGCGATCATCTCCTGTGTCTGTGCCAGTGTCCCGGCCGCTGCGTGTGGACACGTGCGCACAGCGATGACGTCATCGCTGTGCGGCCGCTAGTCTCCACTCAGCTGCCGGCACAAACACAGGAGATGATCGCGATCCAGCAGGGTAATGGGGACGGCTCCAATCAGCGGCGCTGCCGCTGACACAGACGGAAGTACGAGCGATGCTGCAGGGAACAGAGAGTACTGTACACTCACTGATTCACTGCTCCCTGCGCTGATGATGACGCGCGGGGAGCAGTGAATACAGCCGCACATGATCACTCCAGGCCGTAGTTGCCAGGGGTGATCATGCGAGCCGGCTGTTTATCCCCCGCCCATCATCCCGCCCACCTGTCAGCGCCGGCTTCAGCGCTGAGGGATGATGGGCGGGGGATGGGCGTGCATATTAAATGAGCGGGTCCACGTGGTCACGGCAGGCTGCTACAGCCTGCTCGTGCCCCCGATGACCCGCTCCACCGCAGCACCCACATTCCCCGCAGCCACATTCAGACCATAAGACGCACCCCCCACTTTCCCCCAACATTTGGGGGGAAAAAAAGTGCGTCTTATGGTCCGAAAAATACGGTATATATATATATATATATATATATATATATATATATATATATATATATATATATATATATATATATATATATATATATATATATATATATATATATATATATATATATATATATATATATATATATACACACACACACACACACACACATACATACACATACATACATACATACACACACACACACATACACATATATACATACATACATACATATATACGCATATATACACATATACATACATATATATACACATATATACATACATACATACATACATATATACACACATATACACACACACACACACACACAGTATATAGCGACTGGTCATTTCTCACAGTGAATGGACTAGGTATATACTAACCATATGCAGATATAGCAAAATGTTCTGCTCAGCAGCCAAGAGCATTACATGAGTGCACATATAATTATTATTATAAGCACTTATAAACTATTTTAAAGCCCCAATCCTTATCTCAGAGTAACAAGCATATCCATTAATGGGCAAGGAGGTTGGCACGGATTTTCAGAAGTGTGCCTCTTCATTTGTTGCACATAGCTGCATAGATTAACCCTCTTCAGCTGTTCTCCAGGAATATGTCACTGTCACTCAGTCTTGTATGCCAGGAGATGTGTGGATCCAGGGACCGCAGCTGACAACTATCCATTTATGGCTACACAGGGCAGTGTGACAAGATCCTCCCATACACACAGTAACCCAGAGGGTAACATGGGCTGTCCTTTTTGAGAACCAAATATGGGAAGCCATAGGGGGGACTCCCAAAGCATTCCTAAACTAGGGAAGAGAACTACAAAGAGAAAAAAAAAAAAGGGGGATGGAAGTGAATATATAAAGCCTTTGCTTCTACAGCTGAGTCCTAGCTGCAGCATTCGGCATCTGACCTCCCTGTGAACGTGTTGAGAGCTTCCTGCACTAACAGCCATGTGTGACGACGAAGAGACCACTGCCTTGGTCTGTGACAACGGCTCCGGCTTAGTGAAGGCTGGATTCGCAGGAGATGATGCACCCAGAGCTGTATTCCCATCCATTGTGGGCCGTCCTCGCCACCAAGGTGTCATGGTAGGCATGGGACAGAAAGACTCCTACGTAGGTGATGAAGCCCAAAGCAAGAGAGGTATCCTTACTCTGAAATACCCCATTGAACATGGTATCATCACTAACTGGGATGACATGGAGAAAATTTGGCACCACACCTTCTACAATGAGCTGCGTGTCGCTCCTGAAGAGCACCCCACCCTACTTACAGAAGCTCCATTGAACCCAAAGGCTAACAGGGAGAAGATGACACAAATCATGTTTGAGACCTTCAATGTTCCTGCCATGTATGTTGCTATCCAGGCTGTACTGTCTCTCTACGCTTCTGGTCGTACCACTGGCATTGTCCTGGACTCTGGCGATGGTGTCACACACAACGTCCCCATCTATGAAGGGTATGCATTGCCTCATGCCATCATGCGTCTTGACCTGGCTGGCCGTGACCTCACCGACTACCTTATGAAGATTCTCACTGAACGTGGCTATTCTTTTGTCACAACAGCGGAGAGAGAAATTGTCCGTGACATCAAGGAAAAGCTGTGTTATGTGGCTCTGGACTTTGAAAATGAGATGGCCACCGCAGCATCTTCATCTTCCCTGGAAAAGAGCTATGAACTGCCTGATGGTCAAGTCATTACCATTGGCAATGAACGTTTCCGCTGCCCAGAAACCCTTTTCCAACCTTCCTTCATTGGCATGGAGTCTGCTGGTATTCATGAGACCACCTATAACAGCATTATGAAGTGCGACATTGATATTCGCAAAGACCTGTATGCCAACAACGTTCTTTCAGGTGGCACCACCATGTACCCAGGTATTGCTGACCGTATGCAGAAGGAAATCACTGCTCTAGCCCCAAGCACCATGAAGATTAAGATCATTGCCCCACCTGAGCGCAAGTACTCAGTATGGATCGGAGGCTCCATCCTGGCCTCACTGTCTACCTTCCAGCAGATGTGGATCAGCAAGCAAGAATACGATGAAGCTGGACCATCCATTGTCCACCGCAAATGCTTCTAAATATGCATCGTTGTGTGGACAGTGCTCAGTCTATATTCTATTGTCATATACAAATCAAGAGACATTATGCGATGAACTGTATCCTACTAGAGACTTAAGTCAGGTGTACCTCTTGTCATTGCCCAGACTCTCATCCTGCAGATTCACCCCCATCATCACGTATGAGACAAGGGCGATCGTTATATTGTTTGATTTTTGGTAACACTCATTCCAAAGCTTGTACAATCGTGAGCCACCATTAATGTCAAACTGCTGCTATACTACCAAATTAAAGGACGTCATGAAATTGAAACTGCGTCATTTATTCTTGCATGTAAAGGATTATAAGCTATAATTTTAAACAAATGTAGGGGCCTGCTGTTAAAGAAAAAAAACATAGGTACTCACTGCTTATAATATGGTAAAACATTTCCTATAAAATTATATTCATTATTCAAAAATTACTAGATCTACATATTCTCAAACACTGATTCTACAAATAAAGTTTATAATACTAATGCTAAAAATACTGTTCGTAAAAACAGGTATATTTATAATATAATATTATAACTGCATATTATTTTTTCTATTAGTACTTTATTACAAATATTTAAAATAGTAAAAATATTATTTAGAATACTAACCACCATTACCAGTATTTCTAATATTACAAATACTAACAATTTTACTAACATTGCTAATATTAATGCTAATAATAAAATGGTTTATAACAAACTGGACATCTCACTGAATGGCCAAATAATCCACACAATTGGGTCAACTTTACACAAGTGTGCCAATAATGAAATTGCCTGATACAGGTGATAGAGATGTGCAAATATCATCTATATCAAGGTATCACACAGCACAATCAGCATCAAAATTACACAATATAATAAGGTTGCTCTTCCCATTAGACCGTTCTCTGGGGTTCACCTTTGCCCTCTCATGGTCATACTGGTGTCTAATTCTACAGGAAAAATAAAGTACACAAAATCATAACAATTAACAAATTAGGGGGAAATACGGTTATTGCAAGCGTTAACCTTCGGCAGATTGACTGGAAAATCATAATACATCAAAGAGCAAAATATACATAATAAGCTAAAAGCATCACAAGATAACACTAGCCAGCCGCACTTTCATGGCATGGACTTGGAATTTCAATAAGGCATCTGTGAAGGGCACAAATAGGTTGTTACACCACTTCTTGTCACTTACAGACTTGTTCAGCAATGGATTATGCTATATTAAACCAGACAACCAAGCATTGGTGGTTACATTGCTGACTATGAAAAAAACAGGTGCACATAAGCAGCCAATACTGTATACATTGGGGGGAGCCATTCATTAGCTAAACGTGTACAGATCTCTAAAGACAACATATACACTCATAGGATTTTTAGGCATTGACCAAAAACTATGTAGTGGTGGAGCGGGTGTCACAGGAGGCGGCGGGGGGGCGCTGCTGGGTGGCCGGCGGCGCTGGCTGCCCGGCAGGAGGAAGGGGGGGGGGGGGGGGGGGAGAGGGCTGGTGGGTGGCCGGCCGCTGGGTGGCCGGCAGGGAGAGGGGGGATGCTGGGTGGCCGGCGAGGGGAAAGGGGGGGTGGCTGCTGGGTGGCTTTGATCAGTGGAGTGAGGGATGCTTTATCGGCGATGTGATTTTTGAATAATGCCGCCCGGAATCTGTGCAGATTGAGCTCTCTGCTCAATGAAAGCCCCAAGAGCTCGATCTGCGCATGAGTCGACTCCTGGCGGTATTATTTGAAGATCGCAGCGCCAAAAGAGCATCTCACCCCTGCACTGCCTTGCTCCACATAGTGCCCACCGCAGCCAGCACAGCCCCGCACCGTAGACAGAACATGTCACCCCCCGCATTTGGTATTCCATAAGTGATGTATGTGCTATTTTTTTCCTCACCTAGCATTTGTATGCAATGACATCCTTATGATGTGGGGTTTTTCTCAGCAAATATTATTCTACAGTAATTTATAGGACCATTCTCAGTGTTCTAGGGTACAGAATTGTATGTATCCATAAAACACAGATGTCACACAAAACGTGTGCGGCGTGCAGTTTTTTTCTTGCACCCATTAATAGAGTAGAGTCCGATAGATGAGTGCAACTGCAGCATGTTATGATTTTTTTTTTTTTTTCTTCAGTCCGACTTGAGCTGAGGAAAAGAAAAAAAAAAAAACAAATTACAGATCTGCTCTGCCTCACTGACTAACATCGGTCGAGTGCAATGCGATTTTTGTTCTCACATTGCACTCTTCCGTTTTATACGCCAGTGTGAGAGCCAACTGTACAGTGTATGGAGAAATGGCTTTAGGCTCTGCTTCAGATGCGCATAGCCATTTTTGCCGATTACTCCATACACATGCACACTTTACTCAGCCTGCATGTTTTAAAAGCCCCACTCCAGCGTTTTGTTTGGGGGGGGGGGTGAGGGTAGCGTCGGAGTCGTGCTTCTGCCCCAATTCTTTCACTCACCCTCCTGCAGATTTATGCTTGTTCGGCCCAACTCTGGTCCCGTGGCACAATCTAGTGCCCGTACTTTCTGACTGGCCTGAACTTGGAAGTTACGACACAAGCTCCCAATGCCACTCACAGCCAGACACACAAAAGAGGGAAGAACAAGGCTCTCCGTATGGCGTTGGGACCTCCAGCAACATTAAACACTGGAGATGCCAGCAGGACACCTATCGCCAAAAATCAACTGGAAGCCAATGAAGATGGGGGACAGGAGACTTACATTTAAAAGCTCCAAAATAAAGAAAAAAAAAAAAAATACACTGGAGTAGTGCTTTAAGGGAGGGAATAAGTCTATGCTAAACAGTATATTTCTGGATCGGTCACTGAGAGCCACAACAATGCTGCCAATGAGATTACTTCTCCGGGTGAACTGTGATTTAAAAACAGCAAAAATTGGAAAATATTCTTAAATTCTACAACTTTTTTTTTTTTTTTTTTTAACCCCATTCATACTCCGGCTTTTTTCTACTTTTCGTTTTTTCCTCTTCTTCCAAGAGCCATAACTTTATTTTTCTGTCAATATAGCCATAGGGCAGTTTTTTTGTGGGACGAGTTGTAATTTTTAACGACACCATTCATTCTGCCCCATATTGTACTGGAAAAATATTCCAAGCGCAGTGAAATTGCAAAAAAAAAAAAGTGTGCAATTCCACGATTGTTTTTCAAGTTTTCCACTTATACAGTGTTCAATATATGGTAAAACTGACCTGGAATTATTATTTTTTACGTCGGTACGAGTTTGTAGATACCAAAAACATGTATAGTTTTACTTTTATCTAAGTGATGAAAAAAAAAATTCATAAGTGTCAAAAAAAACAAAACAAAAACAAAATTGCCTCATTTTTCATCAGAATCTGGGGCTCAATGATGAATTATTTGTGTGTCCTAGAGTTTGTAATTATACACTTAAGTGGATACGTTTTGTTATTTTGATCACCTGTTATTGCATTTTAATACAATCTTGTGGGTGGCTCAGTGGTTAGCACTGCAGTCTTGCAGTGCTGGGGTCCTGGGTTCTAGTCCCACCAAGGATGACATCTGCAAGGAGTTTGTATGTCCTCCCCATGCTTGCGTGGGTTTCCTCTGGGGTCTCCGGTTTCCTCCCACACTCCGAAGACATACTGACAGGGACTCTAGATTGTGAGCCCCAATGGGGACAGTGTTGCCAATGTATGTAAAGCGCTGTGGAATTAATAGCGCTATATAAATGAAATATTAATTATTAATAATATTATTATTATTATTATCATTATTATTAATAATCTTGTGGTGCCAAAAAACTGGAAACATGGAAACTGCAGATACTAAATGTGTGTAATTTTTTTTATTATTTTACTTTCAACGGGGCAAAAGTTGAGGGGGGGGGGAGCGCATATTTTTAAACACTTCTTTTTTTACAATTTTTATTGCGTTCCCCCTTAGGGAACTTTACTCAGCATAAGCGATCAGACTGCAGGCATAGAGTAATGCTGATGATTTGTGAATCCTGGTGCTCTGCCGGGATCACAGGAAGTGAATGACAGCCACAGGAGTCATCGTCTGACCCCACGCTGTCATGGAAACGCATTGGCGCCCCATGATCGCGTCACGGGAGCGAGCGTTGATGGTTGCTGGGAACAGAGTGATCCCTGCCGGCACATGCTATATCGCGATGTCAATTTGACAGCGTCATCTAAGGCCATGTGTCCACGCTGCGGAAAAGCCGCGGATTTTCCGAAAATCTGCAGCAGCGGCACTTCCCAGCCATTTCTATGGCATTTTGGAAATGCTGTGCCCATGCTGCGAATTTTTCCGCGGCGGATTTGCCGCGGATTTTGATCCGGAAAAATCTGCAACATGTCAATTATTGTTGCGGATTTTGGCTTCAGAATTAGGAAAAAAAAAAATAAAAATCCGCACCAAAATCCGCGGCAAATCCGCACCTTTGAAAAGGTGCGGATTTGCCGGGAAAGTCGCGGATTTTCATGCAGAAAAATCCGCAGCAACATTCTACCGTGGACACATAGCCTAAGGGGTTATCAGGTGCTAGTGCCGATCCACCGCTACCGGTGAGCTGCACACGTCTGCCGATTAAAATCAGCAGACATGTGCGGGGAATAATGCGAGCTTGCCATGTGAGCCCACAGTAAGGGGATAGACAAGGTCAAGGACGTCCTTAGCTTGAAAGGGTTCATTTTAAACTTTTTTAAAAATGTATACATTTAACTATAAAATGTTGACCCTAAAATTACACATTGTAGCACCAGTAGGGAAAAAAGTAAAACAATTAAACTATGTTAACAGGTTGCACTTTTTTCTGCGGGGAAAAAGCACAGCATTTTACTGTCCCAGCAAGGTGAATGAGAATTCTTAAATGTCATGACAATGTAGTTTCAAATCTGCAGAATGTCTATTCTTTCTACATTTTAAGGCCTCTTTTACACGTCCGTGCAGAACACACACGTTTTGCACAGTCCGTGGTGTAGGTGCGTATGTCCATGTGTGTCCAGTGTGTGCTGTCAGTGTGCTATACGTGTGACACCCGCAGTTTCTATACTTACCTGTCCAGGGTGCTGCTATCTGGGGCGTTGCTACTGCTTGGTGCAGTGAATAAGCGATGAGCATAATGAGCTGGGTTCGAAAGCAAGTGACAGCAGCAACAGACAGCAATGGCTGGAGAAGGTGAATATAGAAATTCATTTTATTTCACAGAAACGTGGTTTTCTCCAGAACATGCCACACTGGGCACATCAGTGTGCAGTCCATGCGGTCCGTGTCACATCTATGCTACTAGAGAAAAATGGATATTCTACGTGTGGAGCAGACGGACATACGTGTGCTCCACGGGAACACACACAATTGTGCACAAACCCCATTGATAAAAAAAAAAAAAAAAAAAAAAATCGGTCTATGGGTACCCGTGTCTCCAGTATGTGTGAAAACAGATGTCACATGTACCAGAGATACGGATGTGTGAAGGAGGCCAAACCCATTACAACAAAGAGGGAAAAAAAAATGTAAAAAAAAAAAAGTGTGAATTTTATTTAGTGCTTTTCCTGCTATTACAAGTATTTGTAGCATATTTGTGGGCTGCAAATACTCAACATGTGCACACACACTTAACTCTCAAAAACCAGAAGTGGTGCCGGTGAATCTATTATACTTTCCACTGACTGTTCCACTCCAGGTTTGAATACGGAGGTTAAAAAAAAAAAAAAAAAAAAAAAAAAAAAAATCACCAATAGTCAACATGTGCACATGACCTTGTGTATAACAGATTCAGACGATCTAGAAAACTTCAACCATTCCTTTATATCTCTATGATGCCCCACACCAATATTTATTGTAAATCTAATATGAGGGGGAAAAGCAGTGGGTAGGTTTCCCACCCTTAACGCATCAGCTGTATAGTGGACAATTGACAAATGTATAATTAGCTCGGGAAGTAAACAGCCAAGCGCTGTGCGCATTATTAAAAACAAAAAAACCCCTTTAATAACAAATTGATCCCCAAACGACTGCAGTCATGTAAAATAACAGACAGATAATACACTACATGGGTCCTGCGCTGCTGCTTTACTATGTGTGTTTTGGCAACATCCCAACTACAAAGTTCCCCTAAAGGGAATGAACCAGAAAATTGTATATATTTATTATTTTTTTTTATGTGTTGCATTGTTTTTGGGGTGTTTTTTTTTTTTTGCTTTATTAAATTTAGCGACTTTTTCTCATATCAATCTTCGTTTAAAATTAAATATTGTAATCTTGCAATTTACACACTAACCACTTTTAATAAGACTCATACTTCCTGTCTGTGGGTAAAGGTGTTATTAGACACTATGTTTTGGTTTTTTTATGATAGCGATTGACGAGTGTAGTTATCGAGTCGTTATCGTTCAGACAAGCTCATAATGGTGCGGTCGATGGAAAGCCACTAGTCATTCACAAAAGCATGTATTCCAGCTTAGACACTTATTACACTGTGAAAATTTATGCCAACAAGTGATAATTTTTAGCAAGTTGAAAAATCTTAGCTATTACACACAGTCGCTGTCTTTAGAACTATATTACGATTTTAAGCGTGATTTTTGCCTTGTCTAATAAGGACTCTGAGTTTTCAGCAGACTCCTTATCAGCAGAGGAAGGATCACAATGACAGGTTATACCTGTATACACAGCTGAAAACACAGGATCTAGCGATCACAACACCCTTTATAACCATCAATGCACACACTCGTTAGATACTTTAATACAAAGTATTAAAATTAGTATTAAAATTGAATACAAAGTATTACAAGTTAGGTCAGCTCCATTGCTGTTAAGGTACAGGTGGATTCATGAAACAACACGGACAAAGTCTTAAAAAAAAAAAAAAAAGCCCCAATGGTAATGTAAAAATGGCAATATTTCTAACTTTAAGCAAAGGTGGGGTAATGGGAAAGGGGGTGAACATTTCCCAAAAAATACACCTAGGCTACTTTCACATTTCCATCATTTTCCCTCAGTCACAATCCGTCGCTTTGAGAAAAAACAATCCTGCAAAATAATTTGCAGGATTCCGCTTTTTCCCATAGACGTGTATTAACGAAGGATTGCGACTGATGGCCTAGCGTTGCATTCGTTGCGCAACTGATCAGTCATGGGTTGACTGACCGTCGGGCGGAAGCAACGCACAATGTAACATTTTTTCCTAGCGTCGAAACGACACACTGCTCAAGATTCTCTCGCAATCCGTTAAGAGGTATAATGGTTGTTTATGGTGCAGGATTCCGCCATAATCCGTCACACGACGGAATCCAGTGCTGGATTCCATCATTTTCTACTGAGCATGCCCAATATGTAAACAATCAAATAGCAAGGCTCCAAAGCTGGTACGACGGATCCGTTTTTTTACAGGATTCAGTCCCATCAGTTGTACCACAACTGTGACTGATCCGTGGCATCAGTCACAAAACAGATTGTGACTGATGGAAAAAATTGGTGTGTGAAAGTAGCCTTAGGGCACTTTTCCACTTGCGTTTTTTCCTTCAGTCACAATCCGCCCTTTTGGAAAACCGCGGAATCCGTTAACGGATTCCGCTGTTTCCCATAGACTTGTATGGACGACGGATTGTGCCAAAAGTACCTGCGTTGCTTCCGCTGGCCGACGCTGCATTGCTTGCACCGGGTGGAAGGAACGTAGCATTTAAGGTTTTTCCAGCGGCGGAATCCTCTATTTTTCACTGCGCATGCTCATTTTTTTTTATTTCTTTAATCACGGAAACTTTAATTTTGTCTCTCGGTGGCCGAACGTTCAGCTGATCAGCCAGCACATGAGAGCGCCCAGCTGATCGCCCGGCCGCCGGCATGTGAGAGCGCCCAGCTGATCGCCCAGCCGCCGGCATGTGAGAGCGCCCAGCTGATCGCCCAGCCGCCGGCATGTGAGAGCGCCCAGCTGATCGCCCGGCATGTGAGAGCGCCCAGCTGATCGCCCGGCATGTGAGAGCGCCCAGCTGATCGCCCGGCATGTGAGAGCGCCCAGCTGAGCGCCCGGCCGCCGGCATGTGAGAGCGCCCAGCTGAGCGCCCGGCCGCCGGCATGTGAGAGCGCCCAGCTGATCGCCCGGCCGCCGGCATGTGAGAGCGCCCAGCTGATCGCCCGGCCGCCGGCATGTGAGAGCGCCCAGCTGAGCGCCCGGCCGCCGGCATGTGAGAGCGCCCAGCTGAGCGCCCGGCCGCCGGCATGTGAGAGCGCCCAGCTGAGCGCCCGGCCGCCGGCATGTGAGAGCGCCCAGCTGAGCGCCCGGCCGCCGGCATGTGAGAGCGCCCAGCTGAGCGCCCGGCCGCCGGCATGTGAGAGCGCCCAGCTGAGCGCCCGGCCGCCGGCATGTGAGAGCGCCCAGCTGAGCGCCCGGCCGCCGGCATGTGAGAGCGCTCAGCTGAGCGCCCGGCCGCCGAGTGATCAGCTGATCGTTCACAATAGTCTGCTGCCGGTAAAACTGTAAAGAGAAAAAAAAAAAGCTTTCCGTTTTCTACGATCCGTTGCATCCGTTGTACCATTATATGCAATGCATCCGTTACATGTCACAACGCAATGCAATGGATGTTCAATGCAAGTGTGAAACTAGCCTTAGACAAACCTGATAAGTCATTTTCTGCTGACATGTTATTTTTAAGCATTAGGATATACAATCAAGATGTAACACCCTCCGCTTATCTGCCCCCCCTAAGGCAGGAAAAAAAGATGCATGAAATCTAAAACTGTCTTAAAAAACACAACTAGCACTGTCAATGTCCTGATACAAGGGTTAAAAAAAAAAAAGTGTGGTTGGGACAAGTGCAATATGGTCTTATCCAGGTGATGGTATAGGTGTAAATGAAAGAAACTCAACTGGTTGGGGTTGTGTGCCCACGGCTGCAGTGTACCCACGATTGAGAAACAGTATACCAGGAAGAAAGGGGGTTAACAAGTCACGCTGCCGGGAAAGGAAATATGAAGCAAAATGTGTAATCCAAGCATTTTATTCAAGTCTACGTGTTTCAAGTAAACTTCATCAGGCCATAAACTACTAAGAATTTGCAAGTCAAAACCAGGAGTGGGTCCTGAAGAAGCTATTACTTGAAACGCGTAGACTTGAATAAACTGCAGTACTTGGGTGGATTACACATTCTGCTTCATCTTTCTTGCACCAACAGAGCGGATTGTTAACCCCTTTTCTTCCAGGTACAATGTCTTGATACAAATGTCTTGTGTGCTTACATAATAAATGCAAGTCATACAAGTATCATAAAAAGAGTTTGAAAAATAAAAATTTTAAATCTTGTGGCTTCTGTCGGTTCAATTAAATCTCAATATACAAAATCCAGTGTGGCCATAACAGACCTACATAAGCATCCAGAGTTCTCTGCAGTTTCTTACACGAAAGGGCAAGGCGGTATACACCCATGATATCAAAATGATCACATTTCATGGCCGTGCGTACGCCCTTCTGTTTTAGATCTAATGCAAATCATTATCGTCCTGGAAACAATGTCGCGGTGGATGTTGTAAGCGATGTTCCAATGAAAAGCCTCCTCTGTACCTTCTTCATACAGAAAGGTTCATTTGTCCTCTAAACTGCATCTGCTTATACACATCAAGTGCAGAGTGCTGAGCTGTGATATCCACCACTGACCTTCTATGTGCTACTTTATAGCTAATGAGGGATGTAAGCAGCGTGTCAGGGGAGGGAAGTGTACGAGATACCACAGGCCACAGCATGGAACTATGTACAGTAGTGATGAAGGGCAGCTTTCATTTATGGAAGGTTAAATATGACCCCAGACCATTTAGAAACAACTTTGGACTTGAAGGGGCCGTTTCATCAGAGGCAACCTCTTTCAAAAAGGCGGCAGTATGAGCAATTATCATCCCCTGGTAAACAAATGAATTTGTCAGGCGGCTATTCGGCTGAAAGCACTAAAGGATGAAAAATGCCACTTCAGGGGGCCAATGCTGGCCCAAACAGGAAATCCCCTGTATGATGTCCACATATCCTAAGTGGGCACAAAGAAACGGGTCGTCCTTATAAGACAAGCCCATTAAACCCTCCACCATCCACAGAGGTGGGGGTTACTACACGGCTTTCATATCCTTTTGTAACGGGGAGAGAAGATTCTGTGGTGTGGCTACAGGTCAATGCAAAACCCACAAGCCTGAAGCTTCCTATAACACTGCTTTCTCCATCTGTATGCACTACTACACTGAGGTACCAAGACGTCTCCTCCCTCCTGCTCCTGACGTGCAGACGGACAGGGATAAAGACAATGAGAAGTGATAGGAAGGCACAAGTCAGGCTTGTGAAATGCCGCTGCTTGTCACGTAAATCGGACGGGAATCACACAAATACAATCATCTGCCTCGCTGTCCGACAACTGCACTCACCGCGCAGACACCACAAATGTGAATATTTTATAAACTACTACCAAAGAAGAGGGGAATCTATATATTATTAAAGGCAGATTGTGGAAGCAGGAATGTCACGAGCACCATCGCTAAGAACAGGTGCCTCATAAATGATTCAAACTGCTGGAAAGGCTTGATGCCGGCACTTCAATTATATATAATGGGCTGGAGCATTGCACGAGGCACATGTTCCTGCAGAGCCACGCTCTGTGCTACAGTCTGCGGCTCAAACCTGCCTCCGCTTTGTTTTCTGTCAGTAAATTATATTATAAAAGTACATAATGCAGAAGAAAGTCTCCGAAACTGTACAAAGCTGTGCAGAGAGGCATTCTTTACCCATCTGTGTTACATATATATCAATTTAAAAATAAATGCAGCACAACAATAAAATTAGGATAGCTGCAGCATAGAACACAGCAAAGACACCTGCCACAGACAAAGGGGGTCTGTCAGCAGCTTTTACCACTGGCATCAGGGTCTCCACCCCTATATCATGCTGCTCTCAAAAGGGGTAGCAAAGAGCTGCTGACAGATTTGCTTAAGGCTATGTGTGCACTGAGCGTTTTTGGGCTCAAAACTGCATGACTTTGCTTCCCCAGTAATGTCTATGACTTTTCATTTTTGCTGTCCGCACACAATTTTTTTTGCTGCGTTTTTGAGTAAAAAAAAAAAAAAGAAAGAAAAAAAATGGACGTCAATTCTTTCCTGCGTTTTTCACCCATGCAATGCATTCGAAAAACGCAGCAAAAAGGAGTGATCAAAAACGCAGTAAATCGCAGCCAAAAACGCACCGAAACTCAGTAAAAACGCGTGTGATTACCGGAGCGTTTTTGCGGCCAAAAACACGCTGTGTGCGCACATAGCCTTAAAAAGGGACACATCAGATTTATGCTCCCTGAACCACAGGCAGAACGAGTCCTAGTCCATCTGTGCTATTGCGGCCAGGAATGGGTTTCTGAAACAATGGTGCTTGAGCAGCTTGCCAAGCATTGTAGTCAGACCGGACTACCCCGATGAGAAGTCAAAACTAGACTTTCTACACCCCATAAAAAACTAAATAAATTCATATCTATGGAGCTGTAGGAGGGCTTTTTATTTTGTGGGACAAACTATCGCTCTTAGTGGTCTCATTTTTAAATAGATATGATTTTTGGTCACTTTTCATTACAATTTTCGGTAAGTGGAGTAACAATACTTACATTTTGTATTTTATTTTATTTTTTTAAAAATAAAAAAAGGAGCAATCCAGTGATCTTCCTCTATCCATTAGCAAGTAGTATCATGTATACATAGAGTTTTACAATACTTAACAGCCGGTGTCTTCTGTAGTTTCCAGCTCCACTCCAATCTCATGTGACCACATTTGGGACCTGCTGAATCAGTGTCTGCTCTGTGGAGCAGTGGTCACTTTTTCACTTTTCTCGATGTAAGCCCTTTAGCCTTGTTCCGAGTCTCAGACTTAAGCTAGCCATACACATTAGATGGCTCGGTCACACACAGGAGCACGTTTGGCCACGCGCTCGTGTTCTCTATGAGATAGCCGCTGACACATAAGCCGGAGGCTCATTTCTGGCAGCACAACATGGTCAGCTGCCTGAAACTGGACATTCACAAATGACAGCACTCCAGACCATCAGTTTGCCGGCACCACCATAGACATTAGACCGTCAGCTGTACCTGTCAATATTGTTAGTTTCAGACGTCATTAGACATTAGTATATGGGGGCATTTACATTAAAAAAAACTGACCCCAATTTCACAGACTGTGATTTGGTAGGTCCCAAATCTAGTTACGTGATGATGGAGAAGATCGGTGCTGAAAATAGCAGCCAACGGTGACCAGTAAGTATTGCAATACCAAATTCATTTTATGCAGAAGAAAAATTCACTAACCAAAATACAATAATGTGCAAAACATATATATATATTTGTAGAAAATGTTACAAAATAAGAATGCTTTATAAAAAAAAAAAAAATTGCCCATTAAGTGAATGAAAAGAGAAATCAAATCATTTGGTGTAACCGCCCTTTACCTCCAAAACCGCATCAATTCTAGGCACACTTCACACAGTGTTTGAAGGAACTTAGGGGGATGTCTAAAACATCTTGGAGAACGGACCACAGACCTTCTGGGAATGTAGGCTTGTGTCTTCATGTAATCCCAGATCGCTGTGTGGAGGCCATATCATAAATCAATTCTAGGACTCCTAGTTCTTCAAGTTGAAGACAGTCCTTATGATATTTGCTCTGTTTGGAAATACATTCATATCGAAAAATAAATTTGGTGCCAGAAACTCCCAGATGCAAAAGTATCTGCCTGTATGTACTGCTCAGCATTGAGACCACCATTAGTCCTGACCAGTTCCTCAACTGTAATGAATTACAGACCCAAACTTGCAAAGGAGCTTCCACCATGCTTCACTGTTGCCTGCAGACAATCATAATTGTACTGTACTTCAGCCCTCTGCCAAACAAAATGCCTTCTAATACATACAAATACTTCATGTTTTGCCTCATAAGACCAAGCAACCTGATACAATTATATTACACCCCAGTTCCTAAGATTTTGTGCATAAAGTCACTTGAACTAGTTTCCATGTGAAAGGTATGTTGTTTTTTTTGCCCCAATTCTTATATGAAGATTACTTCTGGCCAGACTACTTAGGCTAGTTTCACACCTCCGGCTTTCGCCAGTTAGCCGGTTACGGCGCACGCCAGTTAGCCGGTTACGGCGCACGCCAGTTAGCCGGTTACGGCGCACGCCAGTTAGCCGGTTACGGCGCACGCCAATACAGTGGCAGCGTGAAAAGCTCCGGTCACATGCTGTCATGTGACCAGAGCATGTGACCCCGCAGTTACAGCGCTGCCACTGTACTGTATACACTGTACTGGCATGCGCCGGAACTGGCAAAACGGCGAAAAGCCGGAGATGTGAAACCGCCCTTAGTCGGGTGTAGCTAGCTAGCTCCATTGGTTAAAACCAGTTCCAAGATGGTAAAATTTCTGGACATCTTCTGATTTTGAAGCCAAGTAAGCATAAAGTGTGGATTGATCACAGCACTTCTGGTTTTCAACGTTGTCCATTTTCTGTTGTCGTGAATGCTAAGAATTACAGGCAGATAACCATTATATAAAACCATCAAAAAAGGAGTATGGTTTCAAATTTATTCTACCGCATACAGCTACTGCTGTTAGGCTACTTTCACACATCCGGTTTGAGCCCTGCGGCTCAATCCGGCTGTGAAAACTATGCAACGGATGCGGTGAAAACACCGCATCCTTTGCATCAGTTTTTACATGCGGCCGGTCCGGTTTTTTCCGGTTGCGGCATGCTACTGAGCATGCGCAGTGGAAAATACCGCATGCGGCGACCGGATGCGGTTTTTTCCGCATCGCGCCGCATCCGGCCTCCATAGGGATGCATTGAAAAATGCGCCGCAGCGGCCGGATGCGGCGCGATGCGGTGTTTTTTGCCGGAGCAAAAAACGTTGCAGGGTACGTTCGATCCGGCCGCCGCATCGGCTAAATCTGCCGCATGCGGCCAAAACCGGACCGAACGCAAGCCCCTGCGGCACAATGCGGCACTAATGTAAGTCAATGCAAAAAAAAACCGCAATCGGCGTTACAAAAGCCGGTTGCGGTTTTTCTGCAGAACGCCGTATTGTGCCGCAGAGCAAAAATCCGGATGTGTGAAAGTAGCCTTAAGAACTAGCATCAGCGTAAAGATGAACAAGAAGTCCTAGAAATTATGACATGGTCCAAACAGCACCCTGATCTCCACACTGAGTCTATGGCCATGGTCACACAAAAATGTATTTAAAGAGTTAAGCCCCCGTCACATTTAACAACTTACCAGCGATCCCGAAAACGATGTGTCCTGATAAGGATCGCAGGTAAGTCGCTGGGAGGTCGCTGGTGAGATGTCACACAGTCAGATCTTACCAACGATGCAGTAACGATCAGCGACCTGTATAACGATCTCGGCAGGCAATAGGACAGTGTTAGGAGGTCGTTGGTAGGCGTCAAACACAGCGATGCGTTCTGCCCAGCAGGACATCGCCTTTGAAGAAAATGGTCTGGACCATTCTGCAACGACTAGCGATCTCACAGCAGGGGCCTGATCGCTGGTAGGTGTCACACATAACGAGATCGCTGCTGCGTCACGGAAACGATGACGCAGCAACGATCTCGTTAGTGATCTCGTTGTGTGTGACGGGGCCTTAAGAGGAGTGAACTCCATTTGATATTCCACATGTCATGCGAGAGTGATTTTTTATTTTCACGCCAAGTATCTGTATGACATTCAAATGTAATGCGTTGGGTTTTTTTCCCCTCAGCAACTATTGGTCAAATCATTTACTGGACAATTTATTGCCCCATGCTACAGTATGGTAATGGATCGGTAAAGAACAGACCACATGTGTCAGTTTTTCTCTCATCCTTAGACTTGCATTGTTGAGTCTCGGCTGTTTCACACAGCTATACGCAGAGTGCTGCAATTTTTTATTCAGGCCAATTACGTTGCCGAAATTAAAAAAAAAATAATCAGATCAGTGACTAACTGAACAACATGGGTCTGAGTGCAATTCAATTTTTTTTTTTTCGCATTGCACTCATCCATTTGATACCCAAGTGTGAGAAAACCCTTAGAAGGATTACATGCTGAAAAGGCTCTGAACGAGCCTACATCCAGAGAAAACGTGTGATTAGTTCTCCAAAATACTTGGAACAATCTCTCTGCCGAGCCCCTTGATAAACTGTATGCAAGTGAGCCAAAGGCAAAGTGTGATCTCGCCAGATAGTAATGTGATTTAGAGATTTAGCTTTTGTTCATTCATTTCACATTTTGTTCATTAACAAAAACAAAACCTTATTTTTATTTTAATTATTCTTACTTTGCAACATTTTTTTCATTTGCCTTAAACTTTTGGACAGTAACACTTTTTTTAGAAATATAAATAAATATACTGTACAAAAATATAAACATTACACTTTTGCTCCCATTTTTCATGAGCTGAACTCAAGAACTAAGACTATTTCTGTGAACACAAAAGACCTTTTACGCTCAAATATTGTTCATAAATTTGGCTAAATCTGTGTTAGTGAGCACTTCTTTGCAGAGCTATGCCACACCTGTGAAGTGGATGGATCAATAGGACAGCAGCATTACTGCACAGGTGTGCCTTAGGTTGGTCACAATAAGAGGCCACTATAAAATGTGCAGCTTCACATTATTGGGGGGGAGTCTGGGATGGGGTCAGAAAACCAGTGAGTATCTGGTGTGACCACCATTTGCCAGTCTGCCATCTGCCCTGTACAGTGAAAACCTGGGATTCACCCGAGAACACATTTAATGTGCCAGATGCCATTGAATGTGAGCATTTGCCCACTCAAGTCAGTTCTAACCAAGAACTGCAGTCAGGTGGAGACCCCCATGGGGATGATGAGCAGCAGATGACCGTTTGTATAACCAAGGAATTTCTGCACAAACTGAATGTTGCAACAGTTGTCCGGGGGCTGTTCTCAAATGATCTTGGAGGTGAAAATGCTGGATATGGAGGTCCTCGGCTGGTGTGGTTACACGTGGTCTGCAGTTGTGAGGCCAATTGGATGTACAGCCAAACTCTCCGAAACACCTTTGGAGACGGCTTATGGTAGAGAAATGAACATTCAATTCATGTGCAACAGCTCTGGTGGCCATTCCTGCAGTCAGGATACCATTATACACTCCCTCCAAATTTGTGACATCTGTGGCATTGGGCTGTGATAAAACTGCACATTTTAGAGTGGCCTTTTATTGTGGCCAGCCTAAAGGCCCCGTCACACTAAGCAACATCACTAGCAACATCGCTGCTAACGAACAACTTTTGTGACGTTGCTAGCGATGTTGCTGTGTGTGACGTCCAGCAACAACCTGGCCCCTGCTGTGAGGTCGTTGGTTGTTGCTGAATGTCCTGGGCCATTTTTTAGTTGTTGCTGTCCCGCTGTGAAGCACAGATCGCTGTGTGTGACAGCGAGACAGCAACAACTAAATGTGTAGGCAGCAGGAGCCGGCTTCTGCGGAGGCTGGTAACCAATGTAAACATCGGGTAACCAAGAAGCCCTGTCCTTGGTTACCCGATATTTACCTTTGTTACCAGCCTCCGCCGCTCTCACTGTCAGTGCCGGCTCCTGCTCTGTGCACATGTAGCTGCAGGACACATCGGGTTAATTAACCCGATGTGTGCTGTAGCTAGGAGAGCAGGGAGCCAGCGCGAAGCATTGTGCGCTGCTCCCTGCTCTGTGCACATGTAGCTGCAGCACACATCGGGTAATTAACCCGATGTGTGCTGTAACTAGGAGAGCAGGGAGCCAGCGCTCAGTGTGCGCTGCTCCCTGCTCTCTGCACGTGTAGCTCCGTGCGCTGGTAACCAAGGTAAATATCGGGTTGGTTACCCGATATTTACCTTAGTTACCAAGCGCAGCATCTTCCACGCGGCGCTGGGGGCTGGTCACTGGTTGCTGGTGAGCTCACCAGCAACTCGTGTAGCCACGCTCCAGCGATCCCTGCCAGGTCAGGTTGCTGGTGGGATCGCTGGAGCGTCGCAGTGTGACATCTCACCAGCAACCTCCTAGCAACTTACCAGTGATCCCTATCGTTGTTGGGATCGCTGGTAAGTTGCTTAGTGTGACTGGACCTTTAGGCACACCTGTGCAATAATCATGCCGTCTAATCAGCATCTTGATATACCACACCTGTGAGGTGGAAGGATTATCTCTGCAAAAAAAATAAGTGGTCAGTAATTTAGACACATTTGTGAACAATATTTGAGAGAAAAGGCCTTTTATGTACATAGAAACAGTGTGTGATTTTTGAGTTCAACTCACGAAAAATGGGAGCAAAAACACAAGTGTTGAATTTATTGTGTTTATATTTTTGTTCAGTATACAATGCACAACTTCTATAATATGAAAAAAGTGTTTCCAGCTCACCTGTCACCCAATGCCGCAGATTCTCAGGGATGCACGAAGTCCGCTGGTAAGTCCAAACCAGCTTGTGGTGAACAGCGAAGAAAAAGGAAGTTGGACCCAGCACCGATTCCAAAAATAGGATAAAAATTTACTTTTCTTTATTGGTACATTGTTAAAACACTCATATGAAGACCGTAGATGGAGGGTTTAATACACAGGTGAACCTAACGCGTTTCGGACTTCATAATAAAAACAAAGCAGTCCTTAACCACTTCAGCCCCCAGGCACTTTCCGTTTTTGCGTTTTTGTTTTTTGCTCCCCTTCTTCTGAGAGCCGTAACTTTTTTATTTTTCCTTCAATCTTGCCATATGAGAGCTTGTTTTTTGCGGGACGAGTTGTACTTTTAAATGAAACCATAAGTTTTACCATATAGTGTACTGGAAAACAGCAAAAAAATTCCAAGTGCGGAAAAATTGCAAAAAAAAGTGGGATCGTACAATATTTTATTCACCGTGTTCACTATATGGTAAAACTGAGGTATCTATGTGATGCCTCAGGTCGGTGCGAGTTTGTAGACATTAAACATGTATAGGTTTACTTGTATCTAAGGGGTTAAAAAAAATTCACAAGCTTGTCCAAAAAACGTGGTGCACGTTTTGCGCCATTTTCCAAAACCCGTAGCGTTCTCATTTTTCAGGATCTGAGGCTCAGTGATGGCTTATTTTTTGCGTCTTGACCTGACGTTCTTAACGGTACCATTTTTGCGCAGCTGCTACGTTTTGATCGCCTGTCATTGCATTTTGCGCAAAATTTGCGGCGACCAAAAAACAATTTTGGCGTTTGGAATTTTTTTGACGCTAATCCGTTTACTGATCAGATTCATTGATTTTATATTTTGATAGATCGGGTATTTCTGAACGTGGCGATACCAAATATGTGTGTATTTTTTATTTTTTTAACCCTTTAATTTTCAATGGGGTGAAAGGGGGGTGATTTGAACTTTAAGGTTTTTTTATTTTTTTTTAAATTTTTTAAAAAACTTTTTTTTTTACTTTTTTTTATTTTACTAGTCCCCCTAGGGGGCTATAGCGATCAGCAATCCGATCGCTCTGCACTATCTGCAGATCTTAGCTACAGAGCTGAGAACTGCAGATTTGCTGCTTCACTTTCAATGCCGGCTGTATTCCGGCATTGAGAGGAAGTGAGTCATGTTAGCTACAAGCGTCATCACATGACCCTGTGCTACCATGGCAACCGCCGAAAGTCACGTGATCATGTCACGTGACTTCCGGTGGGGGCGGGGTAAGTGACTGTCATGGCGGCACCCATATACATATCGCTGCCAAGATTTTGGCAGCGAAATGTAAGGGGTTAATGGCCGCGGGTGGAAGCGATTCCACCCGCGGCTAGCAGGCACACATGTCAGCTGTTGATAACAGCTGATATGTGCGCGGATCACCGCCGCCTGCCGGCGGCAGGGGGCGGGGCTTACCGGCACACGATCCATGACGTACCCAGTACGTCATGGGTCGTTAAGGGGTTAATCATAAGTAACCCCATCTGTTACTACACACAGGTTACTTATGATTAAGGACTGCTTTGTTTTTATTATGAAGTCCGAAACGCGTTAAGTTCACCTATGTATTAAACCCTCCATCTACGGTCTTCATATGAGTGTTTTAATAATGTACCAATAAAGAAAAGTCAATTTTTATCCTATTTTTGGAATAGGTGCTGGGTCCAACTTCCTTTTTCTTCGCTGTTCACAACTTCTATAATACAGTGCTCTATCTAGCGTATCAGTACAAGACGTTAGCAGGATCTGGTAGGATGAGGTACATCGCAAACCAGGAGGAAATGCTTAGGCCTCCAGTTACCACCGCAATCCATCAGCAGCCAGCAATCAGGCTGCAGGGTGCTAATGGGCTAACAGAGGAACTTCTCTTCCCGTCAAATGTTTCACATGTTGCTGTCACTATTGACAGTGGCATATGAAGGAGTTAAACTGCTGGGATCGTTGAGAAAAAAAAAAGAAGAAGATTCAGGCAGTTACAGAAGGAGCCCTGTAAGGCTCCTGCAACTGACTGCACTGTTACAATAGCTGTACCGAACTATCAGCATAACATATACAGTATATTGGTCATAGAGCATAAAGTGACATCCTCATGATGGACACCTGCTTCAAATTGCATTAATGAGGTAATAATGCTACTAGGAAAGACATGTATGGCTTCAACAGTCCTCTAAAATCAAACCATAAAACAGGATTTCCATCCCATATAGCAGGGGTGGGGAACCTCCGGCCCGCGGGCCGCATGCGGCCCGCCATGACCTTTTATGTGGCCCCCGGGCACATTCCCGGGGGAGGCAGTGCTCGTGCTGTCACCGCGGTTTGCTGCCGCCGGCCCTTTAAATCCACACATTGCTGTTTGTGCTGCAATGTGTTCTCCCGTCGGCCAGTGCCAATTGTGGGCGGGTCCACAGCAGCCTCACAACTTCTAGCCTTGTGTGTCCGCCCCCTTCCCTCCGGAGATCAGTGCCTGCCTTCTCCTTCTGATGCAGTGTGTCCGGCTCCTGCACTCCGGTGATGTGAGTGCAATGCTGCTGTGAGTCCAGCGCCGACCCTCTGCTGCCATGTGCCCTGCCCAATGCTTTGTGCCTCCCCACACCAGTTCTGTAAACCCTCTCCCCCAGAGTTGCATGAAACTCTCAGCGCAGTGTGGCCCCCAATGTCCTGTGTGCAGCCCCCCAATGTCCTGTGTGCAGCCCATCACCCAGTAGTCCTGTTTGCACCCCCCCAATCCTGTGTGCACCCCTCCCCCAGTCCTGTGTGCAGCCCCCCAATGTCCTGTGTGCACCCCCACACAATCCTATGTGCAGCCCATCACCCAGTCCTGTGTGCACCCCCCCCAGTCCTGTGTGCACCCCCCCAGTCCTGTGTGCACCCCCCCAGTCCTGTGTGCACCCCCCCAGTCCTGTGTGCACCCCCCCAGTCCTGTGTGCACCCCCCCAGTCCTGTGTGCACCCCCCCAGTCCTGTGTGCACCCCCCCAGTCCTGTGTGCACCCCCCCAGTCCTGTGTGCACCCCCCCAGTCCTGTGTGCACCCCCCCAGTCCTGTGTGCACCCCCCCAGTCCTGTGTGCACCCCCCCAGTCCTGTGTGCACCCCCCCAGTCCTGTGTGCACCCCCCCAGTCCTGTGTGCACCCCCCCAGTCCTGTGTGCACCCCCCCCAGTCCTGTGTGCACCCCCCCCAGTCCTGTGTGCACCCCCCCAGTCCTGTGTGCACCCCCCCAGTCCTGTGTGCACCCCCCAGTCCTGTGTGCACCCCCCAGTCCTGTGTGCACCCCCCAGTCCTGTGTGCACCCCCCAGTCCTGTGTGCACCCCCCAGTCCTGTGTGCACCCCCCCCAGTCCTGTGTGCACCCCCCCAGTCGTGTGTGCACCCCCCCAGTCGTGTGTGCACCCCCCCAGTCGTGTGTGCACCCCCCCCCAGTCGTGTGTGCAGCCCCCCCCCAGTCGTGTGTGCAGCCCCCCCCAGTCGTGTGTGCAGCCCCCCCCCAGTCGTGTGTGCAGCCCCCCCCCAGTCGTGTGTGCAGCCCCCCCCCAGTCGTGTGTGCAGCCCCCCCCCAGTCGTGTGTGCAGCCCCCCCCCAGTCGTGTGTGCAGCCCCCCCCCAGTCGTGTGTGCAGCCCCCCCCCCAGTCGTGTGTGCAGCCCCCCCCCCAGTCGTGTGTGCAGCCCCCCCCCCAGTCGTGTGTGCAGCCCCCCCCCCAGTCGTGTGTGCAGCCCCCCCCCCAGTCGTGTGTGCAGCCCCCCCCCCAGTCGTGTGTGCAGCCCCCCCCCAGTCGTGTGTGCAGCCCCCCCCAGTCGTGTGTGCAGCCCCCCCCAGTCGTGTGTGCAGCCCCCCCCAGTCGTGTGTGCAGCCCCCCCAGTCGTGTGTGCAGCCCCCCCCAGTCGTGTGTGCAGCCCCCCCCCAGTCGTGTGTGCAGCCCCCCCACAGTGATGTCTGTGCAGCCCCCCCACAGTGATGTCTGTGCAGCCCCCCCACAGTGATGTCTGTGCAGCCCCCCCACAGTGATGTCTGTGCCTCCCCCACAGTGATGTCTGTGCCTTCCCCACAGTGATGTCTGTGCCTTCCCCACAGTGATGTCTGTGCCTTCCCCACAGTGATGTCTGTGCCTTCCCCACAGTGATGTCTGTGCCTTCCCCACAGTGATGTCTGTGCCTTCCCCACAGTGATGTCTGTGCCTTCCCCACAGTGATGTCTGTGCCCCCAGCCCCGCGTGTGGTGTCTGTGCCCCCAGCCCCGCGTGTGGTGTCTGTGCCCCCAGCCCCGCGTGTGGTGTCTGTGCCCCCAGCCCCGCGTGTGGTGTCTGTGCCCCCAGCCCCGCGTGTGGTGTCTGTGCCCCCAGCCCCGCGTGTGGTGTCTGTGCCCCCAGCCCCGCGTGTGGTGTCTGTGCCCCCAGCCCCGCGTGTGGTGTCTGTGCCCCCAGCCCCGCGTGTGGTGTCTGTGCCCCCAGCCCCGCGTGTGGTGTCTGTGCCCCCAGCCCCGCGTGTGGTGTCTGTGCCCCCAGCCCCGCGTGTGGTGTCTGTGCCCCCAGCCCCGCGTGTGGTGTCTGTGCCCCCAGCCCCGCGTGTGGTGTCTGTGCCCCCAGCCCCGCGTGTGGTGTCTGTGCCCCCAGCCCCATGCCCCCAGTTAATTAATTGCTTCACCCAATATAGCAGGGTCATTTAAACATTGATAATTTTGTGCGGCCCCCGAAGGTTGGTAGAAATTTCCAAATGGCCCCCGACAGAAAAAAGGTTCCCCACCCCTGCCATATAGTGATGGCACATTGCTGAGATATTCCAGCCCACCGCTGAGGCTCCCATCTATTCTGAAACTGAAGGTGCTGCAATCCTAATTTAGTACAAAGCCTATTCATAGTCCTTCACTAAAATGTGGCCACCACACACGACATGCCCTGTAGCACATCTTCATTTATGTGAATGGGGCCAGCTACATTTTCCTGCACAGATGAGTGTCCAGGAGCGCACGGTGCAGAGAAACACAGTGCAGCGCTGAGTTAGCACTATCCTTTATTCTCAGCATCAGTGGGGAACCCTGTTGAATCGCCACCAACAGCATATCCTTGCAATAGATTCCTATATCATAAAGAGAAACGTCTCTTTAAAGCAATCTTGCTTGTTTCAGCACCAGATTATACAGTACTTTACCTCTGCATAGAAAATATACATTGAACTTGAGACAAAAATCGAGGCAATAGCAAAATGAAATGGTAATATGTACTCACTGGTAAGCTCATGGTGTATAACATCAGCAAGATTAGGCTCATCTCCCCACCAGAAAACCCACAGCTCTTTGCAGTCAGGCATGACCTCACGTCTCCATACACATAACAGGTTGGCCTGCAAGCAACGGATGAAGCTCAAAAGAATGGGGTCGTCTTGAGCCGGAGCAGAGATGATTGGACTGCAGTCGCCATGGCCTTGGAATTTGTAGCGACGCCATTTGATGCCAGTTAATTCAGCCTGGGGGGAAAAGAAAAAAAAGGAACATGGTTAATATATCTGCGCTTAGTAGCAAAATGCTCGGGGAAAAAACACAAACAAATGAAATAACCTGTAATTGAGCCTACATACAAGGGCTCTCTCCAATACTCAGAGAAACACTACAGCAGCCAACACTGAGATACATGGAAAGATCTGGCAGAATAAACATTGTGACGTGCACCATACCAGCAATGGGATAGCTGCTCTGAGAAAGGAAACCATTAGTCATGGATCCGTGGCTCACTGCTCTGTTCATCTGCAACCAGCTGAAGAAAGCAGGAGAGAATGCATAAACCCAAACAGGTCACTGTCATCCAGAAGCTCTATTCACAACACAAAAGTATTCATCTTATGGCCCAATATCTGAACGGAAAACAATTATACAGCAGTGTCATAGCCGAGCAGCCTCTTCTCACAGCTCATTTTTCTGTTAAGTGTAGTGTCTACGCCAAGGAGCTTCCATCATCATATATACATATATATATTATATATATGGATAGATAGAAGCATAGATAGACAGATAGATATCTAATGTCACGCTGAGATGTTGAGAGTAAGGTTTCTGCTGTGGACAAATTCTGCGTGGTGAGGTTGAATTTACATGTAACACTTTGACGTATATGTAAATTATATAATATATATATATATATATATATTATATAATTTACATATACGTCAAAGTGTTACATGTAAATTCAACCTCACCACGCAGAATTTGTCCACAGCAGAAACCTTACTCTCAACATCTCAGCGTGACATTAGATGCCCCAAATCCCACAAAAAACTCCCATAATATATTCCGTGCAATTCTGTAGACCAAGGTCTGCTTCCACATTGGTCTCCTGAAGTGTAAACCTGAGCACTGTCACTGTATTCACATGCAGCGTTTTTGGACAAATTGTACTTTTGAATGACAACATTCATTTTACCATAAGATGTGCAGAAGAGGGGAAAAAAAACAAAAAAAAACAAAAAAAAAAAAAAGTGTTCCTTGTGTGGCAAAAATGTATTTTTAAAGACATTCTCATCTCCAAGATTTTATCCCAATATGTATAGGAATATTACTATTAAAGTGAACCTTTCAAATGTAATATGCACCCAGAACCACGAGCAGTTCTGGGTGCATATTACTATTCCCTGCCTAACAGTCCCTGTATACACTAGCATAGATAAAGAGATCTTTAGAAAAAGCATTTCTAAAGGTCTAGGTCTTTTACCGTATGCTAATGAGAGATGGGACTAGTAACAAGAGCGTTCGTTACCCGGGCAGTGGCCCCCATTAGGCCATGTAAACACACTGCGTTTTTTACCTGCGTTTTTGGTCCGTTTTTGCAGCAGAAATTTCTAGAGAAATTCTTGTAACCTTTCTGCAGACATTCCCCAGCAAAACCTATGGCAAAAAAAATTAGCTGTGCGCACACTGAGTTTTTTTCTTAAGAAAATTCTTTCAGTAGATTTTCTTAAGAAAAAGAATGAGCATGTCACTTCTTTTCTGCAGCTAATTGCGTTATTTGCCATAGATAATTGGCACAATAACGCAGGGAGCAACCAGCGGTAAAAACGCACCAAAGACGCACCGAAAACGCAGGTGCACTAATCCTTCACTCTTAAGAAATTTAAGAAAAATAATTTTTCTAGTGTGAACATAGCCTAAGAATGTCAGTACGTCCCTGTGAGCCCCTGTGGGTGTACTATCATGCTAATGAATACGCAGCGTCACAGGATGATCTCACTCACCCCTCCACCGCCGTCCGATGCTGGATTTTGGCTTAATGTGCATGATCCTGGAGTTTGGGTCATGTGCACTATGACGCAGTGTGTACGTGTCCCAGCTTCAAACTGAAGTAGTGCACATGACTCAAACTCCGGGATCATGCGCACTGAGCCGAAATCCCCCAGTGGACGCGATGGTGGCGGAGAGCTGAGAGATAATTTTGTGACGCTGCGTAATCATGAGCATGATAGCACACCCATAGGGGCCCACAGGGGTGTATTAACATGCTAATGGAGGGGCGACTGGCCGGGGAACTAATGCCCAGGGGACTAGTCCCCTCGCTCAGTAGCATACGGTAAAAGATCTTTAGAAAGACATCTTTAGAAAAAGTATATCTATGCGAGTGTATACAGGGACGGTTAGGCAGGGATTAGAACTGCTCGTGGTTCTAGGTGCATATTGCACCTGACAGGTTCCCTTTAATACTAATAATAGCAAATGTCTCCAATTAGAAATGTAGTATAGTGGTCATCGTTAGCGGTCACCTCAAATGAAGAGTATTGCAGCTTCGGTATCCATGGTTATACCATGGATACCTAAACTGCAATGCCCTGCACATGAGCCTGCGTAAGAGACAGCTAGTTAACCCCTTCAGCCCCCAGCCTGTTTTCACCTTAAAGACCCGGCCATTTTTTTACATTTCTGACTAGTGTCACTTTGACAGGTTATAACTCTGGAACGCTTCAACGGATCCTGGCAATTCTGAGACTGTTTTTTCGTGACATATTGTGCTCCATGTCAGTGGTAAATTTATGCCGATATTTTTTGCGTTTGTGTGAACATTTTGGAAATTTGGCGAAAATTTTGAAAATTTCGCAATTTTCAAAATTTGAAATTTTATGCCCATAAATCTGTGAGATATGTCACACAAAATAGTTACTATATAACATTTCCCACGTGTCTACTTTATACCAGCGCAATTTTCAAAACAAATTTTTTTTTCCGTTAGGAAGTTAGAAGGGGTCAAAGTTAATCAGTAATTTTTCATTTTTCCAACAAAATTTACAAAAAAAATTTTAGTTACCACATCACATTTGGAGTGACTTACAGAGGCCTAGGTGACAGAAAATACCCAAAAGTGACCCCATTCTAAAAACTGCACCCCTCACACTGCTCAAAACCACATCCAAGAAGTTTATTAACCCTTTAGGAGCTTTACAGCAACCAAAGCAATGTGGAAGGAAAAAATGAAAATTTTACTTTTTTTTTTTTTTTTACACAAAAATGTTACTTTAGCCATAAAATTTAGCATTTTCACAAGGGTATCAGGAAAAATGCACCATAAAATTAATTGTGCAATTTCTCCTGAGTACACTGATATCTCATATGTGGGGGAAATCAATTGTTTGGGCGCACGGCAAGGCTCGGAAGAGAAGGAGCACCATTTGAATTTTTGAAAGCAAAATTGTCTGGAATACCGTAATTAGCAGATGCGATGTTGCATTTGGAGACCCCCTGAGGTGCCTAAACAATGGAGCTCCCCCACAAGTGACCCCATTTTGGAAACTAGACCCCTCATGGAATTTATCTAGACGTTTATTGAGCACTTTGAACCTCTGGGGGCTTCACAAAAATTTACCACGAAATTGTTACTTCAACCAGGTAGCTTTTTTTCACAAGGGTATCAGGAAAAATTGCAACATAAAATGCATTGTGCATTTTCTCCTGAGTACGCAGATACCTCATATGTGGTGGAAATCAAATGTTTGGGCGCACAGCAGGGCTCGGAAGGCAAGGAGCGACATTTGACTTTTCAAACGCAAAATTGTCTGGAATAGTTAGTGGATGCCATGTTGTGTTTGGAGACCCCCTGAGGTGCCTAAACAATGGAGCTCCCCCACAAGTGACCCCATTTTGGAAACTAGACCCCTCATGGAATTTATCAAGATGTTTACTGAATACTTTGAACCCCTGGAGGCTTCACAAAAGTTTAGAATGTTTAGCCGTGAAAATATATATATTTTTTTTTTTTACCATGAAATTGTTACTTCAACCAGGTAGCTTTTTTTTCCACAAGGGTATCAGGAAAAAATGCACCATAAAATGTATTGTGCAATTTCTCCTGAGTACACAGATACCTCATATGTGGTGGAAAGTAATTGTTTGGGCACACGGCAGGGCTCAGAAGAGGAGCGCCATTTCCCAGCAAAATTGGTTAAAATTATTAGCGTACGCCATGTTGCGTTTGGAGACCCTTTGAGGTGCCTAAACAATGGAGCTCCCCCACAAGTGACCTCATTTTGGAAACTAGACCCCCCATGGCATAAATCTAGATTGGTAATGAGCACTTTGAACCCTCACGTGCTTCATACATTGAGGCATAAAAACAAAAAAGTACTTTTCTTTTTCCACAAAAATGTTATTTTAGGCTCAATTTTTTAATTTGTACAGGGGTAACAGGATAAAATAGACCGCAAAATTTGTTGGGCAATTTGTTCTGAGTACGCGGATACCTCATATGTGGCAGAAAACCACTGTTTGGGCGCACGGCAGAGGTCCAGAGGGAAGGAGCGTCATTTGACTTTTTAAATGGAAAATTAGCTGGAATTGTTAGTCGCACCATGTTGCGTTTGGAGATCCCCCTGATGTGCCCAAACAGTGGAGCTCCCCCACATGTGACCCCATGTTGGAAACTAGACCCCCCCGATACAAAGAAATATTAGTTTGGCAAAATAAAAAATACAGGACATCAGTTAAAAAAAAAAATATAATAATTATTATATATATATATATATATATATATATATATATATATATATATATATATATATATATATATATATATATATATATATATATATATATATATATATATATATATATAAATAAATATAATAATAATAATAATAAATATAATAATAATAATAATAATAATAATAATAAAATATATATATATATATATATATATATATATATTATATATATATATATATATATATGCACCTGCAACTGACACGCTACGATATCGCTAATGCGAAGTCGTTGGGGTCACGGAATTTGTGATGCACATCCGGCCGCCTTAGCGATGCCGTTGCGTGTGACACCTATGAGCGATTTTGCATCGTCGCAAAAATGTGCAAAAATCGCTCATCGGTGACATGGGGGTCCATTCTCAATTATCGTTACTGCAGCAGTAACGAAGTTGTTCCTCGTTCCTGTGGCAGCACACATCACTCCGTGTGACGCCGCAGGAACAAGGAAGCTCTCCTTACCTGCCTCCCGGCTGCAATGCAAAGGAAGGAGGTGGGCGGGATGTTCGTCCCGCTCATCTCCGCCCCTCCGCTTCTATTGGGCGGCGGTTCAGTGACGCTGCTGTGACATCGCTGTGACGCTAAACGAACAGCCCCCTTAGAAAAGAGGCGGTTCGCCGGTCACAGCGACGTCGCCAGGCAGGTAAGTACGTGTGACAGGTCTGGGCGATGTTGTGCGGCACGGGCAGCGATTTGCCCGTGTCGCACAACAGATGGGGGCGGGTGTACGCACGCTAGCGATATCGGTAGCGATATCGGTACAGATATCGCAGCATGTAAAGCGGCCTTTAGGCAAGTGCCACACACGAGAGCGATGCACAAATCTCGCATCACCCGGCACAGCCGCACACTCCTGTCTGGAAGAGAGCGACCGTGCCGGATGATGCGGTGTGAGACTTGTGCATCGCTCTCACATGTGGCAATGGGCTGACCCTTACAATATTCAGTAAAACATACTGTAGTTGACGATTACTACAGTATAATTTTACTGGCGCTAAACTAAGTTTATTTGTATTTTAGTTTACAGGAAAAAAAAAAATCAGGACGAACGCACAGATGTGCTGCAAAAGGGGGGGGGGCTAGGTGGGATGGAAAAAAGATGGATGGAGGATGGAAGAGGGCGTGGCGGATGATGGGAGAGGGCGCGGCGGATGGAGGAGCGGCGGAGGATGGGTGAGGGCACAACGGATGCAGGAGCGGCAGAGGAAGGGGGGGGGAGAGGGGAAGGGTGGAAGGGGAGTGGGAAGTGAGATTGGGCATAGCTACCTTACAGAATGGATCTAGGCAGCAGGATTGCAGCAGATCCGGGAAGGGCTGAGGGGGCAGAGGATTAAGGGGATGGGAGAGAGCAGGTAGCAGATCAGGGAGGGGGCAGAGGCTGATGGGGGAGTGAGGTGGCAGATGCAGGGGCGCGGCGGCTGATGGGGAGTGCGGCGGCTGATGGGGAGAGTGCGGCGGCTGATGGGGAGAGTGCGGCGGCTGATGGGGAGAGTGCGGCGGCTGATGGGGAGAGTGCGGCGGCTGATGGGGAGAGTGGAAAGGCAGATGCCGGGGCGGCGCATACAAGGAGGCAGCAGAAAGAAAGCAGCGGCGTCATATGCAGGGGGGGGGGGGCGCAGCGTGAGGAGAGCAGCGGCGTCAGATGGGCCCATGCAGCTGACGCCGCTGCTCTCCTCCCGCTGCGCCACCCCCTGCATCTGACGCCGCTGCTCTTTCTGCTGAGTAGCGGCGTAACATGCAGGGGCGCAGCGGGAAAGTAGCGGCGTCACATGCAGGGGCGCAGCGGGAGAGCAGGGGCGAAGCAGATGGAGGAGGGCAGCGGTGGATCGGGGGCTGTGACTCACAGATGGGCACCCGCAGGGATCGCTCTCCTCAGATTCCACGGAGGGAGAAGCTGAGGAGAGCGATCTCCTACAGCGAGCTCACCCGGTCCCAGATGCACGGTGCTTTGAGAGATCGGTCACAAGGCCGATCTCTCCAATCAGAGCTGGGGGCGGGTGCAGTAAAGCTCACCGAGCTCCAGCCAATGGCCAGTGCTGCAGCTGCACTGGTCAGGGCTGGATTTCAATGCTTCAGCCATTTTCAATGGCTGAAACATTACACTGGCTGTGATTGGCTGACGAACGCCGCTCAGCCAATCAGAGCCTCCGTAGGTCCGGAAAGGAGACACCACCCCTCCTGAGGTCAGGTACAAGTCCTCTGCTTCCCGAATCTACACTTTTTGAAAACCTATCGTGGTGCCCGTGGCTCCGGGGCCGCGATTGCGCTCATGACGGATGTATCCGTCATGGGTCTTTAAGTACCAGGGCACCATGACGGCTAGATCCATCAAAGGTCGTGAAGGGGTTAATCAGCACTATTCTATATTTCTAATTGACGGTATTGCTAATATTCTACTACATATTGGGATAGGATATTGAAGAAGGGAATACCCCTTCATGTGGTAAGGAAACATTTTTTGCTTGTGTTGCCATTTTCCAAGACCTATAAAGTTTTCATTCTGCAGTCAATGGCGTGGTGCGAGGATTTTATTTTTGCTGCCATTTTAATTGAATCCTTTTTTAACAATATGTAAGATGTTTTGATCGCTTTCTATTGTACATTTTGAGGTGTTACTTACAATGGCCAAAAGATACAACTGTGCAATTATCATTTATTTAATTTAATATGGTGTTTACCAATAGGGTTAATTTTTCTATTTTTTTCTCATTTTCATTTTATTTTTACTTTTTTTTTTTTTTTCTTTTAGATCCCTTAGGGGACTTGAATCTGTGATCATTCAATCACTTGTATTGTATACTGCAATATAATAGCATTAAAGTATATAGCAAAATTCACAGTCTCTTATGATTGTCAGCTTCAGGACTTTAAAAAAAAAAAAAAAAAGCACAAGTCTTCATCAGGCCTTCAGCAGATTCTTAGCTGCCATAGCAGCCAATCAGCACCCAAGGATCGTGTTGTGGGGAGCCAAAAGATGTGTGACACGGCACACGCCACCAGAACGCTCAGCGTAAATGCCTCTGTAAAGGCTGCGTGCCCATGATCAGTGTTTGCAGTATTTTGGATATAGTGTGTTTTCGCTGTGTCCAAAACGATGCGTTGTACAGTACAAGCATAGTGGATGATTTCTAGAAATCCTGTGCCCACTGTGCTTGCTTTTTCTGCAGCAAACACTGACCTGCGGTGCGGTTTTCCAAGCCACAGCATGTCAATTGTTCGCGGCCGATTCGCATGTGTCCTCCGTACGGAGAACACAAGCGAGAGACCGCAGTGCACTGAACCCTGATCATGGATACAGGCCACTGCGGTCTCCTGTGTTCTCCTGCGGAGACTGGCGGCCCCGCAGGTCAGGACCCACTTCGTCCAGGATGCAGCGAGTCGTGATCCTGGGCACATAACCTTAGACAGATGATGGCTGAAAAACGAGCAATCTACTGGGAAAGATGTGGGATCAAGCTCAGGTCACTCATCCCCCTCTCCTGAAACGATATATAGAATGTTACAATAAAAAAAAAATCACCCTCTCTTCTACCCTAGAACAACAAGAAAGAAGGTGCAGACATGCCAATGAGCGACATTAACCCATCCACCAGGAGTGATACAAGTATTTTTTTTTTTTTTTTTATTAACATGACATTGTTGAATCCCTGGGCACTTTAGTTGTAAGCAGATGCCCTTTGTTTTTCATTTCACGCAGAGACAAAGCACTTAGAGAACGTAAAGAGATAAGTACCGTACTTTTCAGACTATAAGGCTAAGTTCACACTTCCGTTGTTTTGCATCAGTCACAATCCGTCGCCTTGAGGAATTACGATATCCTGCAAAATATTTTGCAGGAATCCTGTTTTTCCGCATAGACTTCTATTAGTGACGGATTGCGACTGATGATGCTGTGTTGCATCCGCTGCGTCGCGGTCCGTTTTTTAACTGACCGCCGGGTGGGAGCAACGCAGCCTGTAACGTTTTTTGAGCAGCGCAATCCGTAGGATTTTGCTGCACATGCTCTCTCTGGCTCCCTGCCCCCATAACCAGGATAAACATTGGGTAACCAAGCAATGCGCTTTGGTTAGTTACCCGATATTTACAGTGGTTTCGGGTGCTGGGAGCCAGCGCTAAGCGGTGTACGCTGGTAACCAAGATAAATATCGGCTAACCAAGCAAAAAGTGCTTTGCTTTTAGTTACCCGAAATTTACCCTAGATACAGTGTGCAAGGAGGCACTTCACCACTCTGCTCCGCCCCCTCCAGCACTCCACATGTGTGTATACACACACACACACACACACACACACACACACACACACGTCCCCAGCCCTGCAGTCCCCGCGGCACTGACGTCCTCAGCTCCACGGCCCTACTCGGCTCCGCCCCTCACGCTCCGCCCCCTCCCGCACTCCGCATGTAGACACACACACTCAACTGTCCCCAGCCATGCAGACCGCGGCACTAACGTCCTCAGCTCCGCCCCCCGCACACAACGGAGTCCGACAATGAAATTCTTTTCTTTGTCATCCGTTGTACAACGCATCAGTCACATGCGTCAAGCAACGCATGTGACTGATGCAAAACAACGGAAATATGAACTTAGCCTAAGACGCACCGGACCATAAGGTTTAGAGGAGGAAAATAGGAACATAAAATTTTAAGCAAAAAATGTTGTCATGACACACTGATGGGGCGAGGATCTGCTGCTGACACTGTTATGGTGGTAATGTCCCCAAATTCTCTATTAAAGGTACCCCATCCTGGTAATGATCCCCATCCATATATGTCCTCATCCAGGTATATGCCCAAATTCTGGTATATGCCCACATTCTGCTATATGGCCCGCATCTTGTGGCACACAAAAAAAAAATTAACATTTATACTCACTTTTCCTCACTCCACGCAGCATCACTATTCTTCCTGTCTGTGTCAGCAGCAGCGCCGCTGACCTGTGTGGAGCCGTGCGAACAGGGATGACGTCATTGCTGTGCTCACCGCTCTCCACACACACATCAGCAGGCCAGCAGACAGGAGAACATCGCGATGCTGCAGGGATCAGTGGCCGGTGAGTATACTTATTCACTGCCCCCCGTGCTGCTAATTATGATGATTCGTGGGGGGCAGTGAATATAGCCACACATGATCACTCCAGGCTGTAGTTGCCAGGGATGATCACGCGAGCCAGCTATTTATGCGCGCATCCCCCGTCCTAGGATGCAGTGCACATGAAAAGAAGCTAATGAGCAGCCCCACATGGTCACAGTAGGCGCTTCTACAACCTGCTCATGCCACTGATGACCGGCTCCACCGCAGCACCCTCATTCCCCATAGCATACATTCGGACTATAAGACGCACCCCCCACTTTCCCCCAACATTTGGGGGGGGGTTGTGCGTCTTATAGTCCGAAAAATACGGTAATGGGTTCTTCAGAATGAACAGCCCATTTAAAACAGACAAGTCCTAGGAATTATGAATACTCGTATCCTATTTACAGAAAGATGTAGAGGAAGGTACATACCATTGTGCTACCAGAATCTAACCAGTCTCCTTATGACACAGGTTTTTATAGAATACATCCATTCTGATGAATTTAGTCGCCAGACTGGGGGAACATTCCTAGATCTATCAAAGTCAATAAACCCTTGGATGGATGTTCATATCAGCGCCAACTAGGGTTGCCAAAATGAACACTAACATACAGATCGTGCTCCTGAAAGCATTAGGCTATGTGCGCACGCTGAGTATTTGGTGCAGAAATTTTCTGCATCTTCTGGCAGAAAAACACCAAAAATTTGGTGCGTTATAGTTGTGTGTTATTCATAATGAAGTCAATGGGTGGAAGGGTTGAAAAGCGCAAGGAAAAAAAAAAAACTCATCAAGAATTGACATACTGCAGATTATTTTCTGCACCAAATCTGCAAGAAAAAAAAATAAGCAATGTGTGCACAGCACTTTAGAATTTGCATGGTCTTTGCTGGCATAAGGATAGGCATGCAGATTTGTGAAATATCTGCATCAAAAACGCAGTGTGTGCACATTGTCTCCGTCACAAAATAATACAGCGGAACCTTGGTTTAAGAGTAACTTGGTTTGAGAGCGTTTTGCAAAACAAGCAAAGCTTTTCACAAATTTGTAACTTGGTTTAAGAGCAATGCTTTGCAAGAAGAGCAAATAGTCACCGTGCACACTTCCGGTTCTGTCCTTTCACCACGTTCTGACCCACTCCGGAAGTAACTTTCTGTACATATGTACTGCATACCATAGTACAGTACAGTATATACTATATAGCAGGTCAATCAATTTACCTTTGTGGATACAGTATTGTACTTTATTGATAACTAGTGCAGCACATTGCTTGTATTTTAGCTCTCGCATACCAACAACTTTATTGTAAGCTAATGTGCAGTTTAATTTGCTTTATACGTTTTTACTGTACAGTATTTTGTATTAGTGTACTGTAATAATTTTATATGAATACTGTACATTATTTTGTATTACTGTAATAAGTTAGTATAAATACAGTAAATATTTTTGGGTTGTGGAACTTGTCTGTGTTTCAATTATTTCCTATGGGAAAATTCACTTTGATATAAGAGTAACTTGGTTTAAGATCACACTCCCGGAACCAATTATGCTCGTAATCCAAGGTTCTACTACTAATATCATGTATTTTATTTTTGCCTGGTGGTAACTTTAGCATTGAACAGAGACAGGACAAAATACTGTTTCAAAGTCAAATTTGGAAGGAACAAAAAAAAAAAAAAAAAAAACGGTGAGGATCCTAAGAAGTGGAAAAACTTTCCTTCTTGAAGTTATTATAGGAAGATCGAAGCTGCAGAGAAATCATTTTACCTGCCTAGTCACCAAGCACCATTATTGTGGAAAGAGCACTTTCTTCCACATCATACAATATGTGAACGTAGTATAACGGTGCCACTTATGTCACTAATAACCACCTGCAAGGTGTCAGGATGAGGCCAAATTGGTAATGTAATTAATACGCGTCATCTTGTGAAGGTTCCCATACACCTTAGATAACTGTTGGCGGACAGCAACCTTTCCGGACTCCACCATACACCGCTCTGCTCAGCCAAGCGTACAGTCATGGCCAACACTGTTGGCACTCTTGAAATTGTTCTGGGAAATGTATTTCAACCAGAAAATTATTAAAACATGTTTTGTTATATACATTTCCAATGTTTGTATTTGAAGAACAGTAAAAAAAAAATGCAAATTGGATAATTTCCCACCAAACCACAAAAATGGGGAGGACAAAATTGTTCACACCATCACCTTAATATTTGGTTCAACACCTTTTAGAATATATAGATAACTAATCAATCACTTCCTATAACCATAGGACACCTTCCCCCAACAGCAATGTTGAGCGATCTTAACAGGTGATCAATAGGATTGAGATCTGGGCTCACTGCTGGTCACTTCAGAACTTTCCAGCAGTTTGTTTCCATCTATTTCTGGGGGCCCCTTGAAATATGTTCGGGGTCATTGTCCTGCTGGACCCATCACATACAAACCCAGCTTTCTGACACTGGGCACTACATTACCAATAGACTTTGGGTGGCAATCTTCATATGTAGGTACTGTATTCTTTTCTTTCTAGGCCTCATTCCGTTTTCGGTAAACCGTAGAATGCTATACTTTACCAAAAAGCTCTATCTTGATCTCATCTGTCCACTGGATGCGTTCCCAGAAGTTTTGTGGCTTACTCACATTTTTGGCAAACTGCGGTCCACCTTTTTTATGTTTCTGTGTCAGCAGTGGGGTACTCATGGGTCTCCTGCCATAGTGTTTCATTTCATTCAAATGTTGACAGATAGGGGGCATCAGTGTTAGTGGAAACTGAGTCGGCAGGACAGCTTGAATTTTTAGAGAACTTGATTGGAGCCAGATATTCACCATCCAGACTATGCTGCATTGTAACCTTTCATCATTTTTCCTCTGCTGTCCACGTTCAGGGAGATAATCAAGAAGTTTACAACCCATGGCACTGTAGATTATATTGCGCACCATGGACAAAGGAACATCAATATCTCTGGAGATGGACGTGTAACCTTGAGATTGTTAATATCTTTCAACATTTTTGGTTCTTAAGTCCTCAGACAGTTCTATTCTCCAGTTTGTCCTCCATGCTTTGTGTGGGACACACACAATTAAAAGATTGAGTCAACGTCTATCCTTTTTATTTGGTATCAGGTATGATTTTCATGTTGCCCACATTACTTGACACAGGTGAGTTTGAATGAGCATGACGTGCTTGAAACAAAGTTGCTTACACACCATTTTGAAAAACTGGTAATAATGCTGTCAGGCTCATTTTTGGAGTTTTGCCAACTCCAACATCTGTCAGGGCCCCATAAACTCTAGAAGGCCAGCTAATCACACCAATATCAGCAAGCCCAACTAACTCTTATCTTTTCTGTGAGATACTGTGTCTAAACCTTTTTGGAGACTGTATGACAGGTAAAACATCTTGACGATTCCAACAAAAATGTTTCTTAAAGGGTTAATCCAGCCCCCTAACTTCGGCAACAGGTGGTAAGCATCGCAGTGATGCCAAGCCTACTGCTCAACCACAGGTATCATGCATGCTTCATACATTAGAAAAGGACAGATGCACAAAAGCTTCGAATACAAGCACGCAGATATCTGTATACGTCTACAGCCAACTATACAGGGGTTGGATCACCTTTTTCATTTTTAAGAAGGGGGAAAAAAAAAAAAAGCGATCAACAACCAGTTAAAATCAAATCAGATTAATGCAAAAGATCGACCAAGATAAAATGAATAGAATAAGGCTGCTTTCACACATCCGGTTTTTGCTTAGCGGCACAATACGGCACTTTGCAGAGAAAACGCAACCTTTTTTTGCCGCCGGTTCCGTTTTTTCTGCATAGGCTTGCATTAGCGCCGTATTGTGCTGCATGGCCTTGCGTTGCGTCCGTCTTTTGCCGGATGCGGCATATTTAGCCCATGCGGCGGTCGGATGGAACGTTGCCTGGCACGTTTTTTTGTGCGGCGAAAAAAACGCATCGCACTGGATCCGGCGCAATTTACAATGCAAGCCTATGGACGCCGGATGCGGTTTTTTGATCTGCGCATGCTCAGTAGCAAGCCGCATCCGTCAAAAAACGGACGGGCCGCATGGAAAAATTTATGCAACGGATCCGTTTTTTTCGCCACATCCGTTGCATAGGTTTTTGAGCCAGATTGTGCCTGATGCAAAAAAAAAACTGATGTGTGAAAGCAGCCTAACAATTTCTTGCACCACAAATGTTGAGGGGTTTTTTTTCTACCTAACTTTATAATGAAAAATAACCGGGGTTTAGTGGGAAAGGTCATGGGTTAAAATATGCTTATATCCAATAAGCTCCAAAGTTATGCCAATGTTTTTTGTGAAAAATGTTTGTGAGTAAAATAATCTGTCTCAACGTTTTTGTACTTAATACACCAATTTAGTGAGGCATGGTTTTCTTGACAAAGAATGACATGACAAGTGACGGCACTGCTGTCATATCCTGTTTACAGTCTCTATTGGCACGTCACAGCAGTGCTGGACGCATCCATGTAAAGAGGATCAAGTCTATTTATTTAGGATTCATCTTGGAACAAGACGTCTTACTTGCTGGTAAAAACTTTTTGTTAACACAAAATTGTGAAATGGAACAGAATGATGCCATAAGCTCGAAAAGCCCAGGGGAGGAAAGTAAATGGAAAGTGTAGGTTTGCAAGAATGCTGTTCATCAGCCTGCCGGAGGCAAATGAGCTGTGTGTTTCTTAAAGGGCCAATAGATCTAAAACAGATGTTGGCTGAGAGGCGGGAATAAAAAAAAAAAAAATGTAGCTGTAATGTGACATTATCCAAATAAATGTAACAAAACCCCTAAAAAGACTGATTCTGGGACATTTCATGTAGAAATATAAAGCAGTGCGTGTTCCTGAGCTACAGAAGATGCTTTCTGAAAAGCTAGATTTCAGGGTCTTGACACAAGTCGACCTCGATGTTAGGTTACGGCCAAGTTCATAAAGAAAGGCGCCACAATGTCACAATCTGGGCACAAAAAATCCCTGGAGGTCGCAGAAGGGGCTCACCTACAAGGCAGGAGTTAATTAAGGACACAGATCATACTATTTCTGTGTGGCAGGCTCCACATATGAGCCAGGGCATTATGTTCACATGACGCAGACATCAAAAAATACCTATAAGCTACAGTTTACACTTTCCAATCTGATATGCCAGAAGGAGGGAGTCCCCAGGGGAGAGATTATGGGGGCCGCTATTTAGTGGGTGCTGATGTACCCGTGAAATGGCGCAATGACAATTGATAGGCGCTAAAGCAGCACAAGGAAAATACAAGCTCATGTGGAAGTACACATTAAGGAAAACTTGACTTGACCCTTTTCTGCTCTGCAAAACACAAGTGTTCCACGATTAATGTGCAGAACCCTCATGAGAACTTTTACAAGATTACACATGCTCTCCAGGATCTGATGGGTTTATGATAGTCCTGGAGAGGTATTTTGATTCTGCACTTCACTACACAGGCTTTGTAAGAACAGAAGGCTGGAGAGGAAAAAAGGCAAGCTGTGTGAGTCAGGCTGGGTTTGATCTTTGCTGCTTTTGTGAATTGGGCTCTTCAAGCCTCACAAACATGTTTGAGCTGCAGATGCATAGAAAAAAAGGTATTGTATTTTTATACTATAGATTACATTTCTAGCAGTTCAGTGTTTCAAAAGCTATGAGACTGGACTCAGCAAAAAGGTTCCCAATGTTTTGAGGACGCAGTTTGCATAGGAAAGATCATACTAAAAGGTGATCTGTCAGTAGAATCACCCCTCCTAAACAGTCTATATGGGCACAGGAAGCTGAATAAAGTGATACCTCGTTACCTGAAGTCTTATTACAAAGAATATTTTTCTTATATGTTGATGAGCTGTTAAGAACAATGGACCAGGCACAGATCTCCCTGAGAATCTGCCTCCAATTACATTACTAGTGTGAGACATGTAGATCAGGAGAGCAGACTGTCAGTCATTACATGTCTCATACTGGTAACGCCCACTTTTCATATATAATCTAATCTCTGGAGGTAGAATCTCATGGAGATCAGTGTCCGGCCCATAGTTCTTAACAGCTCATTTACATATTAAGAAAAACGTAGGTTTCTCCAGAATAAGACATCAGATCTCCGATATCAAGGCATCATTTTATTCAATCTTCTATGACCTAGATTCCCATATAGGCAGCTTAGGAGGGTTGATTTAACTGACAGATTCACTTTATCATAGTACTTTGTATGGCTGTAGCAATTTCTGGGGGGAAGGAGGGGGTTTATTTATTGCTTTTAAAATAATTGACAAATTCTTTACTTATAATAGCGCATACTGGCTTCAGGAGGGTTTAACCCCTTCACGACCGCGGGCAGTAAAATTACGTCCTATTTTAACGTGACTTAACGACCAGGGACGTAATTTTACTGCCTAAACTTCATTTGATTGCCGTGGCCATAGCAACGGCTTTCAAATGATGTCCCCTGCTGTTTCTTACAGCAGGGGACCTTTGCTTGACCCCAGGGGGCGGCATCGCCACCCCCTATCGACGATCGATGTGATTGGCTGTTCAAATCTGAACCGCCAACCACATCGTTCGCACTAATTTCGGCAAAAATAATGCCGGAAATAGTGCGATACTGTGAGATCCAGCTATGAGATGCCGCAGCTGCTGCAGAATATCATAGGTGGACCTCAAACATGTCGCCCCCAGCCCCTGCAGCACTGATTGGAGCGATCGTGCTATGACACGCAATCGCTCCAATCAGTGTGCAGTGGGGCGGTCTGATCTGCCGGTGGCCGCCCTCCCCAGGCCTGTGCTGGCCTGCGAGCCCTCCCCCAACATGTCTGCAGCGTGCAGTGGCTGGTACTTGTGGTACCACGCCACCGCTGCTGCTGCCGCCGTAGCTGAGGTCACCGCTCCTGCTGCACGTGAGTACTGTGCTCACCTTGCAGCCCGTGCGCGCTCCCGTGTTAGCCCCTGCCCGTGCCCCCCTGCGATCTGCCCCCCCCGACCCCTTACCCCCCCGACATCCCGATCTGCTCCCCCCGCGATCTGACTGCCTCCCCCATTATCTCTCTTCTGCTTCTGCAGCTCCCTCTCCGGTCTCCCCCTCTGCTCTCCCCTCCCCCTCTGCTCCCCCCCCCCCTCTGCTCTCCCACCCCCCCTCTGCTCTCCCACCCCCCCCTCTTACCTGTCTTCACCGGCCCGATCACATCTGCGTCCATCGCTGGGTCCTTCCTGGGCATTCTGCTGATCTGCCTGCTGCTCCTGTAAAGCTGTCCATCTCTCTGCCATCTGTTCCTCTGCAGCTCTTCTGGTCAGTGATCCTCTGGGTACTGTGAGTATAACTTTTTTTTTTTTTCTGTATCCCCTGTCCATTTTTACACCTCATCTGTCCGTGCGTCCCGCCAAGCGCTGATAAGGGATGCAGATAACGTATCTGCATCCCTGCTCAATTTTTGGCGGAACTTTTTTTCCGTATCCCCGACGCTTTTTGTATGGCATCTGTCCGTGCATCCCGCCAAGCGCTGATCAGGGATGCACATAATGGATCTGCATCCATGGTCAATTTTTGGCGGGACTTTTTTTTTTTTTTTACGTATCCCCGACGCTTTTTGTATCACATCCGACCGTGCGTCCTGCAGCGGCTGATCAGTGCACTGCGTCTGTGCGTTTGAAAAGTCAAATGGCGCTCCTTCTCTTCTGAGCCCCACCATTTGCCCAAACAATTACTTTCCACCACATATGAGGTATCTGCGTACTCAGGAGAAAATGCACAACAGATTTTATGGTGCAATTTTTCCGGATAGCCTTGTGGAAAAAAAAGCTACCTAGTTGAAGCAACCGTTTTGTGGTAAAAAAACAAATTTTTTCTTTTCACGGCTCAACGCTATAAACTTCTGTGAAGCCCACAGGTGTTCAAAGTGCTCACCAAACATCTAGAAAAATTATTTGAGGGCTCTAGTTTCCAAAATGGGGTCACTTGTGGGGGAGCTCCATTGTTTAGGCACCTCAGGGGGTCTTCAAACGCGACATGGCGTCCGCTAATGAGTGCAGCTAATTTTGCGTTCAAAAATTCAAATGGCGCTCCTTCCCTTCCGAGCTCTGCCGTGCGCCCAAACAATTGATTTTTACCCCATATGGGGTATCAGCGTACTCAGGAGAACATGCACAATAAATTGTAGGGTGCACTTTCTCTTTTCTCCCTTGTAAAAATGAAAATTTTATGGCTAAAGTAACATTTTTGTGTTAAAAAGTAAAATTTTCATTTTTTTCTTCCACATTGCTTTGGTTCCTGTGAAGCACCTAAAGGGTTAATAAACTTATTGGATGTGGTTTTGAGCAGTGTGAGGGGTGCAGTTTTTAAAATGGGGTCACTTTTGGGTATTTTCTGTCACCTCGGTCTCTCAAGGTCACTTCAAATGTGATGTGGTCCCTAAAAAAAATTTTGTAAATTTTGTTGGAAAAATGAGAAATTGCTGATGACCTTTGACCCCTTCTAACTTCCTAACGAAAAAAAAATTTGTTTCGAAAATTGCGCTGATGTCAAGTAGACAAGTGGGAAATGTTATTTAGTAACTATTTTGTGTGACATATCTCTCAGATTTATGGGCATAAATTTTCAAAGTTTGAAAATTGCGAAATTTTCAAAATTTTCGCAAAATTTCCTAAATTTTCACAAATAAACGTAAAAAATATCGGCCTAAATTTACCACTGACATGAAGTACAATATGTCACGAAAAAACAATGTCAGAATCGCCAGGATCCGTTGAAGCGTTCCAGAGTTATAACCTGTCAAAGTGACACTGGTCAGAATTGCAAAAAATGGCCCGGTCATTAGGGTGTTTTAGTGGCCGGGGGTGAAGGGGTTAAAGGGAACCTGTCAGGTCCAATATGCACAGAAGAACTATGAACAGTTCTGGGTGCATATTGCTAATCACTGCCTAACCGTCCCTGTATACACTAGCATAGATAAAGAGATCTTTAGAAAAAAGTATTTATAAAGATCTTTTATCGTATGCTAATGAGCGAGGGGACTAGTCCCAAGAGCGTTGCTTCCCTTGCTAGTCGGCCCCATTAACATGTTAGTACGTCCCTGTGGGAGTGCTATCATGCTAATGAATACTCAGCGTCACAGGATGATCTCACTCACCTCCCCGCTGCCATCGCGTCAAACACAGTCATGCGCACTATTTCAGTTTGAAGCCCGGACGTGTACACCCGGCTTCATAGTGCGCATGACCAAAACTCAGGGGTCATGTGAACTGAGACGAAATCCAGCGTCAGGCGGCGATTGTGGCGGAGAGGTGAGCGAGATCATCCTCTGACGCTGTGCATTCATTAGCATGTTAGCACACCCACAGGGGCATACTAACATGCTAATGGGGCTGACTAGCAAGGGAAGCAACGTCCAGGGGACTAGTCCCCTCACTCATTAGCATAGGATAAAAGAATTTTAGAAATACTTTTTCTAAAGATCCATCTTTGCTAGTGTATACAGGGACGGTTAGGCAGGGATTAGAACTGCTTGTGGTTCCCTGACAGGTTCCCTTTAAAGGAAAACAGATATTTTTAATTTGAGCATGAACTCTCACTATAGGTGGTGAGACGCAAATATGGAAGGTTTGAGAAATCAAGCAAAAACAATGAATATATACGTAGAATAATAATGCAGCCCCATGGGGGTTGCCATGTTGTGGAATGCTGCCCCTTTTATATTATATAGAAAGTGGTGCATGGTAAGAGGACTCTTTAAATGCACCTGAATGAGGTGTATGATTAGTTTGGCATGAGAAATTTGTGTTAAATATGCCAAGCAAGGTAGCATAAAAAAAAATGTATTGTCTAAAATGTCCAACAGGATTGCTCCGCTATTATAAATCTGGTGCCGGTCCTGTTTAGACTGACACCATCACAATTTAACACTGTATACATTAATCTCCCCAATATTTCCAATCTGTAAAGATTAAAAGCAGAAGACTAGCCAAAGATAACCAATTAAAAGGTCCCCCTGATTAAAAGGTTACTGTAGCATATTTTAAGCTAAAACTGATTCTGGGCACTATGCCAATTTCCAATGAAAGGCATATCTACCTTACAATGTTTGATATTCCAATTATTTTGATTATTAGGAACCTAGAGAGTCTGGCTAAAGTCATAGGCACAATTTATTTAAGGTTTTGTCTGACAAAAACAAAAAAAAAAAAAAAACTGCTCTTAGATCCTCATATCATACCCTTAAGCCTTTCCTCAAATCTCAGTAGTGTGCACTGTAGGCATCCCCAGCTTCCGAATTAACTAAAGCGGAGGAGGTTACTGTCCGCCACACTAAAAATATGAGGGCTTTTGTTGGGCACCACTGTGTCTGTATTAGCAAACACATTACACTTGCCATACAAACCAGCAAGAGGCTGCCTACTAAAAAGGGGGGCCCTTTAAATCAGCGCAGAAGCTGCTGTGGTCAAATGATTACTGACCGACATTAGAAATAAAGGTAATCATAAGAAGATCATTTTCATTTTCTGTCACAGCACAGGATCATGATCGCATTTTGTACAGGACAGCAGAGATTGAAGCAGCAAATCTATTCAGGGCATTTGTCGTGCCCGTTTGCAGTAGGATACAGCTATTTTCATAGTAAAGCATGTTCCAGAGGACTTGACATACTCTGCTGCAGACAATAGACAGGCTTCTCAGACATGTTACCTTATTAATTCAAGTAGGACTCTAAAGGCCACTTCACACATAGCGAGATCGCTAACGACATCATTGCTACGTCACAGTTTCTGTGATGACATAACGACTTCACCAGCGATCTCGTTATGTGACACGTACCAACGATCCGCCCCCTGCTAGGAGATCGTTGGTCGTTGCTGTCCAGGGTCAATTTTGGCTCGTCGGAGTCCTGCTGGGCAGGATGGATCTGTATGTTTGGCACCTACCAACGATCTCGTTAACGACCTAGATGAGAACTTAAAAAGTGTGACACGTAGGCGTGTAGTTGCGTCACCTTTTCCGCGCCCCCTTTGCACAGATTGGTTGGCGCTGAGAACACAGTAAGCAAACACTCGGGAACGAAGAGGGATGAATCCGGGTGCAGCAAGCAAGCGGGAACAAAGTGCGAATGAATCCGGGTGGAGTCGCAGGTTCTAGACTCAAAGCAAGGCTCAAAAAGTAACAAAGGATGAAGCGATGCAAAGTTGCCTTCTAGGCCGGCCGCCTAATCAGAACGCAGTATTGGCCACCAATCGGAGCGGAGGGGTGTGGAAAAGGCTACACATATGCACGCCTACGTGGCTTACAGCGTCAAACACTACGCCCCTATTCGAGGTCTGAATCGTTACATAGCTGCTGTGTGACAGGGTCCCAACAACCAATGAGATCGTTATACAGGTCACTGCATCGTTACTAAAGTCGTTGGGACAATAACTGACATCTCACCAACGATTTAACAACGATCCGGAAACTGACGTAATAACGATCTCGTTATGTGACTGGACCTTAATGCTGGAGTCATACCTGTATATGCATCCGATGCAAGAGCAATGGCTGTGATATGCTATTGACCCTCGGCTCAGGCTCTGCTGCGAGTCATGTAACTGTGATCCGATCGTGTGATGGGATCGCAGACGCGGAGAAGAGGGAGATATTAATCTCTCCATCTTCTCTATTGTCTGTCTCTGTGTACATCGGACTGCGCTCTGATGTAATCTCAGTGCAGTCTAATGTTTCACACGCACCAGAGAAACCCATGATTTTAGGAACATGCAGATGAGGTGTTAGGTACGTTGGAGCACCTAACCGAGGTCATCTACATCCTTAGGGCCTGCCTACCTATATTGATTGATTGATGTCAGGCCCCAGCAACAAATCTCATGCCTGCTCACATCACTGGTCTTCATGTGTCAGCTGTAATGTGCCCTACTTAGGACAATGGCTACTGCGCGTGTGCCATTCATTAATGCTGCACATATGAGGAGGTGTGAGATCTCCTGTCTGACGCTTAAAGGAAACTGTCACCAGGTTTTTCCCTTATGAGCTGCCACTACCAGTGGGCTCTTATACACAGCATTCTGGAATACTGTATATAAGAGCCCAGGACGCTCTGTACAATGTAAAAAAAAAATACTTATAATACCCACCTAGGGGGCGGTCCGGTACGATGGGTGTCGGTGCTCTCGGTCTGGCGCCTTCTCTATCTTGTGAGATTGCCATCCTCCTGCCCAGCCCCATGGGCATGTCACGCCCTGTGTCATTCACACAAGAGGCCTCCATTGTGATCCTGCGCACATGCATTTTAAACTGCCTGACTGAGGGCAGATCAAAGCAGTGTAGTGCGCATGCACAGACGGTCTTTTACCTTTTCTCGCGCCTGTGCAGTACAGTAAAGTACTTTGCTCTGCCCAGATCAAACTGCGCATGCACAGGAGCGCAATGGAGGCCACTCTGTGAATGACGCAGGACACACAAAGGGCTGGGCAGGAGGACGGCGATTACACAAGATGGAGGCGGCGCCGGACAGAGCAGCAGCGCACACCGGACCGGGTGGCACCATAGGTGACAATTATAAAGCTGTTTTTTTACATTCTAGAGCGGCCTTGGCACCTACTGTATATACAGTACTCTCGAATGCTGTATACAAGGGCTCACTAGTGGTGGCAGCAGCTCATAAGGGAAAAACCTGGTGACAGCTTCCCTTTAACGTCAGCTATCAACATAGGGAGTCAGGTGTTAAGAATGGAAATTACCCGAGGAGGCAGACTTTCGTTAAGTGCTCTGTCCAAGAGAAGCCAATGCCTCATTTTGGTATTTATGAAATCTTGGATTTCGCAATCTAAAAAAAAGAAAAGTAGCATTTATTCCATAACATACATGAGCATTTAAAAAGGGTCAAAATTGGTGACAGAATCCCTGTAATAAGCAATGTTATCCACGATCAGGAGCCATTTTATACATTGCAAACACAGCCTATTCTTTTTTTAAATGCATTAATAAATATTCCCCGTTGTCTGCAGCCAAAATATTACATCTCTATGACTTGGTGTAGTTAAGGCCTTGTGCACACTAGAAAAAGGACTTTTCTCAAGAAATTTGAGTCTGAAAGATTAGCGCACTTGCGTTCAAAAAACGCACCTGCGTTATTACCGCATTTTTGATGCATTTTTTCCACAGGTTGGTCCCAGTGGTTTTTTTTATCATTATCTATGGCAAAAAAGCGCAGGTACCTGCAGAAAAGAAGTGACATGTTCATTCTTTTTCTCAAGAAATTCTGCAGAAAAAAAATTTCTTTAGAAAAACAGTATGTGCACAGCTAATTTCTTTTCCCATAGGTTTTGCTGGGGAATGTCTTCAGAAAGCTTACAACCAGAAATTTCTGCAGCAAAAATGCAAAAAAAAAAAACGCAGGTAAAAACACAGTGTGCGCACAGGGCCTTAGCCCTACACTGAAATACAGTAGCATGCAAAAGTTTGTGCACCCCAGGTCAAAATTACTATTGTTATTGTGAACAGTTAAGCAAGTTGAAGATTAAATGATCTCTAAAACGGCATAAAGTTCAAAGATGACATTTGTTTTGTATTTTAGGCAACTGTAGAACAATGTACCACAACTTCAGAGTTTGCTAAATCTTCCTCAAAAAGGTGCAAGGTGAAGGTTTTACAATGGCCTCATTGTCCCCTGATCTGAACATCTGTGAAAATCTGTGGCTAGACCTCAAAAGAGCAGTGTATGCAAGATGATCCCAGAATCTCACAGACCTGGAAGACTTTTCCGAGGAAAAATGGATGAAAATCCCTCAAACAAGAATTGAAATACACTTGGCTGATACAAAAAGTGTTTACAAGTTGTGACACGTGAAAAAGGGGTTGCTACTGGTTACCAACCATGCAGGGTGCTCAAACGTTTACATGGGCACAGTTTCCTTTTTGTCAATTTAAAAATGGAAGACCTGAAAATATTTTTCTCTAAGGAAATTTTTCTTACAAAGGAAATGTGTCAACTTTAGCTGTTTGTGGTCATTTACTTTCACTTACAGATTAGTGATGCAGGGTGTCTCTGATGCCCGACATCACACCTAGGGCTTAGTGGCAGCCATAGGCTGCCATTAACCTCTTATTACTTCGATTGCCACCGCACCAGGGCAATGGGGAAGAGCTGCGTCCAGCGCCAGAATTGGCGCATCTTATGGGGCGGCTGTGGGCTGCTACTGTTAGGCTGGAAAATAACAATGGGCCTGCCCACCCTCATAATATTAGCCCCCAGCTGTCTGCTGTACCTTGGCTGATATTAGAAAAATGGGGGGGGGGAACGTCTCATTTTTTTTTTTTGTTTAATAAATCAAATTTAGAAAAATAAAACGTGGGAGCCAAGCCGGCCATCAAGCTATTCTGTTATTTCTATGTATTCTCTTCTTATTATCTATTCTATATGTTCTATATGTTCCTTCTTTCTTACTATTTCTATCTATCATCTATTCTAGCTATCAATGCATTATCCTATCATATTTTGTTTCTCCTTTAAAAAACGCATTAACAAAAACGCACCTACATTACAAGCATTTTTTTTACATTTCCAGGCTCTCTCTGACAAGCTGCAGTTTTGGTTGCAGTTTGTGTGCAGAAAAAAAACTGCAGCGTGCGCATGTAGCCTTATTCTGCTATCCTCATTTATAGGTCTAAGGCCAGTTTCACACATCCGGCTTTTCTTCACTTTGTCGGATCCAGCGCGCTCCCGTACAGTGTATACAGTACAATGGCCACGCAACAAGCTCCGGTCACATGCTGTCATGTGACCGGAGCATGTGAACAGGAAGTTGCAGCGCGGCGATTGTAATGTATACACTGTACGGGAGGGCGCCAGATCCGATAAAGTGGAGAAAAGCCGGATGTGTGAAACCGGCCTAAAAAGGTGATATGTGTTATCAGTTCCTTAAAGGGGCAGTACAGGGTTAAGAAAACATGGCTGCATTCTGCAAATACAATGCCACACCTGTCCAATTCTAGTATTGCAGGTTTGCTCTATTGAATAAAGCGGAGCTATAATATAACACAACCTGACTCTGGAATAAAGCGCATTGTTGCATCATTCCTAGTGAACCCCATTAACACAACAGTTATAAAAAAAAAGAAATTGTTCCAGAATACTGAGCTGTACAGAAGACATTGCCAAAACAATGACTCCACCTTTTGACATCACTTCCAGCCCTGCAGGTTGCAGACTTCCTCCTCAGCCCCCTCGTTGCCCTGCAGGAACATGGTCTATGGCAGTAGATCCAATGATTGGCACAATTGCTGTATACGTCTCAGTCTTTAGCCAGTATTAAATGTATAGGTGTACCTAGACATCACACTGGCATGGAGAAGACCAAAACGAGTATCCCTAGTGTGGAGAAACAGACTAGTGACTCTATAAATAATTTTGGACACTATTGCACAGTACCAACATAAGCAACACACAGCAACTCATCTATCCCATTCAAGAGCAGCTCAGCCCATTCTCTACACTGTCCTGCACAGTAGCACCACAGCACACAATAGCCGAGTGCCGGTCATGACTTCTGTCAGACTCAGGGTGGCCTGGCCCTACCATGTGCAAGGAGTGAGGCTCCATCAAACACCAAGGCAGGCGGTAGTCTGACACCAGCTTTAACCTTTCACTGTGATTTCTGTTCCATAGCTATGGCCCCATTATATAAAACCCAGTCTCCCTGTGTATTGCTGCCTGCCAAGTGAAGCATACACTGCTGGATGGAAGATCTGGTGGACAGGGTGGATTTCCCAGGAACCATGGCAACCAGGATGTGTCTAGTCCTGCAATAGTAATTGATTAATGACATAATCAAGAGCATGGTATTAAAAAGAAAAAAAAAAAAAAAAAAAAAAAAAGAGATGGATATTTCAATCACAAATGTGAATACACCCCTCTTTTTTTTATGTAACTATTTTAGCTTTCCATGTGACAACACTGAAGATGTGACCCCTTGATACAGTGTAAAGTAGTAGTTGTATTGCTTGCATAAAAGTGTAAATTCGGTGTTCTCTCTAAATAACAAACATAAAGCCATTAACATCTAAACTGCTGGCAACAATAGGGAGTACGTGAATAAGTGAAAATGGCCAAATTGGGCACAATAAGGCTATGTGCCCACGCTGTGGAAAATGCGCGGATTTTGCCGCGGATTTCTCGCGGAAAAGCCGCGGATTTCCCGAAAATCTGCAGCACAGCTACTCCCCAGCCATTTCTATGGCATTTTGGAAATTCTGTGTCCACGCTGCGGATTTTTCCGCAGCGGAAATCGTGCGGATTTTCGTCCGGAAAAATCTGCAACATGTCAACTATTGTTGCGGATTTTCATCCGGATTTTGGCTTTAAAATTGGGGGGGGGGGGAATTAAAAATCCGCACCAATTCCGCGATAAATCCGCACCTTTTCGGATTTTGCGGGAAAGCTGCGGATTTTGATGCAGAAAAATCCGCAGCTACATTCTCCCGTGGACACATAGCCTTAGTCATTTTTCCTCCCCAGTGTCATGTCACTCAGTGTTACAAGGTCTCAGGTGTGAATGAGGAGCAGCTGTGTTACATTTGGTGTTATTGTTCACATACTCATACTGGTCACTGAAAGTTCAACATGGCCAAGAATTCTCTGAGGATTGGAAAAAGAATTGTTCCTCTACATAAAGATGCCCTAGCCTATAAGAAGATTGCAATACACCCTGAAACTGCAGTGCAGCACAGTGGCCAAGACCATACAGCGGTTTAACAAGACAGGTTCCACTCAGAACAGGCCTCTCTATGGTCAACCACAAAAGTCAAGTGCACGTGTTCAGCGTCCTATCCAGCGGTTGTATTTTCAAAATAGACGTATGAGCACTGCCAGCACATTAACAGGGGTGTGTGGATCTGTCTGACAGTGTTCAGACTATTACACCGCACACTGAACCAAACTGGTCTCCATGACTGTCGTCCCAGAAGAAAGTCTCTTCTAAAGATGATGAGCATGAAAGCCCGCAAACAGTTTGCTGAAGACAAGCAGACTAAGAACATGGAATACTTGAACCATGTCCTGTGACCTGATAATACCAAGATAAACTTATTTGGTTTAGATGGTGTCATGCGTGTGTGGCGACAACCAGGTGGAGGACAGACACAAGTCTATCCTGCCTGCAGTCAAACATGGTGGTAGGAAAGTCATGGCTTGAGGCTGCATGAGTGCTGCTGGCTGTGAGGCGCTACATTTCATTGAGGGAACCATGAATGCCAGCATGAACCCAAACACACCTCCAAGACAACCACTGCCTTGCTAAAGATACTGAGGGTAAAGATGACTGACTGGCGAAGCATGTCTCCATATCTAAACCTTATTGAGCATCTGTGGGGCATCCTCAAACGGAAGGTGTGAGGTGCACGAGGTCTCCAACATCCACCCATAGCTCCGTGATGTCACTATGAAGGATGGAAGAGATTCCAGTGGCTCCTGTGAAGCTTTAGTGAACTCCATTTCCAAGGGAGTTAAGACCGTGTTTGAAAATAATGGTGGCCACACAAAATATTGACAATTTGGATACAATTTGGCCATTTTTACTTAGGGGTGTACTCACTTTTGTTGCCTGCAGTTTAGACATTATGGCTGTGTGTGGAGTTATTTAGATGGCACACCAAATTTACATTGTTATACAAGCTGTACCACTGGCGGACAGATAAAAACAGGCCCCTGCGCTGCCCAAAAGGTCATCAAAATGCACAATTCCAAATGCTTTGGAGGTAGAAATGGACCCTTTACCTACTGGGCCCCTGTGCGGCCACAGAGGTTGCACTAATGACCTGTCCACCTCTGAGCTGTACACTGACTGATTAAGGGTATATCCGCACACTGCAGTTTTGTAGTTACCACAAAAATGTACCCTGTGGCCAAAAACACGCATCTAGTAGCAAAAAAAAAAAAAAAAAAACGCATCATGAATCCGGGGTTGTGGGGTCAGACTCGTAGAGTCGGAGTTGGAGTCAGTATAAAATGGACCGACTCAGAATTTGGGAAAATTATAAAATGTCCTATAAATCTGAGGCGAATCTGTGCTGAGCTTCCGCTACATGATAGTTTACTACAGTAAATTTATCATAAACTTGAGTCATGTACAGTTGAAACTAGAAGTTTCCATCTACAATACGGCAACATTGAAGCAACATCTCAAGACATCAGCCAAGAACTTAATGCTTGGGCAGAAATGGGTCTTCCAAATGGACAATGACCCAGACATACTGCCAAAATGGTTACAAAGTGGCTAAGGATAATAAAGTCAATGTTTTGGGGTGGCCATCACAAAACCCCGATTGCTGATGTACATAAAGCACTATGGAATTGCACTATATAAGTGACATCATAAAATTCATATATATTTAAAAGGAAAAATGCTATTTATATAAATTGATACCTGGATTGCTGTTTCACACTATAGAAGTGATTAGAATTATCTCAATCCTATTGAAAATGTATGGGCAATGCTGGAAACGCTGGTGCAAGCAAGGCGACCTACAAACATGGCTCAGTTACACCAGTTCTGTCAGGAGGAGCGAGCCCAAATTCCTACCAACTATTGTGAGAAGCTTGTGGGAGGATATCCAAAATGTTTGACCAAAGTCATGTAGCGTAAGGGCAATGCTTTCAAATACTAATAAAATGGATGGAAACTTTTGACTTTGCAGTAATAAAAATGCCTTAAAACATTCTCTCTCTCTTTCTCTCTCATTATTCTGGCATTTGACAAATAATATTAATTTTGATTACTAATTACTCTAAAACGGGAAAGGTTTATTCTGATTTCATGTCAGATAGTGAGGAAAAACCTGCAGAGTTGTCCCATGAAAAGATATAAAATACTTACAAAAATGTGAGGGGTGTTCTCACTTGTGAAATACTGGAATATTTTTATTTTTTTTTTCATACCACTCCTGTTGGATTTTCATTTCCTACACTTAAGTATTCCTCATTTCGTATGGAAACATGCACACATTTTTTTTTTTCTATCAGATTGCCAAAAAAATAAAAAAAAACAAATTGGCGTATTGATGATTGCTATATTACATAAAATCACATCGGGACCTTGTGTGCCCCTCAACGTGCTCCATCCACGAATGTCATCTTCATGAGGCGGAGAGCTCCACTTTCGATTTTGGAATCCACCTGCACTGAGCAAACATGGAACTTAAACTTATTTACTGCTGGGCAATCATGTCTCCCCTTTGGCTACATTATTTTATTCATCCTGATACTACAAATTATACATCTAGGTTGTTTTCTGTGTTTATTTTCATACAGGATAAAACAGCAAAATCAGGCAACCACTATTTATGAGCAGAAGACAAAAGGACAGCAAACTAAAGGGACATTTCAAAAAATGAGCTGAATGTTTCTATGTAAAGCAATTGTCGGGAACAGTAGAAAAATCTCAACTGCCAAGGCCAACTGTTCTAAAAGCCACAGGGGAGCAGTCTTATCACATGCTTCCTGAATCAGCAGCTCTGGTGGACATGTGTGCGGCAGTGAAAAGCTTGGAGAAATGGAATGAGAAGACCCCTGCCGGTGACAGCACACAGACCTCTCCCACAAACGCAAGAACACTCATGGCAAGACACACAGTAAACCAACAGTCTAGTAATGATTGGAGGGGGGGGCTTTGGGCAACACCTTACACTTTAAATTTGTTTTTATAAAATCAGCCCTAATACAATAAAGCCTAAGGCTATGTGCGCACGTTGCGTACAGTCACTGCAGAAATTTCTGCAGCGATCTGAAGAGCACATGTGCGCTTTAAATCGCTGCAGAAATGTCCGTAGTGAAGCCGATTCCATGCGCTCTGTGTGCAGCTCCTCCCATAGACAGAGCAGGAGCTGCCGGCAAAGCGCACGGAAGAAGTGACATGTCACTTGTTTTTACGCAGCGCTTCGGCAGTAGCCAAAGCGCTGCGCTCTAAAACACCACGTGCGCACGGCCCCTGCACAATCTCCATAGACTGTGCAGGGGACGCAGGATGCATGCAGTTACGCTGCGCTACAAAGCGCAGCGTAACTGCATGAATTTACGCAACGTGCGCACATAGCCTAAGACTTTTTTGACATCTACACAATCTTAACAAGCCGGATAACACGGACACTGCCACTATGTAGAAACAGGGACAATAGTGAAGAATGAAAATTGGTGCAAAAGAAAAGTGAAAGACTTGGCAATAGCAACAATTAGATTCATCTCACAGTGGGTGTTTTAGCCATTCGGGGATGATCAGTGCCAGATTGTGTGCCAGTAAATTATCCATTTTTCCCATGACTCAAAATGTGTGTTTCACAGATCTAAGCATGAAAGCGGAGTTGAAAGAGGTGTCAGCAGAACGGTTGTCTTAACCCCTTAAAGGGAAACTGTCAGGTGGTTTTTGCTATTTAAATTAGAGCAGTATAATATAGGGGGACCACGGGAAAGACTATTCTCCTTATGGAGACCTGACAAACCTGGATGTTTAAAAAGCCACATTTGACTTTTAGGATTGCTACTTCCAATAGGTGACGCTAGAGTTTGTTTCCTTCCTCACTGGAGGGACAATTTGCATATAGGGGGAGAAACCCTGATTCCAGCAATGTGTCACTTACTGGGCTTAGTTTTGCTTTTTAAATAAAGTGTTTTATCAGCAGGAAATGTCACCACAGGACTAGGCGTCTTCTGGTCCAAGCACGCAGACCCCACCACTGATTAGCAGCTATACAACGTACACTGAAAAACTGCCAATCACTGATGAAGGTGGACAACACAGGGCCTTAGGAATCCAAGCTCTGGTAGAGCTGCAGAGAAAACTAAGTAAACTAAAATATATCTTTGTACCGTGTTAGCCAGTAGAGATAAAAAATTGTTTAAAAGAACTGAGGTCCTCAGTGGTTGATACCTTTTAATGGCTAACAGCCATTAAAAAGGTATCAACCACTGAGGCCTTCAGTTCTTTTAAACAATTTTTTTTTAAGTAAACTAAGTGACACAGCGCTGGAAGATTCCATGGCAAACACCTGCTAACAGACTCTCTAACCCCTTCATGACCTTTCCATTTTTAGGTTTTTTGTTTGTTTTTTTTTTATTTTTCCTCCCCTTCTTCCAAGAGCCATAACTTTATTCTTCCGTCAATATAGCCATATGAGGGCTTGATTTTTGCTGAACAAGTTGTCCGTTTGAACGAAACCATTCCATTTACCATATAGTGTACAGGAAAAAATCCAAGAGAGGTGAAATTGCAAAAACAGGAAGAAAAAAAGAAGGGAATTTTGTTACTTACCGTAAATTCCTTTTCTTCTAGCTCCTATTGGGAGACCCAGACGATTGGGTGTATAGCACTGCCTCCGGAGGCCACACAAAGCAATTACACTAAAAAGTGTAAGGCCCCTCCCCTTCTGGCTATACACCCCCAGTGGGATCACTGGCTCACCAGTTTTAGTGCAAAAGCAAGAAGGAGGAAAGCCAAGAACTGGTTTAAACAAATTCACTCCGAAGTAACGTCGGAGAACTGAAAACCGTTCAACATGAACAACATGTGTACCCGAAAAACAACCAAAAATCCCGAAGGACAACAGGGCGGGTGCTGGGTCTCCCAATAGGAGCTAGAAGAAAAGGAATTTACGGTAAGTAACAAAATTCCCTTCTTCTTCGGCGCTCCATTGGGAGACCCAGACGATTGGGACGTCCAAAAGCTGTCCCTGGGTGGGTACAGAATACCTCATGTTAGAGCTGCGAAGACAGCCCTCCCCTACGGGGAGGCAACTGCCGCCTGCAGGACTCTTCTACCTAGGCTGGCGTCCGCCGAAGCATAGGTATGCACCTGATAATGTTTGGTGAAAGTGTGCAGACTCGACCAGGTAGCTGCCTGGCACACCTGTTGAGCCGTAGCCTGGTGTCGTAATGCCCAGGACGCACCCACGGCTCTGGTAGAATGGGCCTTCAGCCCTGATGGAAACGGAAGCCCAGCAGAACGGTAGGCTTCAAGAATTGGTTCTTTGATCCATCGAGCCAGGGTGGCCTTAGAAGCCTGCGACCCTTTGCGCTTACCAGCGACAAGGACAAAGAGTGCATCCGAACGGCGCAGGGGCGCCGTGCGGGAAATGTAGATTCTGAGTGCTCTCACCAGATCTAACAAATGTAAATCCTTCTCATACCGATGAACTGCATGAGGACAAAAAGAAGGCAAAGAGATATCCTGATTAAGATGAAAAGAGGATACCACCTTCGGGAGAAACTCCTGAATGGGTCGCAGCACTACCTTGTCCTGGTGGAAGACCAGGAAGGGAGCCTTGGATGACAGCGCTGCTAGCTCAGACACTCTCCGAAGAGATGTGATCGCTACCAGAAAAGCCACTTTCTGTGATAGTCTAGAAAGTGAAACCTCCCTCAGAGGCTCGAAGGGCGGCTTCTGGAGGGCAACCAGTACCCTGTTCAGATCCCATGGATCTAACGGCCGCTTGTACGGGGGTACGATATGACAAACCCCCTGCAGGAACGTGCGTACCTTAGAAAGTCGTGCTAGACGCTTCTGAAAAAAGACGGATAGCGCCGAGACTTGCCCTTTAAGGGAGCCGAGCGACAAACCTTTTTCTAACCCAGATTGCAGGAAAGAAAGAAGTGTAGGCAATGCAAATGGCCAGGGAGACACTCCCTGAGCAGAGCACCAGGATAAGAATATCCTCCACGTTCTGTGGTAGATCTTAGCGGACGTGGGCTTCCTAGCCTGTCTCATGGTAGCAACGACCCCTTGGGATAATCCTGAAGACGCTAGAATCCAGGACTCAATGGCCACACAGTCAGGTTCAGGGCCGCAGAATTCCGATGGAAAAACGGCCCTTGGGACAGCAAGTCTGGTCGGTCTGGTAGTGCCCACGGTTGGCCGACCGTGAGATGCCACAGATCCGGATACCACGCCCTCCTTGGCCAGTCTGGGGCGACGAGTATGACGCGGCTGCAGTCGGATCTGATCTTGCGTAGCACTCTGGGCAAGAGTGCCAGAGGTGGAAACACATAAGGGAGCCGGAACTGCGACCAATCTTGCACTAAGGCGTCTGCCGCCAGAGCTCTGTGATCGCGAGACCGTGCCATGAAGGTTGGGACCTTGTTGTTGTGCCGGGACGCCATTAGGTCGACGTCCGGCCTTCCCCAGCGGCGACAGATTTCCTGAAACACGTCCGGGTGAAGGGACCATTCCCCTGCGTCCATGCCCTGGCGACTGAGGAAGTCTGCTTCCCAGTTTTCTACGCCGGGGATGTGAACTGCGGATATGGTGGAGGCCGTGGCTTCCACCCACATCAGAATCCGCCGGACTTCCTGGAAGGCTTGCCGACTGCGTGTCCCCCCTTGGTGGTTGATGTATGCCACCGCTGTGGAGTTGTCCGACTGAATTCGGATCTGCCTTCCTTCCAGCCACTGCTGGAAGGCTAGTAGGGCAAGATACACTGCTCTGATTTCCAGAACATTGATCTGAAGGGTGGACTCCTGCTGGGTCCACGTACCCTGAGCCCTGTGGTGGAGAAAAACTGCTCCCCACCCTGACAGACTCGCGTCTGTCGTGACCACCGCCCAGGACGGTGGTAGGAAGGATCTTCCCTGTGATAATGAGGTGGGAAGAAGCCACCACTGCAGAGAGTCCTTGGCCGTCTGGGAAAGGGAGACTTTCCTGTCCAGGGATGTTGACTTCCCGTCCCATTGGCGGAGAATGTCCCATTGAAGAGGGCGCAGATGAAACTGCGCAAACGGAACCGCCTCCATTGCCGCCACCATCTTCCCGAGGAAGTGCATGAGGCGTCTTAAGGAGTGTAACTGACTTTGAAGGAGAGCCTGCACCCCAGTCTGTAGTGACCGCTGCTTGTCCAGCGGAAGCTTCACTATCGCTGAGAGAGTATGAAACTCCATGCCAAGATACGTCAGTGATTGGGTCGGTAACAGAGTTGACTTTGAGAAGTTGATGATCCACCCGAACGTCTGGAGAGTCTCCAGTGCAACATCCAGGCTGAGTTGGCATGCCTCCTGAGAGGGTGCCTTGACAAGTAGATCGTCCAAGTAAGGGATCACAGAGTGTCCCTGAGAGTGCAAGACTGCTACCACTGCCGCCATGACCTTGGTGAACACCCGTGGGGCTGTCGCCAGACCAAATGGCAGAGCTACGAACTGAAGATTGTCGTCTCCTATCACGAAGCGTAGAAAGCGTTGGTGCTCTGTAGCAATCGGCACGTGGAGATAAGCATCTTTGATGTCTATTGATGCTAGGAAATCTCCTTGAGACATTGAGGCAATGACTGAGCGGAGGGATTCCATCCAGAACCGCCTGGCGTTCACATGCTTGTTGAGCAGTTTTAGGTCCAGAACAGGACGGAATGAGCCGTCCTTTTTTGGCACCACAAAGAGATTGGAGTAAAAACCTTGTCCTCGTTCCCGAAGAGGAACAGGGACCACCACTCCTTCTGCTCTTAGAGAATGCACCGCCTGCAGAAGGGCATCTGCTCGGTCGGGATGTGGGGAAGTTCTGAAGAACCGAGGCGGAGGCCGAGAACTGAACTCTATCCTGTACCCGTGAGACAAAATGTCTGTTACCCACCGGTCTTTGACCTGTGGCAGCCAAATGTCGCAAAAGCGGGAGAGCCTGCCACCGATCGAAGATGCGGAGGGAGGCGGCCGAAAGTCATGAGGCAGCCGCCTTGGAAGCGGTACCTCCGGTTGCTTTCTTGGGGCGTGAGTGAGTCCGCCAGGAATCAGAGCTCCTTTGCTCTTTCTGAGTCCCTTTGGACGAGGAGAATTGGGGCTTGCCCGAGCCTCGAAAGGACCGAAACTTTGACTGCCACTTCCTCTGTTGAGGTTTGCTTGATCTGGGCTGGGGTAAGGAAGAGTCCTTACCTTTGGACTGTTTAATGATTTCCGCCAATTGCTCACCAAACAGTCTGTCTCCAGATAATGGCAAGCTGGTTAAACATTTTTTAGAAGCAGAATCTGCTTTCCATTCTTTTAACCACAAGGCTCTGCGCAAAACTACAGAGTTGGCGGATGCCATTGAGGTACGGCTCGTAGAGTCTAGTACCGCATTGATAGCGTAGGTCGCAAACGCAGTCATTTGCGTAGTTAAGGACGCCACTTGCGGCACTGCTGGACTTAAGAAAGAGTCCACCTGTGCCAGACCAGCTGAAATAGCTTGCAGCGCCCACACGGCCGCGAATGCTGGAGCAAACGACGCGCCAATAGCTTCATAGACAGATTTCAACCAAAGGTCCATCTGTCTGTCATTGGCATCTTTAAGTGAAGCCCCATCCTCCACTGCAACTATGGATCTAGCTGCAAGCCTGGATATTGGAGGGTCCACTTTTGGACACTGGGTCCAGCGCTTGACCACGTCAGGGGGAAAGGGATAACGTGTATCCTTCAGACGTTTGGAAAAACGCTTGTCCGGATAAGCATGGTGTTTCTGGATTGATTCTCTGAAGTCAGAGTGGTCCAGAAAAGTACTCAATTTACGCTTGGGATACAGAAAATGGAATTTCTCCTGCTGGGCAGCTGCCTCCTCTGCTGAAGGGGCTGGGGGAGAAATATCCAACAGCCTATTGATGGCCGCTATAAGGTCATTTACCATGGCGTCACCATCTGGCGTATCCAAATTGAGTGCGGTGTCAGGACCAGACTCCTGATCACCCACCTCTGTCTCATCATATAGAGACCCTTCTCGCTGAGACCCTGACCCGCGTGATGACGTGGAGGGTCTCTCCCAGCGAGTTCGCTTAGGCGGCCTGGGACTGTCATCAGAGTCAGAGCCCTCAGCCTGTGATGCCTGGGACCCCCTTGAAGTACGGATTAGTTCCAACTGAGGGGGACCGGGGAACATAGACACAGCAGTGTCCATGGTCTGAGCAACTGGCCTGGACTGCAAGGTCTCCAGGATTTTTGTCATAGTCACAGACATTTTGTCAGCAAAGACTGCAAATTCTGTCCCCGTCACCGGGGCAGGGTTCACAGGCGTCTCTGCCTGGGCTACCACCACCATAGACTCTGGCTGCCGAAGTGCCACTGGGACTGAACATTGCATACAATGAGAGTCGTTGGAGCCTGCTGGTAGATTAGCCCCACATGCTGTACAAGCAGTGTATACCGCCCGTGCCTTGGCACCCTTGCGTTTTGTGGATGACATGTTGCTGTCTCCTCAGAGCAATATAGGGGTATACAGCCAAGAAGCGACCGTACAGTGCAGTATATATATATATATATATATATATATCTGGTACAGGAAAAAGTACACCAATACAACACTGTGGCACTAGTGGGGCCAGCACTAATGTGCTGCTTACCGCCCGCTAAACGCGGGTGTGTGGTCGCCAGAAATCCCTAGTCTGGGTCTCCCAGAGCCTGTGTCCGTCCTCCAGCCAGACTGCATGCAGGAATGGCTGCCGGCGTCCTGTGGAGGGGGGGGGGCGGGCCCTGGGCGTGCTCAGACCAAAAGCGGGAAACCTGCGTCCCACTGTGCCTAGTGAGAGGGCTGGAGCATGTAAATAAGGCTCCAGCCCTCGGCGCTGACGATTGCACAGCGTCTGTCCCATTCCCTGAGTGACAGGGAGGGGGCGGGAACGAAGCGGAGCTAGGCCGCAAAAGCCGGGGACTAAATTTATAAGCGCCGCCGCCGTAAAAACGCGGTCGGCGCTAAGTCCCCGGCGCACTACAAGTCCAAGCCGCGCCGCCGCTCCGAGAGTGGCCGGCGTGGTAGTTCCCCGCACATGAAGTCACACAGCTAAGCTGCTGTGACTCAAACCCCAGCGTGCAGCGCTACTGTCCCCGGCGCACTAACACACCCAGCAAGTCTGGCGTGTGCGTGCCTGTCTGTACGGGGACACAGAGTACCTGAAAGTTGCAGGGCCTTGTCCCTGAACGGTACCCAGCTCCGTATCCAGCAGGTTCACTGGGTCTGTGGATGGAGCCCGGCCTCAGGGCTTGGGGGCCGGTAAGATCCCACTTCCTCAGAGCCCCTCAGGGGGATGGGGAAGGAAAACAGCATGTGGGCTCCAGCCTCTGTACCCGCAATGGGTACCTCAACCTTACAAACCACAAGTGGGGTAAGAAGGGAGCATGCTGGGGGCCCCATATGGGCCCTCTTTTCTTCCATCCGACATAGTCAGCAGCTACTGCTGACTAAACAGTGGAGCTATGCGTGGATGTCTGACCTCCTTCGCACAAAGCAGAAAACTGGTGAGCCAGTGATCCCACTGGGGGTGTATAGCCAGAAGGGGAGGGGCCTTACACTTTTTAGTGTAATTGCTTTGTGTGGCCTCCGGAGGCAGTGCTATACACCCAATCGTCTGGGTCTCCCAATGGAGCGCCGAAGAAAAAAACATTAATAATAATAATAATAATAATATGCAATTCCACAACGGTTTGGAGTTTTTTTTAATTTACCATGTTCATGATATGGTAAATCTAACCTGGATGTTTGATACTCCAGATCAGTTCTAGTACGCAGCTTCCAACCATGTATTGTTTTCTTTTAATTTTACTAGTGAAAAAAAACCCATAAAAAACGATTTCTGAAGTTTATTAAAAATTAATTAATAATAATAATAATAATAATAATAATAATAATAATAATATATTCTTTTTGGAGCCATTTTCAGGGAAACTAACATCTTGGGCTGTGATCTCACTTATTGTGCCCCAAGCTAATGTTTTTACTGATACCATTTTGGGGTAGATAATGTTCTGATCGCCTTTTATCTGTTTAGGCCAAGTTCACACATCCGTTTTTTCCAATCAGGCACAATCCGGTTTGTGCCTGATGCAAGAGATCAGTCTCAGATTGTGTAAAAACTGATGCGTCGGATCCGGAAAAAAAAAACGGATCCGTTTTATTTTTGCTTTGTTCTTTTTATGCTGAGAGACATCCCATCATCACCGCACAAACACCGGCACTACAGCCCCCACCATCACCGCACAAACACCGGTACTACCGCCCCCACCATCACCGCACAAACACCGGCAGTACCGCCCGCATCATCACCGCACAAACACCGGCAGTACCGTCCACATCATCACCGCACACGCAGGCACTACCGCCCCCACCATCACCGCACGCGCAGGCACTACCGCCCCCACCATCACCGCACACGCAGGCACTACCGCCCCCACCATCACCGCACACGCAGGCACTACCGCCCCCACCATCACCGCACACGCAGGCACTACCGCCCCCACCATCACCGCACACGCAGGCACTACCGCCCCCACCATCACCGCACACGCAGGCACTACCGCCCCCACCATCACATCACCGCACACGCAGGCACTACCGCCCCCACCATCACATCACCGCACACGCAGGCACTACCGCCCCCACCATCACATCACCGCACACGCAGGCACTACCGCTCCCACCATCACCGCACAAACACCGGCACTACCACCCCCACCATCACCGCACACGCAGGCACTACCGTCCACATCATCACCGCACAAACACCGGCACTACCGTCCACATCATCACCGCACACGCAGGCACTACCGCCCCCACCATCACCGCACGCGCAGGCACAACCGCCCCCACCATCACCGCACACGCAGGCACAACCGCCCCCACCATCACCGCACACGCAGGCACTACCGCCCCCACCATCACCGCACACGCAGGCACTACCGCCCCCACCATCACCGCACACGCAGGCACTACCGCCCCCACCATCACCGCACACGCAGGCACTACCGCCCCCACCATCACCGCACACGCAGGCACTACCGCCCCCACCATCACCGCACACGCAGGCACTACCGCCCCCACCATCACCGCACACGCAGGCACTACCGCCCCCACCATCACCACACAAACACCGGCACTACCGTCCACATCATCACCGCACACGCAGGCACTACCGCCCCCACCATCACCGCACACGCAGGCACTACCGCCCGCATCACCACCACCACACACGCCCCGGCACTACCGCACGCATCATCACCGCACACGCCCCGCCACTATCTCAGTGACGTCACCGCTGACAGCGCGATTCACTTTAGTTGCTGCGTGGAGCTGAGAGTGCGGCGGTGTTCTACTGCCGCTCCTGTCAGCTTCATGTAGCAGAGCTGAAAGCGTCGTGGGACCACTGTGGATTACGTCGGACCTGGAGGGGTATTTGGGGATTTTAATAAAATGGTGAAAGAGGGTGTTTTTTTGTCTTTTATTCCAAATAAAGTATTTTTTTGGATGTGTGTGTTTATTTACTTTCACTTACAGGTTAATCATTGGGGGTTGCCACCGCACCAGGGCAATTCGGGATGAGCCGGGTAGCGTCCCGGGACTGTCGCATCTAATGGATGCGGCAATTCCGGGAGGTTGATGGCTGATATTTTTAGGCTGCGGGGCACCCCATAACGTGGCGCTCCCCATCCTGAGAATACCAGCCTTCAGCCGTGTGGCTTTATATTGGCTGGTATCAAAATTGGGGGGGACCGCATGCTGTTTGCTTTTTTTTTTTCACTTACTTATTTTACTGTAAGATATAGACCCGCCAACTGGCAGCTGTGATTGGTTGCAGTGAGACAGCTGTCACTCAGCGTGGGGGCGTGTCTGACTGCAACGAATCATAGGCGCCGGTGGGCGGGGAAAGCAGTGAATACGAGATTGAATAATGGACGGCCGGCATTTTCAAATCAGGAGAAGCCGCCAGAGCTTTGTGACAGCCGTGCAGCGCCACATCGGTGATCGGTGAGTGGGTGAGAGTGAATGAGTCAGTGAGTGAGTGTGAGTTTGAGAGAGTCAGTGAGTGATTGATTTTCTGACAAGCAATGAATTTATATCACTTCTGGGCATGCTCAGAAGTAGAAACCAAATCCAGTACATGCTTCCAGCGTTTGAGGCATGCCACCGTATCCGGCGCGCATAGACTTTCATTATGCACCATGCCGCACAGCAGCTATGCAGTTTTTTGCCGCTGGCAAAAAAACGTTCCTCTCTGCGTCCTGTGCGACCGCCGAAGTGACTATTTTTGCCGCATACGGCAAAAACCGGATCAAATGCAAGTACATGCGGCACAATCCGGTGCTAATAAAAATCTACGAGGAAAAACTGGACCCGGCGGCAAAAAAAAAAAAAAAATGGATGTTTTTCCCGTAAAGCGCCGGATTGTGCCGCACAGCAAAAACCTGATGTGTGAACATACCCTTACTGATCAGATTAATTTATTTTATATATTTTGCTAGATCCAACATTTCTGAACACAGAGAAACCATGTATTTTTTTTTTTTTTTTTTTTTACTTTTAATTTCAATGGGGTAAAAAGGGGGTTGTAAACTTGTGTTTCTCAGAGCTTATTTTATTTCCCTACACTTATATTTACTAGCCTCCCTCAGGGGACCTGCAACTGCAATCATCCGATCACTTGTGCTATACAGCATAAAAGTCTGATCTATGAATGACGGCTCGCAGCCGCAGTTCACAGGAAGTTAGACACGACAGACACAGGGGATTATCAGCTGACTGACCCTGGCTGTTATGACAACACATCCGTGCCACAGAATCACGTCACACGGGAGCGGGCAATATCACGCTTCCCATGGCACATTTTAAGTCCTGCAGTCAGATTTACAGCAAGATTTAACTGGTTAATAGTTGCGGGTGGCTTTCCGATCCACTTAGATTGTTAGAGGCACATGATCAGATCACCAGTTACGTGCAGGGAAAGATGCAGGCTCAGCGTGTGAGCGTGTTTCAAAGGCAGGGATACGTTTTGTGGGAACAGAAAAACAAAGGAATTATTATTCATAAATTCCTAAATACCTTTAATTAGCAAATCACATTTGCATTGTCTACTGAAAATCACGACAGAATTAAAATGGCTACTGCCATATCCAAAACAGTAAGGACAGGGCCCCTGAGAATTACAGTAAGGCCATGTGTCCACGCTGCAGAAAATACGCGGATTTTGCCGTGGATTTCTCGCGGAAAAGCCGCGGATTTTCCGAAAATCTGCAGCAGCGGCACTTCCAAGCCATTTCAATGGCATTTTGGAAATGCTGTGTCCATGCTGCGGATTTTTCCGCGGCGGATTTGCCGTGGATTTTGATCCGGAAAAATCTGCAACATGTCAATTATTGTTGCGGATTTTGATCCGGATTTTGGCTATAGAATTGGGGAAAAAAAAATCTGCACCAAAATCTGCGACAATTCCACGGTAAATCCGCACCTTTGAAAAGGTGCGGATTTGCCGCGAAAGTCGCGGATTTTCATGCAGAAATATCCGCAGCAACATTCTACCGTGGACACATAGGCTAAGGAGCTACTCCCACTTATCTTCATGGAAAAGATAGGTAGGAAGATAAGATCTACTGTCAGTAGATATTATGATCATGAGATTCCAAGAGTGCTGAGGTAAGAAGAAGCTGCACAAACTGCTGTCCACAATAGCTACCTGATCGAATACTGAAGACATCAAGAGTGCTGAAATAAGAAGACTGCTCACACTGCTGTCCACAATGTCTACCTGATCTAATATTGGGGAGTCCAAAAGTGCTGAGGTAAGAGACTACTCACACTGCTGTCTACACAATATAGTACTGGAGAGTCCACGAGGGCCGAGATAAGAAGAGGATGCTCACTGCCTGATAACTGCCTGTCTACCTGATAAAATACTGGAGAGTCCAGGTGTTCTGAGATCTGAAGAGTCTGCTCACACTACTGTCCATGTCTTTCTGATCCAATACTGGAGATACCAGGAGTGCTCAGATATAAGAGTCTGCTCACACTGCTGTGTACACTGTCTATCTGATACAATACTGGAGAACAGTGTGATGAGCGAGCATTACCACACTCGGGTGCTTGGTACTTGTAACGAACAATTGGATGCTCGGATGGGTGCAACTCGAGTACCTGAGTTTAATGGAAGTCAATGGGGAACTCAAGCATTTTTCCAGAAAAAAAATTCTCGTGTTACCATGACTTCCATTATACTCAGGTACTCAAGTACTCAGTACTCTGAGCAACCAACTGTTCATTACGAGTACAGAGCACCTGAGCGTAGTATTAGGGTATGTGCGCACGTTGCTTTTTACCTGCTTTTTTGCTGCTTTTTCTTCTGCGCTGTTTAATGCCAAAATGGATGTGTTCTTCTATTCAAGCAAAGTCTATGGGAATTTGGGTTTCTTGTTCACACTATGTTGTTCAAAATGCTGCCTTTTTGTGGCAGAACTTTGGTCAAAAACTCAGCTTTTCAAAGAAGCAACATGTCAATTGTTTTTGCCATTTGGGTTTTGCACTGCAAAGCTGAGTTTTTGACCAAAGTTCTGCCACAAAAAGGCAGCATTTTGAACAACATAGTGTGAACGAGAAACCCAAATTCCCATAGACTTTGCTTGAATAGAAGAACACATCCATTTTGGCATTAAACAGCGCAGAAGAAAAAGCAGCAAAAAAGCAGGTAAAAAGCAACGTGCGCACATACCCTTACTTGCTCAACACTATTGGAGATACCAGGAGTGGCAAGTTAAGAGACGGCTCATTTTGTTGTCCAGTCAGTCTTTTTGATCCAATACTAGAGATACCAGGGGTTCTTAAATAAAAGGTTGTTCAAGCTGGCTAAAGAAAAAAAAAATCCACAAGAGGGGTTCAAGAAAAAGAAGGCTTACATGTCTCCATTTCCTGCGATGTATAACGGATATCAGTGCCAGTACAGCAGTGGATTCTCATTGCCTCTGTACATGGACTGAGGATATGCAACTTTCTGATCTGTATGACTTAGGCTATGTGCGCACGCTGCATCGTTGTGGTGATCACAAATATGTGTTTTTGGTAAAAACGCATCCAAAAGACGCATCCGTTTTAATGCGTTTTTGCCCAATGCGTTTTTTTTGTTTGTTTGTTTTTTTTTTTAAGTCAAATCTATTGACTGCAAGAGCTCAAAAACGCTGGCAAAAAGAGCATAAGGCTATGTGCGCACAGTGCGTTTTTCGCGGCGTTTTTTGCGCGTTTTTCGGGTGCATTTTTGGCCTCAAAACTGCATGACTTTGCTTCCCCAGCAAAGTCTATGAGTTTTCATTTTTGCTGTCCGCACACAACTTTTTTTTTAAGCTGCGTTTTTGAGCTTGGAAAAAAAAAAAAAAAAAATGGACATGTCAATTCTTTCCTGCGTTTTTCTGCGTTTTCCCCCCATGCAATGCATTGGAAAAACGCAGCCAAACGCAGAGATCAAAAACGCAGCAAAACGCAGCAAAAAACGCACCAAATCGCGGTAAAAACGCATGCGTTTTTCGACGGGGGTGCGTTTTTGTGTGTTTTTAGCGGCCAAAAACGCACAAAAACGCAGCGTCAAAAAAACGCAGCGTGTGCACATAGCCTAAGGAATTGACATGCTGCATCTTTGTGGCCACTACAAAGATGTAGCCAAAAAAAAACTGCAACATGCGCACAGCAATAATGAAACCACAGACTTTGCTGAGGAAGGAAATTCATGCAGTTTTGAGACCATAACTGCACCCAAAAATGTGCAAAAACACAGGAAAAAAAAAAAAAAAAAAAAAAACACAGCATGCGCAGTGGGCCTTATGCTTCTAATACAGACATGGTATAACTTGCTTGCAACTGTCCACCTTTGAAATTTTGACCCAACCTGCAGTACATTGCTCCTCTCAACCACTCTGTATACCATTATGCAGACCACAACTCTTCTCATACCTTTTTAAAGAATGCTCTTCTAGTATATTGCTCCTTTCAGGTCCACCATATGCAGACTCCTACTGCAGTATATCGCTCTACTCATTGTTCTATGTACAATCTCTTCCTGCAGTATAGCACTCCTCTGATGACTCTCCATACATAGCCCCCTGTCCAGAAGCACATCACATCCTCTCACCCCCCTGGTTCAACAGTGTTGAGATTACTGCTCTGCACAGGACTCCCAACAGGCAGAGATAATCAATAGTCTTGTGAACAGTAGCAGAGGGTGCAGGAATTGCATTCTCAGTCACATGTTCATGACAGCGAGAATTACTCATGCATAATCCAAATTCTGTACTGCTGGAAGTGTAGGAGAGAAATCAGATTGTACATGTATGATGCTAGAACTTCAGCACGGTCCATGTAAGCGGACAGTGCACTTCCTCCAAGTAAAAAAAAAAAAAAAAAGCATCCTGTGTATGGAATGTCATCAGGGTGACGTCATTGCCTATGTGAGCAGCATATAAGGCTAGTTTCACACTTGCGTTGAACGGCATCCGTTGCATTGCGTTGTGTGACGGATGCATCGGATGTGTTGTATTTAGTGACACAACGGATCGTACAAAACAACGGAAAGTTTTTTTTTTCCTTCTTTACAGTTTTACCGGCGGCAGACTATTGTGAATGATCAGCTGATCATTTGGCTGCCGAGAGAGTGTGAGGGGGGGGGGGGGGGGCGGGTGGAGCTGAGCGGGACCATGGCGCTGAGGACGTCAGTGCAGTGAGGAATTCAAGGCTGGGGACAGGTGTGCGTGCGTGTGTGTGTGCGGGAGGGGGCTGAGCCAAGCAGGAAAGTGTCGGGCTCCCTGCACACGTAGCCAGGGTAAATATTGGGTAACTAAGCAAAGCACTTTGCTTGGTTACCCAATATTTACCTTGGTTACCAGCGTACACCGCTTAGCGCTGGCTCCTTGCACCCGTAGCCGGGGTAAATATCGGGTAACTAGGCAAAGCGCATTGCTTAATAGCCCGATGTTTACCCTGGTTACGTGTGCAGAGAGCCAGAGAGCATGAGCAGCGAAATCCTATGGATTGCGCTGCTCAAAAAACGTTACATGCAGCGTTCCTTCCGCCCGGGAGAAGCAACGCAGCATCGTCCAGCGGAAGCAACGCAGGTCCATCACTCGCAATCCATCGTCACAACAATTCTATGGGAAGTCTATAGCATTAACGGATTCCGCTGTTTTCCAAAACGGCGGATTGCAACTGAAGGAAAACAACGCAAGTGTGAAAGTCGCCTAAGCCAGAGAGAATTGTTACTTCATCTCCCAACAAAACTGAAATTAAACCATTTATACATTAAAGTAAGGAAGTTAACCTATAAAAATTATACTTGTGGTACAGATTTTACTTATTTTGTTTTATGTATGCACACACCAAGGCACTCATTTTGTTTTATGAAAGACTAGATTTAATACATAAGTAAGGAAGTAATATCTGAACAAGTATGATTTTCTTTATATAAGAGCTAATTCTCCCAAATTAATATATAAATGGTTTCATTTCAGATTTGGGAGTAACAGACTCACTAGAATAAAAGCATAATAGACACATTAAATGCCGAGGGAGAGCTAAGGTAATGTGCACACTGAGTATCTGATTACAGAAATGTCTGCATCTCTTGGCAGGAAAACATGCGTTTTTCTATGCGTTTCTATTTTCATTGCTTTTAGTAGTGAGAAACGCAGGCAAAAACAAGTGAATTCACATGCTGCAGATTATTTTCTGCACCAAATCTGCAAGGAGAAAAAAAAAACTCAACATATGCGCTACACTTCAGGTTTATCATTGATTTTGCTGGCATCAAAATTTGCTTGGAGTTTTATGACAAAACTGCACTAAAAACCCATTTAAAAAAAAAAACATGATAAAAACACACAGCCGTAGAGAGAAATAAGAAATATCTTGGACAACTTCTTTAAAGTGAATCTGTCACCAGATTTTTGCCACCTAATCTGAGAGCACCATAATGTAGTGGCAGAAATCCTGATTCCAGTATGTGTCACTTACTAGACTGCTTAGTGGAGTTTTGGTAAAATCACTGATGATCAGAAGCAGATTATCATTCGAGAACTACTTGGTGTGCTGCCAGGTAGTCCAGCATATTCATAATGCCTGTATAACTGCTAGATCTGTATCAGAGAAAACATTGATTTTATCAAATTTACAGCAAACAGCCCAGTAACACATCGCAGGAATCAGGGTCTGTTGCAACAAAAGAAAAGAAAAAAGAAAAAAAAAATGATAATGTCAAAAAATACACGTCCCCACTGAGTTTTAACCTCTAAGCATCTCCTAATTAACAGGTCAGCCCTATTAGCTTTAAAGGGCATCTCCGGCAGGGGGAGGGGTATATTTTATGGGGGTTTTTTAAGTGCCTAAGAACTAATACAAGTAAAATATATCTTTGTACCGTGTTAGCCAGTAGAGATAAAAAAATTGTTTAAAAGAACTGAGAGTCCTCAGTGGTTGATACCTTTTAATGGCTAACTGAAAAGATGGTAATAATTGCAAGCTTCGAGACTACTCAGGTCTCTTCATCAGGCATGGTAGCCTGCCATAGTACCATTGCCCCCTGCCATAGAGATGGTTCTGTTTTATACAACTTGTTGCCCCCTGCCATAGAGATGGTTCTGTTTTATATAACTTGTTGCCCCCTGCCATAGAGATGGTTCTGTTTTATATAACTTGTTGCCCCCTGCCATAGAGATGGTTCTGTTTTATATAACTTGTTGCCCCCTGCCATAGAGATGGTTCTGTTTTATATAACTTGTTGCCCCCTTCCATAGAGATGGTTCTGTTTTATATAACTTGGTTTTTTTTTACTGCTCCATTCTAAGTCCTGTTGTGTATAAATATGTGACTCTTCAGATTTTGTGTTATATTGAGCCTGAAGAAGAGACCTGAGTAGTCTCGAAAGCTTGCAATTATTACCATCTTTTCAGTTAGCCATTAAAAGGTATCAACCACTGAGGACTCTCAGTTCTTTTAAACAATTTTTTTAAGAACTAATAGGCAGGTAGTTGCTACCTACCAGCCCATTGTGCTTGGCGTCATTCACTGCTGGCAGACCACCCCTGCCAGCGACAGTGGCTTTGTCTACAGAGCTAAAGCTTCTTTTCTGCTGTGTAGATGGGGCGAGACAGCCAACATCATGCTGATTGACAATGGATCCCTGCTGCCTACATGGCTGCTACCTGGAGGAGCCGGCTGTCAATCAGCATGATGTTGGCAGTGACGCCCCGTCTACAGAGCAGAGTGGAAGAAAAGCCGCCTTTCTGTTGCCGCTGAGTAAGCGGAACCTGCAGAACCTCTGGCAGGAGAAGACTGTTGCTGCTCAGTGTTGGCAAAGAACAGCGTCGTGGATAACAGGCATATAAGTGGCAGCTAGCTGTCTGTTAGTGCTTATTTTTTTGTAAAGTCCCAGAGATATAGATATATATATATATATACTTATTTTTTATTTTTGTATGGTTAAACTGTACTTTATTGCAGTAACAACAAAATGGATGAAATGTTATCAATCTCTTTTTGGTTTTCCAAATTATACATGCACTGCCCCCAAAAACCTAGATAAAATTCTATCATATTCACCTGGCAATTTTTAAAGGGAACCTGTCACCACTTTTTTGGCCTATAAGCTGCAGCCACTACCACCGGGCTCTTATATACAGCATTCTAACATGCTGTATATAAGAGCCCAGGCCGCTGTGAGAACATAAAAAAAAAACACTTTATAATACTTGCCTAACGGTTGCGCGGTTGCTCATATGGGTGTCTCCGTTCTCCGGTGCCGCCTCTTTTGGCCATCTTCGTCCTCTTTCTGAAGCCTGTGTGCATGAACGCGTCTACATCATACATACTTGCCAGTCCTGCGCAGGCGCACTACAATACTTTGATCTGCCCTGCTCAGGACCTGAATGCCGGCGAGTGTGTATGACGTCGGACGCGTCATGCTCCGCGGCTAGAGAAGGAGAAGATGGCCGAAAGAGGCGGCTCTGGCACCGGAGACACCCATATGGCCCACGGCGCGACCGTTAGTCAAGTATTATAAAGTATTTTTATGTTCTCACAGCGGCCTGGGCTCTTATATACAGCATGTTAAAATACTGTATATAAGAGCCCGGTGGTGATGGACGCAGCTTATAGGGCAAAAAAGTGGTGATAGGTTCCCTTTAAGCCACAGAAGATCAATTTATGCTGTTTATCAGCTACAGATTTTCCCTGATTATTTTAATGGTGAACAAACTAGATTTTTTTTGTTGTGGCGGACATCCAACAAAATACGCAACTCCTTTGTAAACACAAAACACAACAAACACACTGGTCACAGGCTGCAGCAGCCATATGGGTCAGACCATCACAGGACAGTGTTGTACAGAGACCTAAAGGGAACTAGGTAACGGATTCACAGAAGTATCAGGCTATGAAAGTCAAGAATTTGTCCTATTCATACAAATCAGCGCCAAAATCTGGTAGATCTGGAATCCCCGTAGTGTCTGGGGATATTGCTTTGGAACATTTGCCCTCCTGGAGCAGAGTTGCAGTACCAGAAACAACTACCACGATATTGGCACTCCTGAAGCAGGTACCAAAGTCAGCACATTAGCCACTTTGCTCATATATTATACATTGAGACAATGCTGAATTAGAAGACATTATTACAGACCTGCACAACATGCAGCCCGCAGACAGAGGGTTTGCTGCAGCCCGCGGACCTTTCAGAAGCAAACACATTTGAGCACTGTGGCGCTGGGACTGGAGTAGAGGAGAGCCCTTCATCCCTGGTGGGCAACAGCTTGATGAGGTCAGCACTCTGATCTCACACTGCTGCTGGCACCTCAAAGCCCCACAGAGGTGATGGCACACGCAATAGTAAGCACCCCATCATGGAGCCAAGGATGAAATGCCTTCTCTTTGTGGATGGGGGGTTTAAGGTTATTGTGAGGGCTCATAATAGGGGGGACAATTGTGAAAGGGGGCACAGTTTTGTGAGTGCAGGGTACTTTTTTCAGAAGGGCAGTGTGGGAGGGTATATTTTTTAGAGGTGCAATGTGAGGGGGATATTTTGGGCAACAAACAGGGCAATTATTTATTCAGCGTCCCAGTATGGAAGATACTGTTATTTTTAAGGGCACGGTGTCAAGATGTACTGCAGAAGGCCAAAGGAGAGTGAGGTCTGCAGAGAAGAGCTCTTGGTGTGATTTCTCATCATGGCAACTGTACTACATGGAGACAAAAGAGATGGAAACAGCTTCAATCAGAGATGGTGTTGTCTATAAGGATATATGCGCACACTGAAGTTTTTGTTGCTTTGTCGCGTTTTTTGGTGCAGTTTTTTGTCAGCAAGTTCTGACTTCCCAGCAAAGTCTATGAGAATTCATTTTTGCTGTGCGCACAGTGCAGTTTTTTTTTTATCTGCAGTTTGTCACAAAACGTCTGTCAAAAAAAATGCAGCATGTTTAGGGTAAGTTCACACAGTGCGTTTTTCGCGGCGTTTGAGCGTTTTTCGGGTGCGTTTTTGGCCTCACAACTGCATGACTTTGCTTCCCCAGCAAAGTCTATGAGTTTTCATTTTTGCTGCCCGCACGCAACTTTTTTTTTTTTAAGCTGCGTTTTTGAGCTTTAAAAAAAAAATAAAAAAAAAAAAAAAATGGACATGTCAATTCTTTCCTGCGTTTTTCTGCGTTTTCCCCCCATGCACTGCATTGGAAAAACGCAGAGATCAAAAACGCAGCAAAACGCAGCCAAAAACGCACCAAATCGCTGCAAAAACGCACAAAAAACGCAGCGAGTGCACATAGCCTCATTCTTCTTGCTTTTTTGTCGCAGTTTTGTCAACGCTTTCTATACTGACAAACACATGAAGTCAGAATGACAAAAACGCGACAAAAAAAAAAAAAACAAAAATGCACCATCATTACAAGCGGGGTTTTTTTTTACATTTCCAGGCTCTCTCTGACATGGTGCAGTTTTGTCTGCAGTTTTGGGTGCAGAAAAACTGCAGCGTGCGCATGTAGCCTAAGGTATCTGAATGTAAATGTTTATTTGTGATATTGCATGCTTCTAATCAGTCATGTGGTTCCTGTATGGTGCACAGTTTTATAACAACTCCCAACATCTCCTTACTAATGTTAAGGGAATACTGAGAGTTGTAGGTTCATGAGATTCAATTGTACATGGGGTTGACCAGACATTGCAATTGATCGCTGTACTACGCTTGATTGATTCATGTACTGACGGTTCTGGTACTGCATTCATGTACCGACAGTAGTTCTAACGCTGCATTTCTGTACTGACACTGATTCTGACCCTGCATTCATGTCCTAACAGTAGTTTTTGGGCTGCATTTAAGCACCGACATGGTTCTGATCTTGCAAACAAAGCAATCTAAATTAAGCTTCAGGGCCATGCTAAAACTTAAAAATCCTCAAAACTTTCAGATTATGAGGAGGGTTTGGTAAGATTTTGCTCCATTTCTGCTCCAAAAACTCAGTATGGGTTAGCATATAGTCCCACTTTTTGGAGCAGAAACTGAGCATAACCTCTCCATAGCCTCCTCAAAACTTTGTTCTGGTGGTGTATTCATATAAGCATCCCAATTGGTTCAGTATGGCAATATGGCCCTTTAACCAAAAGACATTGTGCGCCATTGCCTTATTAAAACCTAGGAAACTGCTTTATAAGAGGCTGCCAGTGAAGCAAGTGCAGACTGATATATATCCATATCAGTAGCATGTAGCCTAGGACTACTTCCCTGTTGGTAACAGAAGATAACAAACAGCTTGTTTACACTTGTCCCATCGTGACACAGATATTGATGCAGGACTACACTTCCTATCAAGCTACAGGGACATGGCACTTCACCTGTTGGTACACAGTGTATGTGAAGCAATGCTTTGGCTCAGATAGGATGTTATGTTGCTATGCAACAACACATCCCATGTTATCATCCAGATCGACCTACTGATACATGCAGACAATTAAAATAGGGAAGAAAAAAAAATTAAAAACACATTTTTTAATAAATAACATAGCTGTGAGCTACTAAGAATTCCTTAGATCAGATATATACCTTCTATTTAAACTGTACAGAGAACCTCGAGCAATTTCATCTTGACAAAAGACTGTCTATACCGTGCTTTGTCTATGTAGCTTGCAGTCACCAGCAATGGCCGAGTTACATGTAAATAGTGCAATATGGAAACGCTCAGACATATCTCCAGGAAGAAAGGATCTGGGACACAAATGCAGGTGGAGAGCAGGGTGGGCATTTACGTATAAGCACCTTACTAGCACAGACAGCCGGGCTGAGAAATGAGATGTAAACACACAACGGAGGCGATGCTACAAGAACCAGTCACACAGACAGCTTGTACTGACAATTGTTCAGCAGCAAGTGACACATGGCAACACAGACAGGATCTGCTAATGAGAGGAGAGAAATGTGACAAGCGAAGCGTCTACCACCGTGACAACAATGCAGCAATGAGATGATGTCACTACAGGATTACACTACGGACACTGTCAGGAGCTACAATAGCAATTCTAGAAATGTGCTAATATGCCAACCATTATCATACAAACATTTCTTACAGGGAATATAGATTGTCAGGGCAATTCACACCAAGACACAGCTCTATAAGGGTCTAGGCGGCCCAGCAACAAGAACCTTTATAGACATCACTAGAAGATAACTCGAACTTTAGGTTCTAGGAGCTCGAGCTCCTACCCGGACTAGTCCAATCAGTAAGAAATGACATCTGTCATCACACAACATCAATAGGGATAACCTGGCAAAAGGCTACTATTAACAAAGCCACTGCCAGGATATCAGACTAATGTTAACCTTCCTGACACAAACCGGCAATTTACAGGATACTAACCAGGTATACAAGAACTTGCATAGACAAATCGGAAACAAGCCAAGAAGCAGCAAATATCTTGGCACACTAGTCATCTGGCTACTGAGAGTTTACACAGCTCTCCTTTACATCAAATATAGCAAAGTAACGCAAAGAAAGACCAACGCAACAAAGCAAAGCTGAAGAAAAAGCTGCAGCTAGATAAGTAGTGTATTTGGTGTATTTCCAGGAACATAACGTCTATACACACAACCAGCAAGAGAACACGTGTACCCAGTGGAGTCTGTGGTGACAACCAATATGGCCTCCATTATAGCTCTGACAACCTAGTTATGTAATGATACTCCCCTGCTACCAGGGGATCCTGACCTTCTGGGGTATAGGAAGGCCGCCACGTCCATCTCCAAACCCCTGCATCTTAGCACTGCCGTCACAGCCGATATACATTCATTTCATGTGGTTGGGAGTGCCTACTGTACTTCATCGCTGGCAGCAACACAGGGGCAGATATGCCATTGGGGCAACCTGTGGAGTCACACAGGGCCCTAATACATAAAGGGGGCCACCTCCAAAGAGAGGCAGCAGCTGGTCATGGACCGTGTACTGTTTTTCCACCACTAGTAAGGAGTGAAGTTCAGTACTCTTACCGAGTATAATGGAAGTCAATGGGGACTCGAACATTTTTCCGGAAAAATGCTCGACTTCCATTATACGCAGTAAACGAGTACCAAATATTGACACATAGCAATTGCCCGAGAAACCTCTGCAGACGTGCTCCCTACAACCAGCAATCAGACATGCACCCAGTAGGAATACAAACCAATGAATAAGGCAATTACATACATTTCTGGAACAGACAAGCTCAGAAGATCCTGTGGACAGGAAATCTCACTAGCCAGTTTACACAAAGCCATGGCCAATAGTGGCAGCATAGACAGGACGAGAAGAACAATCCCTTATAACTCGGCTCCGTCCCATTAATGACTTTCAGCAGGACAGGCTGTGGACACTTGTGGCCACCATGGCTTTGTGTAAGCCGATCCCTTGCCCTATGAGCAGTGGCCAGATGACATGAATGAGGACACACAACACTGAGCCTTACCAGTGAGAAGAGGTTAGAGTGACAGTCCTCCAGGCTCGCCCCGTTGGCTGCCCAGTTCGCCGCCGCAGTCATGATCCTCCAGGAGCCTGGCTACCAGAGCTGGGCATGTCTGAGGGCTAAAACTCTGGATCCGATCCGAAATGGGGCAGCCCGCGGCCTGCGGCCGATCCTTCCTGGAGGGGGCGCACACACAGCCGCCGGGATGACGAATCACAGGCGCCGGCTACACACAAGCATGTCCGCGGCAGGGCCGGAGGAAGGAGGGCAGCCCCGAGAGCCCGGACTGGGCCGATAATCCGGCGCGGAGAAATGAGTCACCCGGGTGGGGGAGGGGCGGCCTGAAGCCTGGGATGTGAGAGGAAGAGGAGGGGAAGGAAGCGCAGCGGCCTCTCGTCAGGGAATGGACGGGAGGGAGGGAGGCTGCGCGGTGCCGGGCTCCCAGCCAGGGGCCCCGGTCAGGGCCACATCCGCTCCGCGCACTCACACGGGGGCTCCGCTCCTCTGTGCCAGGGCTGGCGGCGGGAGACAGTGATGGGGACTGAGGGGAGACCGCCCCGTGTCACAGTAGGAGGCCTCAGGGGCCTAGTCCAGTAGAGTCCTCGCTCAGTGCCAGCAGCTCCGGGCCGTGCCGTGGGGCCTGTGCTCGGCCCGCCTCCCCGGGGGGCTCGGTGGACAGCTCGGCTTCTGGCCTCTCCCGCCGCTCGTCTCTCTCACACACTGACCAGAGCTTCGCCTCTCTGACAGCAGCAATGGCGTCCGGCCGCGACAACACGGACTCTGGTTGGCCGAGCGTGTTCACGTGACGGGGCGGCGAAGTTAGGGGGGGCCAGCTCCGAGCGCCCGCTGTGTCTCTCGCAGGCCTCACGCCTGTGTGTCCCTTGCGGCGCCGCCAGAGGTCGCTGTGTGCATGGGAATCCTTCGCTGAAGTGGAGGCTATTAATAATGTGATTGTCAGCGCCGCTATTGTTGTCGGATCAGTAATCTTATTAATTGTGTAATGTCGGAGATCGGGGCCGATTGTCCCGCAAGGTGCTCCCTGTAATACCGAGCACGGCCGCACAATGGAGGCGCGCCATTCAGGAACAACAGTGCGACAAGCAGGTCAGCGTCAAAGACGCGTCTGCCATTTTCTAGTAATGACTTCTAGTGATGCACGCCTGCCATTATTAATAATCACATGGGGCACCTCCCGCTGACTGGCAGGCCTGCGCCTCTTCTCACAGGTCCTACTGATTCTCAGCAGGCATTTCTTACATCAATCCTCCTGGCTCTGCAATTCCTGTCATCCAGCTTTCCCAGGAGCCAGATCGGCCTGGTCACACAGTGAACATGTCAACTAGTGGGAGGGGGCTTCAGAGAGGTGCCTGGTACAGACCTGGTGCGCACTAGTCACAGCCCTCTCTATGGGCCATACTCTCACACAGGACCCCCTCACACCCCCCCACACAGTACCCCCTCCTCACACACCCCCACACAGTACCCCCTCCTCACACACCCCCACACAGGACCCCCTCCTCACACACCCCCACACAGGACCCTCCACTCACACACCCCCACACAGGACCCCCTCTTCACACACACCCACACAGGACCCCCTCCTCACACACCCCCACACAGGACCCTCTACTCACACACACCCCCACACAGGACCCTCTACTCACACCCACCCACACAGGACCCCCTCCTCATACACCCCCACACAGGACCCTCTACTCACACACCTCCACACAGAAGCCCCTCCTCACACACCTCCACACAGGATCCCCTCCTTACACACCCCCACACAGGACCCTCTACTCACATACCCCCACACAGGATCCCCTTCTTACACACCTCCACACAGGACCCTCTACTCACACACCCCCACACAGGACCCCCTCCTCATACACCCCCACACAGGACCCTCTACTCACACACCTCCACACAGAAGCCCCTCCTCACACACCTCCACACAGGATCCCCTCCTTACACACCCCCACACAGGACCCTCTACTCACATACCCCCACACAGGACCCCCTCCTCATACACCCCCACACAGGATCCCCTCCTTACACACCCCCACACAGGACCCTCTACTCACATACCCCCACACAGGACCCCCTCCTCATACACCCCCACACAGGATCCCCTCCTTACACACCTCCACACAGGATCACCTCCTTACACACCCCCACACAGGACCCTCTACTCACATACCCCCACACAGGACCCCCTCCTCATACACCCCCACACAGGATCCCCTCCTTACACACCTCCACACAGGATCCCTTCTTTACACACCCCCACACAGGACCCCCTACTCACATACCCCCACACAGGACCCCCTACTCACACACCCCCACACAGGACCGCTCTCTCCACAGGACCACTCCTCACAAGATACTTTAGGGGCGGCACAGTGGCTCAGTGGTTAGCACTGCAGTCTTGCAGTCTACAGGATCTACCCCGGACAACACCCCACACAGGACTTACTCCTGATTCCTCCTCTCACACCAACACAGGACTTACTGTGAATCCCTCCTCACCCCTTCCACACAGGACCCACTCCAGACTCTCCTCACACACCCCCACATTGGACCCACCCCAGACCCCTCCACAACATCCCCACACAGGACCCCCCCCATCACACTTCCCCACAGAACCCCCACCAACACAGGATGTCCTCAGAATCCCTCCTCTCACACACCCCCACCCAGGACCCCCTCCCCACACAGACTCCTCCTCACACACCCCCACAGAATCCCTCCTCACAGATGGACCCCTCCCCCCACAAGCCCCCTCCTCACAAGGGCTCTACCCCAGACCCCCCCCCACACAGAGCCCCCTCCTTACAGAAGACCCCCACCTCACACAGGACCTTCCCCATACCCCTCCCCACACAGGACCCCGACCCACCCCAAACCTCTCACACACCCTCAGAGGACCCTTCCACAAACTGGACCCTACACACATACACAGGACCTCCTCCATACAGGACAACCTTACATAGCCCCCCCCCCTTCACCACACACTGAAACCCGCCACACAAACAACTGCCTCCACACAGAAACCCCACATACAGAGGATCCCTCCTCACCCTAAGGCTGGGGTCACTCGAGCGTATAAAGAATGGATCCCATTCTCACCCAGCAATGTTGGCTGATTTTTCCTCACTTGCCATCCGTGTGCTGTCCGTATACAATCCATCCTCTTACCCAGCAGCGATTAATCATTTCCAGGACCATTTTCAGTTTCCCATCTTACAGAATTGTAATGTATCCCTAAAGCTGGGGTCACACTAAACGACAACGACGTCGCTGTTACGTCACCATTTTCTGTGACGTAGCAGCGACCTTGTAAGTCGCTGTTATGATCGCTGCTTAGCTGTCAAACACAGCGACGCAGCAGCGATCATAACATCGCTACATGTGCAGAGAGCAGGGAGCCGCGCACACCGCTTAGTGCTGGCTCCTTGCTCTCCTAGCTACAGTACACATTGGGTTAATTAACCCGATGTGTACTGCAGCTACATGTGTAGAGAGCTGGGAGCCGCGCACACTGCTTAGCGCTGGCTCCTTGCTCTCCTAGCTACAGTATACATCGGGTTAATTACCCGATGTGTACTGCAGCTACATGTGCAGAGAGCAGGAGCCGGCACTAGCAGCAAGAGCGGCGGAGGCTGGTAACGAAGGTAAATATTGGGTAACCAGGGAAAGGTCTTCCCTTGGTTACCCGATGTTTACGCTGGTTACAGCTTTCCGCAGCTGCCAGACGCCGGCTCCTGTTCCCTGCTCGCTTCATTTCGTCGCTCTCTCGCTGTCGCACACAGCGATGTGTGCTTCACAGCGGGAGAGCGACGACGAAAAAATGAAGCTGGACATTCAGCAACAAGCAACGACCTCACAGCAGGGGCCAGCTCGTTGCTGGATGTCACACACAGCGACAGCGACGGGACGTCGCTGCAACGTCACAGAAAATGGTGACGTAGCAGCGACGTCGTTGTCGTCGTCGCTGTGTGTGACACCACCTTAAGAATCAGTTGCCAAACTCATGGTCCGTGTGGAATCAGATTTTCTATTTGCACTGTGCTGATTTCAGAGTCATATTGTAGCATGCTATGATTTTCTTCTCATGCCGAATACAGCTGAAAAAAACGGCAGCTCTGCACTGCCCCACGAGGAGAGAGGCGCTCAGAGGCAGCCATTCTGCTGCCTTCTCCTGAAACCACCGTTCTTTATAGAACATTATGAGCACCAAATATCTCTGGTTTTAGCTTACAAATACCGAGTTACCAAAAACTCACAAAATAGTCAATGTGTACACGTGGCCTTAATGTGTGGAATAACCTCAGGAGCTGGTCACTGCCGGAAAAATTTAAAAAAAAAGTCTTAGATGTTCCATTGAAGAAAAAATGTTTTCAATGTTTATTCAGTCTGACCGATAGTCTAGATCAGAAGAGAACAGTTTCCGTTAGGACAGATTGCTTCATGGTAAGGCTAGGTTCACATTTCCGTTAAAATGTATCAGTCACAATCCGCTGCTATGGTAAACAACGCTATCCGTTTAGCGGATTCCGTTGTGTCCCATAGACTTGTATTAGTGGCGGATTGCGACTGATGACCTTGCGTTGTATCCGCTGCGCCGCAGATAGTCGTTTTTGGACTGACCGCCGGGCGGGAACAACGCAGAATGTAACGTTTTTCGGGCTGTCAAAATTAACGCACCGTGCAGGAATCCGTCGCAATCCGTCAAGCTTGTAATGTTTGTCTATGGTGCTGGATTCCGTCGTAAGCCGTCTAAGGCTAGTTTCACACTTGCGTTGAACGGTATCCGTTGCATTGCGTTGTGTAACGGATGCAACGGATGTGTTGCATATAGTGGCACAACGGATGCTGCAAAACAACGCAATTCGGTTTGATTTTTTTTTTTTTTTACAGTTTTACCAGCGGCAGACTATTGTGAACGATCAGCTGATCGCTCCCAGTAGCCGGCCGCCGGTTGATCAGCTGATCGCTCCCTGCAGCCGGCCGCCGGGTGATCAGCTGAGCGCTGTCACTTGCCGGCCGCCGGGTGATCAGCTGATCGCTCCCTGCAGCCGGCCGCCGGGTGATCAGCTGATCGCTCCCTGCAGCCGGGTGATCAGCTGATCGCTCCCTGCAGCCGGCCGCCGGGTGATCAGCTGAGCGCTGTCACTTGCCGGCCGCCGGGTGATCAGCTGATCGCTCCCTGCAGCCGGCCGCCGGGTGATCAGCTGATCGCTCCCTGCAGCCGGCCGCCGGGTGATCAGCTGATCGCTCCCTGCAGCCGGCCGCCGGGTGATCAGCTGATCGCTCCCTGCAGCCGGCCGCCGGGTGATCAGCTGATCGCTCCCTGCAGCCGGCCGCCGGTGATCAGCTGATCGCTCCCTGCAGCCGGCCGCCGGTGATCAGCTGAGCGCTGTCACTTGCCGGCCGCCGGGTGATCAGCTGCTCGCTCCCTGCAGCCGGCCGCCGGGTGATCAGCTGATCGCTCCCAGTAGCCGGCCGCCGGGTGATCAGCTGATCGCTCCCTGCAGCCAACCGCCGGGTGATCAGCTGAGTGCTGTCACTTGCCGGCGCCCGGGCATGCCGGCGGGCGGGCGCTCAGCTGAACGTTCGGCCACCGCGAGCCAAAATAAAGTTTGATTTAAAAAAAAAAGAGCATGCGCAGTGAAATCTAGAGGATTCCGCTGCTCAAAACAATGTTACATGCTGCGTTCCTCCCGCTGGGCGGAAGCAACGGAGCGTCGCCCAGCGGAAGCAACGCAGGTCCTTTTGGTACAATCCGTCAACCATACAAGTCTATGGGAAACAGCGGAATCCGTTAACGGATTCCGCTGTTTTCCAAAAGGGCGGATTGTAACGGAAGGAAAACAACGCAAGTGTGAAAGTACCCTTACGACAGAATCCAGCGCTGGATTCAGTCATGCTCTACTGAGCATGCCCAGCATGTTTGGCACCCCCTGGGCTGTCCCAAACACAAAAGGATCATGACGGATCCGTCAACAAACGGACGCACAGCGGATGTAACGGACGCGACGGATCAGTTTTTTCACAGGATTCCCGTGAAAGGAATCCTGTGAAAAACACATCCGTTGCGTCAGTTGACATCTAAAAAACAATGGATCAGTCGCTGACGGACCTGACAGATTTAAAACATCGGAAATGTGAACCTAGCCTAATCCATAGCCCTTCATTTCTTGCACATTCTGAACAAGTCTCTCTTTTTTTTGCAATCTACTATGTAATTGGCTAATAATAATCTGGTGCATTTTTCGATTTGTCAAACCCACACCCCCTTTTCTAGACACTTTACAACTATGTCTGGGGAGGGGCGCACATCTGTTCTTCTTGGCACAAATAAAAAATACATTTATCTTGATTGTTTTGTACAAAAAAAAAAATTGCAAATTTACACAACATATCTAGTGTGGCTATAGTGGTCAATTCTGATCAGGGGCGGATATACCAGTGATGCAGCCAGGGGCCCAAGAGGTAAAGGGGCCCCATACTACCTCCAAAGCAGCTGGAATTGAGCTATAGGACTGCAAAGGACCATATAATGTTCTTGCCCAATGTCCCTCGTTTTGATCCATTTTTAGATCAGAAATAAATGTAGCAAGAAAGAGAAATATAGTCCTTCTTTCTCTGCCTTTTTATTTTGTTCTTCGGTGAATATTGGTGTCCTGCTGTGAATAGTGTTTGGGTACTATTGCCTAAGCTTACTCCATTAACATTTCAATTAAAACTATATATGCGTAATGTTAATACCTGGTACAATATTTTGAATGTTTGTATATTAATAATCTATCCAGGGCTGCCTTAATTTTGCCGAATAAAAGCCAATTTATACACACTAATTAATTTGATGCTTTGCTCACTTCTGACCAACTGTAATGATCATGGAGCATTGTTAACAATGGAAAGATCAACAATAAATCATTTATCACACAATTTATCAAATGTGATTCTATGGGCAAGGTGGTCAACCACCCAGAAATTCCAAGACATTATCACCCTTTTATAGTTCACAGTGACTGTAAGCTAATATCTTTATGTAGGATTTATGGTCTGTAGACATTATTATTATTATTATTAATAATATTATTATTATAGCACCATTTATTTCATGGCGCTTTACATATGAAAAGGGGTATATATAATAAAAACAAGTACAAAATTCATAAACAATACAAGGCACAGACTGGTACAGGAGGAGCGATGTCCTTGCCCCCGAGGGCTCACAGTCTACAGGGGATGGGTGAGGATACAGTAGGTGAGGGTAGAGCGGGTCGAGCAACGCTATGGTGGACTCGGGGTTACTGCAGGTTGTATGGTTGTCGGAAGAGGTGGGTCTTCAGGTTCCTTTTGAAGGTTTCCACTGTAGGTAAGAATCTGATGTGCTGGGGTAGAGCATTCCAGAGTATGGGGGAGGCACGGGAGAAATCTTGTATGCGATTGTGGGAAGAGGAGATAAGAGGGGAATAGAGAAGGAGAAGTTGTGAAGATCGGAGATTGCGTGCAGGTAAATACCAGGTGACTAGTCACATATGTATGGAGGAGACAGGTTGCCAGTCACTTGGTACATCATGGTTAGTGCTTTGAAACTGAGTCTTTAGGCAATGGGAAACCAATGAAGGAATTGACAGAGAGGAGAGGTCCGGGGAATAGCAGAGGGACAGGTGGATTAGTCGGGCAGCAGAATGTAGGATAGATTGGAGGGGTGCAAGAGTGTTAGAAGGGAGGCTACAGAGCAGGAGGCTACAGTAGTCCAGGCTGGAGACAATGAAGACACATTACACTTTATAATCAATGATTTATTATTGTAATTTAAATAGTACACAAAAAAAGGTTGTCTGTCCTTGATTTTTTGAGAAGTTGTCCAGAAAAGAATAAATAAAGTTGGCAATTCTGGCCGTGGCATGAGACATCTACAGTATGTAGCAAAGCAGGCCCTGGTGTTCAGTTGTGCGGAGTGTGTCCCCCGTGAGAATGTGCTTTCTTAGGCAAAAAATGCTCACAAAAATAATAATAAATAATACCGTAATACAGTGCCTGTATGATACCACCATGCTGTTGTTAAATTCTCTTGTTTCTTAGTGAATTAATAAAACTACAGTGACTGGATAATAGAACCATAATGTAACTGACTAAAAACCACACTACAGAAATACCAAACTGAGAATTTCATTGTAAGTAAATAAACTTTATTAACCAGTACAATACTGCCAGAGAAAAGATAAATCTCTCCACACAAAAATGTCCAAAAAAATATATAAATCTTTATTAGACAAATATCACAATTCATTAGTAAGCATAAAAACGTCTAGAAATAATAGATGCAATGCATATAAAACAAGAGCATGTCATAATGAGAATAGAAGGAAATCAGCCTGTCAATAGATGATACCTATGTGTCGCCAATTAGTAAATTGATAGTCCGTATGCTATAATAAGGTGATGGCTAGTTATCATATACAATAATACTGGATGGTATTATCTTGTCCAATAAAGTTTGCAGCAGCAGGACTGCATCCCTTCACCTCACCCTGGCGCACGTTCCGCCTTGCTTCTTCCGGAACCTATCAAGATGTGCCATAGATTGTGCCACAGACTAATCAGACTTCAGAACAGAGCCTCCAAGTTAACTTAGAGCCGTAAATTAAATCAGACTTCAGATCAGAAGTAAAAAGATACATCTATACCCTCTATATACGGTACTTAGTTCTCCCCACTCTACCTCAATCAAGGTTATGACACTGACCAGGTCCTACTCTCCACAATTGCCTCCTTATTTACCTCTTCTGTCCCCTGCTTCCCCACGTTTGCCCACTCCTTGCCATCTGGCTGGTTGCAATATGTTTTCCCTTTTGCTTACCTACTTCAGTTAACTTCCTTATTGCACCCCAGACAAGCCACTAAAGTTAAGTTAGACCTTCAAGGCCACTTTACACGCTGCGATATCGGTACCGATATCGCTAGCGTGGGTACCTGCCCCCATCGGTTGTGCAACATGGGCAAATCGCTGCCCGTGGCGCACAACATCGCCCAGACCCGTCACACTACTTACCTGCCCTGCGACGTCGCTGTGACCAGCGAAACGCCTCCTTTCTAAGGGGGCGGTTCGTTCAGCGTCACAGCGACGTCACTGAACCACCGCCCAATAGAAGCGGAGATGAGCGGGACGAACATCCCGCCCACCTCCTTCCTTCCGCATTGCGGGCGGGAGGCAGGTAAGGAGAGGTTCCTCGTTCCTGTGGTGTCACATGTACCGATGTGTGCTGCCGCAGGAACGATGAACAACTTTGTTACTGCTGCAACATTGATATTAGAGAATGGACCCCCATGTCACTGATGAGCGATTTTGCACGTTTTTGCAACGATGCAAAATCGCTCATAGGTGTGACACGCAACGGCATCGCTAAAGCAACCGGATGTGCGTCACAAATTCCGTGACCCCCGACAAGATCGCTTTAGTGATGTTGCAGCGTGTAAAGCGGCCTTAAGACCCTGAATTTATTCATTATCCAAAATAATAGTTGCACTCAAGTAAAGGGAAAAATAACTGAAGGATGTAAATAGTGAATATTGAAATGAGAATATGCATTGCTGCCCAGAAAACATGAAAAAAAATTGAGAAAAAATGCGTTATTTTGCAAATAAAATTGGCCAAAGTTACTTGAGCCCAGTTACCATGCCAAGGTATAACTTTCAACTAGGTCCTAATCTAAATTTCTGCCTCTTCTCATGTCAACCTTGACCGTCTTTTATATGGGCTAGAAAAAAAACCTGCAAAACAAAAATTAAAACACCTGAGGTCACTGGGAGGAATGCGCAGACAAAGGACATGACTCCATAATACAAAATAGAAGAATTGCCGGCATTTCCTAAACTGAAGGTCTGAACTGGTGCAAACTGAACATAGCATACATTATCCAAAATAGCAGTTGCACTCAAGTAAGAGGGGAACTGAAGGATGTAAATAGTGAATATTGGAATGAGAATATGCATTGCTGCCCAGAAAGCATAAAAAATTGAGAAAAAATGAGTTATTTTACAAATAAAATTGGCCAAATTTACTTGAGCCCAGTTACCACGCCAAGGCATAACTCTCAACTGGGTCCTAGTCTTAGTTTCTGCCTCTTTTCATGTAAATCCTGACCTTTTATATGGGCTAGATAAGAACCTGCAAATGAAAAATTTAAAACAGACAATTTGGGCACCTAAAATGTAATCAGAGCCCACGTTAAATCCATTTAGAGTTCATAACAAAATCCCAAAAGTAATGAAACCCCAGAACAAATCCATCAAGCTAATAAGAATCTAATCTAGCCCCTAAAATATTAATTCAAACCACTAAAATTGTACAGACCCTATGCAAGAGCCTTAAATGAATCAGACCTCTAAAATTAATCCAACCCTGTACTAGCCTCCTCGAAATCTTCACTCAAACACCAGAACAGGCCTCAAAACGTAATCAAACCAGAGCAATAGAATTAATTCTGATTTTTTTGTTAGTACTGCCTTCATCACAGATCGCCCAGCTCTTTCGTTCTATAAAATGGCAGTTAACGTAGGAACATGTGACCTGTCTATCAGCCTCCCCCAATAGAAAACACCTCACATCTAAAAGCTACTGTACAATTGGAGGAGACTGATGGACAGGTCTGGTCACATGCTCCTTCATCAGCGGCCATTTTGTGTACAGAAATGCTGTGCACTCTGAAGAAGGCTGCACTACCAAATACAGAAAGAGAACCTATAATATTTGTACTACTGTCACAAACTCACGTTCCCCAAGGCATCCGTTAAAATAAAGATAAAGCACCTGATCATTTGCGATTTATTGCAGCCACTGTTCTTTTATTTTTTGTCTTGTGATATTCAATGATGTTTTTTGTGCCAAGTTCTTCAAAATGATGCATATGGTTCATGAATTTGGGGCAAAATTAAAAAAGCTGTTTATTTTGTCTTTAAACCCTTTACGACTAAGGACATACTGGTACGTCCTTGATCGCCTCCCTCCAGTTACCGCGTGCTCCGGTGCCGTAATCCCCACACATGTATGCTGATCTGATGAGCAGACATGTGTGTCTATAGGCGCAGGTGGATCAAAGATCCACCCATGCCTGTTAATACCTTAGATCGCGCTGTTAAACACTGACAGCGCGATTTAAATGGTGCAGCGGTGAACGTACTGTTCCCAGCCGCCATCAGCAGCCCCTTGACGTGATCATGGGGCGCCTATGTATTGTCATGGTAGCGTGGGGTCAGCTGATGACCCCTGACACTGCCATAACCCACTTTCAGTGAGAGCCGACAGAGTGCTGGCACTCACAGGAGATGAGCATTTCTGCTGATCAGAGCACTGCTGCTCTGATTAGCAGAAATTCACAAGCGATCGGCCTGTGCAGTCATAAAGTCCCCTAGGGGGACTAGTAAAATTAAATAAAAAATGTAAAACATTTTTAAAAAATATGAAAAAATAAAACCTAAAAGTTCAAATCACCCCCCTTTTGCCCCATTAAAAATAAAACAGTACAAAAAATACACATATTTGGTTTCGCCATGTTCAGAAATGCCTGCTCAAAATATAAAATCAATCAATCTGATCGGTGTGACGGTGTGACGGTGTGACACGGCGTGACGAGAAAAAATTCCTCACACCAAAATTACTTTTTTTGGTTGCTCAACATTTCTTTAAAATGCAATAACAGGCGATCAAAACATAGCATCTGAACAAAAATAGTATAATTAAAATATCAGCTAAAGACGCAAAAAAAATAAACTTTCACTGAGCCCCAGATCCCAAAAAAAAGAGAACACTACAGGTCTCGGAAAATGGCAATAAAAGTACAAATATGCTATATTTGGGGGGGGGACAAACTTCTTATTTTTTTTCACCTTTTAGATAATACTATGCATGTTTGGTATCTACGAACTCATACCGAAGTGAGGCATCACACTGACACATCCGTTTTAAAATATCATAAACATGGTAAATAAAAAAATAAAAAAATAAAAAAAAACAATCATGCAATTGCACTTTTTTCACCATTTCTCCACATTTGGATTTTTTTTGCCCTAATTACAGTACATCATATGGTAAAACTAATAGTTTCATTCAAATTACAACTCGTCCCACAAAATAGCCCTCATAAGGCAATATTGCCGGAAATATAAAAAAGTTGTGGCTGTTGGAAGAAGGGGAGGAAAAAACAAAAATGAAAATGGAAAATCGCCTCCTGAGTGTGAATGGGTTAAATGGAATCTGTCATCAGGTTTTTGCCACCTAATCTGAGAGCAGCATAAGGTAGGAGCAGAGATCCGGACTCCAGTGATGTGTCACTTACTAGTCTGCTTAGTGTAGTTTTGATACAATCACCGTGTAATCAGCAGTAAGTTATCATTAGCGGACTACTTGGCCTGCTGACAGGTAGTCTAGCATATTCATGAGCTCTATATAAGGGTAGAATCAAATTGGTGTATGACTCACACAAGTGCGAAGTGAGAAACTCTCGCATTGCACTTGGCTCCAGTCCCTAATCGGACTGAGGACAAAATTGCAGCATGCTGCGATTTTCTGCGAGTCTCGGATCACTCGCACCCATACAAGTATATGAGTCTACAAGTTTTTTTGTATTTTATGTCAAATAAAGGGTTTTTTTCGGTGTTTGTGTTTATTTACTTTCACTTACAGATTAGTGATGGGGGGTGTCTCATAGACGGGTCTCATTACTAATCTAGGGCTTAGTGGCAGCTGTGGGCTGGTATTAACCCCTGCTATTACTCCGATTGCCGCCGCACGAGGGCAATCGGGAAGAGTCAGGTAAAGTGCAATCTAATGGATGAGACAATCCAATCCCAGACAGCTGCAGGCTGCTATTTTTAGGCCGGGGGCGAACCAATAAGCATGGACATCCCCAGTCTGAGAATACCAGCCCCCAGCTAACGGGCTTTATCTTTTCTGGGTTTCAAAATTGGGTGTACCGCACGCCGTTTTTTTAAATTACTTATTTAAATAATTAAAAAAAAGGTCACATGCGGTTCCTCTCATTTTGATAAACAGCCAAGATGAGCGCATTGCTGAGGGCTGCAGCCTGTAGCCATCGGCTTTATCTGTGCTGGGTATCATAATACAGGGGGGCCCTACGCCAAATATTTTAATTATTTATTTATTTTTACTGTACAATACTGACCTGCAGACAGCTCCTGTGATTTGAAGCAGTCAGACGCTGTCACACAGGCTGGGGGCGTGTCTGACTGAAACCAATCACAGACACCAGGCCGGCCGGTGGGTGGGGAAAGCAGTGCATATGGATAAGCCTAATGAGCGGCCCAGGAAGTGAAGGAGACGTCGCGGGAGCAATGTACAGCCGCGATGAAGCCTCTGTAAGTATGAAGCGCTCACTTCATTCTTATTTTCTTTATTTTTCCTTTATTTTTTTTTAAGTTCTGGAGTGGCGAATCTGGATCATCGAGGTACCTTTGAAACCGCGCGGAATCAAACTTTTACAGTCCGGGTCCACCCATCACTAGTAGTCACCTAAAATGGCTTTCAATGAAGAGGAATGTTTCTTCAACGATTCATTTATGGAATCACTGACCTTCAGAAAGTGTTTGCAGCCATTAGGAGTGTTTTGTAGAGGCATTGTTGGTATACAGTGCTAAGCTCTATTCCACAACTATTTTAAGCCAGAATATGGCAAGAACTTCTCAACTAAGTAAAGAGGAACAACAGTATATCATTACTTTAAGAAATGTGGATCAGTCAATCTGGAAAGTTTCTAGAACCTTGAAGATATATACAAGAGTAGTTGTGAAAACCATCAGTTGCTGTAATGAAACTGGCTTTCATGAGGATATGCCCAGAACAGAAACCCTAGACTTACCTCTGCTGCAGAGGATTTAACTGGTTCATCACAGTTGCCAACCTCAGAAAACACAAACTGACTGCAGCTCAGATACCATGTTTCCCCGAAAATAAGCTCTAGCAGGATTTACCAGCCTGTTTATAGTAGGCTTGAAATATAAGCTCTACTCCAAAGATAAGCCCTAGTTGTGTAGTCAGACTAAAGGGTGCTTTACACGCTGCGACATTGCCAGCGATAGCTAGCGATGAAAAGCGCGATAGCACCCGCCCCTGTCGTTCTTGCGACATTTGGTGATCGCTGCTGTAGTGAACATTATCGCTATTGCGTCACACGCACATACATAGTCAGCGATGTCGCTGTGACCGCCGAACAATCCCTCCTTCAAGGGGGAGGTGCATTCTGCATCATAGCGACGTCACTGCGGCGTCACTAAGCGGCCGCCAAATAGCAGGAAGGGAGGAGATGAGCGGCCGGAACATGCTGCCCACCTCCTTCCTTCCTCATTGCCGGTAGACTTAGGTAAGGAGATGTTCTTCGTTCCTGCGGTGTCACACGTAGCGATGTGTGATGCTGCAGGAAAGACGAACAACATCGTACCTGCAGCAGCAACGATATTATGAAAACGAGCGACGTGTCAACGATCACCTATTTTTGACGCTTTTGCGGTCATTGATCGTCGCTCCTTGGTGTCACACGCTGCGATGTCACTAACGGCGCCGGATGTGCGTCACTAACGACGTGACCCCGACGATATATCATTAGCGATGTCGCAGCATGTAAAGCACCCTTAACAGTATCCTGAAATGGGGCTTGTGCAGCCCTATTTCAGGATATGTAACTTTTATTGTCCATTTGTGTTGCTCTAAGCCCCGGCTATTTAAGTGAATGAATATTCACACTCTTCCCCACCCAGAATCCCGCTCACCGCTCTGAACCCTGCACTCACACTATATGCCTACTTTACTGTATCACTGTATGAGGATCGCATCAAAATCCTTAGTGGCTCTTCTGCGCTTACAGTGACAGCTGCATAGACATACAAGCTGTCACTCTCAGATCAGGAGTGCCACCGATGATTGCGGAGAGCAAGTGCATGGCTAATTAAGTGAATGAACAATCAGCCTCCTCTCCCGTAATCCCACCCACCGCTCTGATTGTACAGGGTTATACTTTCTGTTCAGATTCAATGAAATGTAGCAAGGTTGATTGGATGGCATGCCACATTACAGATGGACAATGACCCCAATATACTGCAAAAGCAACTCTGGAATTTTTTAAGGCAAAGATTATTCTACAAAGACTAAAGGGTACTTTACATACAACGATATCAGTAACGATATATCATCGGAGTCACGGTGTTTGTGACGCACATCCGGCGCCGGTACCGATATTATTGTGTGTGACTAAAAGGAGCGACGATCAACGATCGGAAAAACGACAAAAATCGTTGATCGTTGACATGTCGCTCTTTTTCATAATATCGTTGGTGGTGCATGCCGCTGGTTGTTCGTCGTTTCTGCGGCTTCACACATCACTATGTGTGACACCACAGGAACGACGAACATCTCCTTACCTGTGTCCACCGGCAATGAGGAAAGAAGAAGGTGGGCGGCATGTTCCGACCGCTCATCTCCGCCCCTCCTCTGCTATTGGGTGGCCACTTAGTGACGCCTCTGTGACGCCAAACGAACCGCCCCCTTAAAGGAGAGATTGTTCGGTGTCTCCAGCGACGTCGCTAAGCAGGTATGTGCGTGTGACACTGTCATAGCAATATTGTTCGCTACGGCAGCAATCACCCCCATGACAAAACAGCGACGTGGGCGGATGCTATCGCACACGACATCGCTAGCTATTGCTAGCGATGTCGCAGCGTGTAAAGCACCCTTAAGTCAGTCACTAGACCTTCACCCCATCAAGTTTGCATTTCACATGCTAAATACAAAACTTAAGGCAGAAAGGCCGATACAGAAGCAACAACTGAAATCAGCTGCAGTAAATGCTTGGAAAACCACAAAGGAGGAAACCCAGTGTTTGGTGACGTCCATGGCTTCCAGAATTCAGGCAGTCGTCTGCGAAGTATTCCCTACAAAGTATTAAATCCGAATATTTTATTTATGATAAATCAATTTGTCCAATTCATTTTGAGCCCCTGAACTGAGGAGACTTTGTAGAAAAGCAGTTGCAATTTCTAAATGTTTCACAGCATATTTTTGTTCAACCCCTTTAATTAAACCTGAAAGTCTGCACTTCAATTACATCTCAGTTGATTCATTTTAAATAAAAAATAGAGGCATGCAGAGCCCAAATCACAAAGATTCAGTCACTGTCCAAATATTTATGAACCTAAATCTATGCCTGATGCTTATTTTGTAGGAGTCAATGACACTTGTAGAGTCAGTGTTAAAAATCCCAGGAGGTTTGATGATATGGGTTTGGCTTGCCGACAGAATCAGCAACCCTGACATCCAATAAAGTAATGTCACGCTTGGTATTTGGGAATACCAGATGAACGGCAAAAGGGTGGGGGGAAGGGAACCCAACTTCTATGGAAAGGGAAGATGGTGACCCCTGGTAAAACCTACCGCTGACCCCTGGCTCCCCGACATCCCTTGATAGGTTCCGCACCTATATACTTGTTAGGGCCAGGTGGACGGGCAGACCCAGGAGGTGGATCCACTGGGCTGAACACCTCACCGAGGGCAAGGTGCCCGGTAGCCGGAGCACTAGCAGGACAGTCCGTTTAGAGGAGTGGAGTAAAGAAGTCCCTGGGACCACGGGGTCTCTGATGGTAGTCCGGGTGACGGAGCTCAGGTTCGGAGGCCGAGATGTCGTCAGGCAGAGTCCGGAACCAATGGAGCGAGAAGACGGGTCACCACAGGGATCGGAGATGGCAGGAGCTGACGGGATGGCAGGCCGTCACCGTTCGGGGTTCGGGTATCGTCAGGACCGGTTGGCGAGGCAGGATCGGCTCTACGAGAGAGATAGGTGAGTATATCACAGACACAAGGAGACCTGACTCCTAGCTTAGAAAACACGAAGAACAGGCCCCGCCCACTTGGAAAGGATCCCCCTATATACCCAGTACCTGATCCTTCAATATCCTGTTGGAGGACACTGGCCCTTTAAGAAAGGGTCAATGACCGCGCGCGCGCCCTAATGCGCATGCGCGAGGCCCGGGTGCCAGAAGCCAGGGCAGGGAGCGGTGAACAGGAGGCAGGGGAGCCGGCCTGGAGCAGAGCTGCCGACGGGCGCCGGGATCGGGGACCGAGCCGCCTGGGGAGCGCAGGTGATGGGGGCTGGAGGCTGTGGAGCGGGGGTTGCCTGATAGAGGAGTCGGGGAGCGAGGCAGGGAAGCCGGGGAGCGTGGCAGGTGAGCCGGGGAGCGAGGCAGGGGACCCGGGGAGCGTGACAATACTAAGCAGGATACCTACTGTAGGCCCTGGAAGATTCTGAAGTGGGCCCTAAGTAATGACCGGGTGGAATGAGCACTAGTCAACCCCACTAAAGCGGGCTTTACACACTGCGATATCGGTCCCGATATCGCTAGTGTGGGTACCCGCCCCCATCTGTTGCGCGACACGGGCAAATCGCTGCCCGTGCCGCACAACATCGCCCAGACCCGTCACACATACTTACCTGCCCGGCGACGTCGCTGTGACCGGCAAACCGCCTCCTTTCTAAGGGGGCGGTCCGTGCGGCGTCACAGCGACGTCACTGAGCGGCCGCCCAATAGCAGCGGAGGGGCGGAGCTGAGCGGGACGTAACATCCCGCCCACCTCCTTCCTTCCGCATAGCGGCCGGGCGGCAGGTAAGGAGAGCTTCCTCGTTCCTGCGGTGTCACACGGAGCGATGTGTGCTGCCGCAGGAACGAGGAACAACCTCGTTACTGCTGCAGTAACGATTTTTGAGAATGGACCCCCATGTAACCGATGAGCGATTTTGCACGTTTTTGCAACGATGCAAAATCGCTCATCGGTGTCACACGCAACGGCATCGCTAATGCGACCGGATGTGCGTCACCAATTTCGTGACCCCAACGAGTTCGCATTAGCGATGTCGTAGCGTGTAAAGCCCCCTTTAGTCCTAAAGAACACACAAGGAAAACAAACAAAGGAATGCAATCGGACAACTTATCTCCAAGAAGACTTTGGTAGAATAGCAATAGCAACTTACAACAACTTGTTTCCAGGAGATTACAAGATGACTGCTTGCAATCTGAACAGCTAAAGGGGGCTTTACACGCAACGATATCGCTAACAATATGTCGTCGGGGTCACAGAATTCGTGATGCACATCGTTGCGTGTGACACCTATGAGCGAGTGTTAGCGATCAGAAATACTCACTTAATTATTGATCGTTGACACGTTAATTTTCAAAAAATCGTTCCTTGTTCTGGGCGCAGGTTGTTCGTTGTTCCTGAGGCAGCACACATCGCTACATTCCGGGAACGACGAACAACAACGTACCTGCGTCCGGCCGGCAACAAGGTGGGTCTGTCGTTAATGCGGCTGGTCTCCACCCCTCCGCTTCTTTTGGCGGGCCGCTGTGTGACGTCGCTGTGACACGGCACGAACCGCCCCCTTAGGAAAGAGGCTGTTCGCCGGTCACAGTGATGTTGTTAGGAAGGTAAGTATGTGTGACGGGTACTAGCGATATTGTGCGCCACGGGCAGCAATTTGCCCATGATGCACAAACGACGGGGGCGGGTGCTTTCAAGCACGACATCGCTGCGTGTAAAGCAGCCTTTAGGAGTAAAACTCAATCACCAGCAATAAACCAAAGGAAAATGAAAGTATATAAAGACACAGGGAGTGGGCATAAGGATTTTCTGCAGAACGAGCCCCCAATGCCACCTGCACTCACGGGCGACACTGTTCCACAGGACTCCATTTTCAGCCGCCGGCGGTGCGGGTACGACTGCTCTTCCGACCGGATTCCTTAACTTTGGGGGTTAACGGGAACATCAACAGGGTACCAACAGGGACTTTAACATGGTAGCTGGGAACCGCTACCTTTCAACACTCTTCTCTTTAAACATCGATCTCGTGGCGCAGCTGCCGTAGCTGCCGCTCCTAGTATGGAGCATCTTCAACCTGCTCTGGGTCAAAGATCGCCTCCGTTGCGGCCAGGCGGACTGCCGGGGCAGGTGCCAGGGCGGTGACAAAGGTAAGGCCCAGGGGCCCCAGGTCTGGGCCCTTTCCCACAGACGCTGCGGGCTCCGCTACCGGTAACAGGGGTAACGGGTCGGTCAGGGCGGTGGCCGCGGGCGTGGGCAGTGAGGAAGGTGGCATGGTGGATGGCAGCAGGCCGGGCCCCTCAGCCGCAGCGGCCGTTCCCTCGGGGACATAGGGGCGTGGGTCGCTTACCCGCTCCTCTGAGACCACCTCCACTTCATATGCCCGCACGGTTGCAATCAGGCCCTTCATCTCCGACATCCACTCCGCCATCATGGAGTGGACTGTGGCCTGGAGCTCCTGGCATATCTTGCTGCTGGATCCAGGATCGGGTTTCGGCAGAGTCCTGGCGTCCCTGCACTCTGCAGCGCTAGTTACATGCCGCCATTCTTCACCCGCTCCCCCCTTGTCTTTTCCGAGCACTTCTCTAGCTTCTTTGCTCCGCTCCACTCTCGGGGGGCGGGGCCTTGCTTTCGCGCCCTTTTTGCTCAGGGAAGACGGCTCGGGCGGGAACCCTTCGCACCAAAGATGGCGGATTCTCAAATTTTTCAGCGGGACGCCGCTGACGGGGACTTCAAGGCGCACTTCCACTGGTAAGTGGACTGGCTCAATCCTGTTCGTGACGCCAGAAGAGTCGATGTGTACCGCCCCTAGGGCTCGGCTGCGACCGCTGAGCCGCTCAGATCCGTGGTCGCACTGCGTGTGGTGGCTCGAGCCTCTCACGGACCCGGGGGTCACGTCGCTCTGCAAGGGAGTTGGAGCTACACGCGGGGATTTGGGGTGTTTGGGTTTGAGGTGATAGTTCGTGACGCCACCCACGGGTTGTGGTGATTGTGGACACCACTGCTGCGGTGAAGGTACGGGGATTCCGGGAGCGGTGTAATGGCGCAGCTAGGTGTTGACCCCTCCGTGGGTAGGAGTTGTTGGTCCCGTGGTCCGGTGGGCCGAGGCCCAGGGTGCAGGGTGTAGTGTTGCGGTGCAGCACGACGCGGTGCCTGATGGCACTGGTGTACTCACTCTGACACAAGACACTGGAGTCACTGGTAAACCAAATGGAGTGATGAACGGGGCCCGCAGCCGGCTGCAGCTTTTCCCAGGTTAGGTTGGTAATGTCCGCCTTTCTCCTGCACCTTTATATGTGAATCTTGACTCCTGTGTCTAGGCACCGGTAGTCCGCTCCCCGGCGTGTATCTGTCGTAGGAGCCCGTTTGCCCGCAGACGCTGGCCCTTTGGATCTCTGGCCCTTGGCGGTGGCACTTATCTGGAATGGTTGGGCTGTTGCCTTCAATCGGGACTTAGGTGGGAATGAACCCCTGAGGTCCAGACCGCAATCAGTTAATTTGATTATGGTGGTGGCTTCTAGCCTAGTTTGGGGTCTGAGTACCCTGCCTGGTGCTCCGGTATCCAGTTGGCTCGCCGGTTCAGTTCCGGCGGGCCACTACCCTGTCCCGGTCCCTTACGGTTCCACCGGTCGTATTCCCGGTCTCCTGCAGGCGGCCACTACCGTCTGCCTCCTTGCCAATGGTGACTGGGCTACAACCCAGCCACCGGAGTAGTCTTTGGCAGGCCTGAGCATAGGTCTGCTTCTGGACTTGAACTTGACTCTTCCAGAGCCTGAGCTAGACTTCAACTCCCCCGTTTTCCCGCCTCTAGGACTGTGAACTCCTCGGTGGGTGGAGCCAACCGCCTGGCTCCACCCCCCTGGTGTGGACATCAAACCTGGAGGGTGGTGACAAGATTTTTAGTTTGACTGCTGCTACCTAACTGGGAAGGGGGTGTGTAGTGTTGTTGTGTCTACCTGGGACGACCTGGATAGTCCAGGGCGTCACAATTACCCAATCCCAGATTGGAGGTCATGGGAGCCCTCCGGCCCCTTTGTGCAGTGGAGAAAAAGGCAGGAGAGTGTCTCTTTGGCACCGGAGGGCGATCAAGGATGAGCGCTATTTACCCCATTCGTCTCGGTGAAGCGGTCAGTCCTCCTGAATTTGTTATGGAAAAACCACATACAGGTAGCCTTTCTGCAGGATACCCATTATTGCTCGGAGAGACCATACAGGCTGTCAGACAGGCGCTATTCGACAGTGTACCACTCCTCCTCCCCGGACTCCAGATCCAGGGGGACTTGCATTCTGTTAGCTAGCTCTTTACAGTGAGAGCTGATGGAGTTAAGGTCAGATGATGAGAGGAGGCTCATGATGATAAAGGGTCGTATTGCTTAGCAACTTTTTACATTCGAGGCAATATACCTACCAAATTCAGGACAATGCCCTGCACTCCTGCGGTACCTTGAGATGGTAGACAAATTAATGGAGGGCACCCTAGTTCTGGGAGGGGATCTCAATGTCACGTTAGACCCACAGCTGGATAGCTCCAAAGGGGTTTCTTATCTATCACAGGAGGCATTGCGACGATCAAGCGGGGGCTTCACGACCATCAGTTGGTAGACGCCTGGTGGTTGCTGCACCCATCAGACAAGGATTTCTCGTTGTACTCTGCAGTCTATGACAGTAAAGCGGCCTTTACACGCTACGATATCGTTAATGAATTATCGTCGGGGTCACGGTGTTTGTGATGCACATCCGGCGTCATTAACGATATCGCAGTGTGTGACACTTATGAGCGACCTTAAACGATCGCAACAGCAGTCAAAATCGTTTGCCGCGGAGAGGTCGTCCTGAAACAAAAAAAAATCGTTTTCTGCTTATTAGCGATGTTGGTTCTCGTTCCTGCGGCAACACATATCGCTATGTGTGACACCGCAGGAGCGACGAACATCTCCTTACCTGCCTCCACCGGCAATGTGGAAGGAAGGAGGTGGGCAGGATGTTACGTCTCGCTCATCTCCGCCCCTCCGCTTCTATTGGACACCTGCCGTGTGACGTCGCTGTGACGCCACACGAACCGCCCCATTAGAAAGGAGACGGTTTGCCAGCCAGAGCGACGTCGCAGGGCAGGTAAGTCTGTGTGACGGGGTTAAGCGAGGTTGTGCACCACGGGCAGCGATTTGGCCGTGTCACACAACCGACGGGGGCGGGTATGATCGCTTGCGATCTCGCTAGCGAGATCGCAGCGTGTAAGGCTCGCTTTACTCTCGATTGGACCACCTCTTAGTCAAACATGGGGACCTTCATCTCCTGGTAGCGGCATCAATCGAGAGTATATATTTTTCAGACCATGCCTTAATGGCTGCCCTCAGCTGCCCTTCCGAAAGGCAGAGCCAGTGGATTCTGAACACCTCGCTGCTAGATGACCCGACAATGATGGGGGAGGTTCGCATGGCCCTAGCAGAATACTTGGAGGACAATGCTTTGGGTGAGGTGTCATCTGACATAGTCTGTTAAGCACACAAATGTGTAGTTCGAGGGCTTTTCATTAAGCACTGCTTCCGGTTAAAGAGGAAGCATGCGGCTGAGGCGGCTGCTCTTATTTCTGATATTCATAGATTGGAAATTCTGCACAAAGGATCTAGAGACGTTACGGCTGGTCCTCTCCTAACCAAAAAGCGAGAGGGATACTACGTAAAGTTCTGAATTACAAAGCAAGGGTTGCCTTGGTAAAGTGCCAGAGGCATTTCTATGAGTTTGGAAATAGAAGTGGGAGAGCTCTGGCGAGGGCTTTGAGCTCTCAGAGGTCCAGGGGGTATGTTCCTAGCGTCTGGTCCCCAGTGGATAGTTTGGCTGTGCGATCGAGAGACATTGCATCTGCTTTTGGGGAATTTTATGCCTCTCTCTATTCTATTGACAACCCTCAATCTGGACAGGCTATGGTGGATTTCTGCTCCCAGATATGTAAATATATCCGCAGCTCGGGCATGAGACAGATTAGGGCAGAAGATTTAGCGGCAATGGAAAGGCCTATCACTGAGACGGAACTCCTAGCAGCCATTGAAAAATCCCCGTCCGGAAAAGCCCCGGGACCAGATGGACTCCCCCTAGTTTATTCTAATAAGATGGGCTCTTTATTAATCTTTCCCTCCCTGCAGGCCTATAATAATGTGGCCCTCTCTGTAGAGTCACCGGTCCCTCGTGACACATTGGTGGCCACTATAGTTGTAATTCCTAAATAGGGGAAGGACTTAACTCATTGTGCTAGCTATCGTCCCATATCCCTTCTGAACATGGATCTGAAGCTTTTTGCGAGAATACTGGCGGATAGGCTGTCCCCTCTGTTGGGAGAGATTATTTATCTAGATCAGGCCAGATTCATGGGGGGCAGGGAGGCTAGGGACAATACGACAAACGCCTAGAATCTTATACATAAAGCCCACTTGGAGAAACTCCCCATGATGCTTCTCTCTACCGACGCTGAGAAGGCCTTTTATAGGGTCAATTGGATATTTATAACAGAGGTTCTTCGGACTGTGGGTTTGGGTAGCTCCATGCTGAGATGGATTAGTTCGCTGTGTTCCATCAGCGGCAGTCAGCGTGAATGGCCTTTTGTCCAATAGGTTTCCCAACGGTACCAGACAGGGGTGTCCCCTTTTCCCTCTGATTTTTCTGCTGACACTGGAGCCTCTCCTATGTCATATTCAATGCAATTGCGATGTATCTGGTCCTCGAGTTAAAAAAAAAGGAATTTAAAGTTGCCGCCTATGCAGAAGATCTCTTATTTTTTCTCACTAACCCCAGGGTGTCCTTACCTAAAAATAAAGAAAACTCTTTGAATGAGAAGGTGTGTCCAAACTTTTGGTCTGTACTATATATATAACCTATAATGTATGAAAGTGAAGAAAACAGGTGATCCATAATAAACATCGTGGAATAAAGAGTCATTCGTATCAAGTTTTAAAATTCATCATAAGTGAGTATGTAAATTAATTGTATAAAACTGATTAATCAACAAAATTGTTGTGAAGCCTTTGTATATGATGTGGAGGCGAGCCAGTTAAACTGTAGAAAAAGAAATATTATGATCTTTAAACTTCTTCTTGGCAGCCATCAACTGGGTTCTCTGCTTTTGGAGATCCACAGAAAAATTTGGGAACATGCAGACTGTTGCATGGTTATACTTGAGAGAGCCTCTCTGCCTGGTGGGCACTTAACAGTGTTGAAGAGTAGGTGCTCAATGGTAGGTAGATTCAATGAAGCAAATACTATGGTACATCAACTCAAAGGACAACATAATTTATTTAATTGCAGTAGTCTGTGTATGTGTACTAGCAAGGGCCTTGCATGGGCTCCCGGAGGTGGGGGTTTAGCTGGGACTCCATGAGCCCCCTCCACCATGAACATGAGGAAAAAATTGTCTCCCAAATTTGATTTAAGCCAGGTTTCAATAAATTTTTCAGGGTGTTGACCTTCAGTTCTTTCAGGTAGGCCCTTTAGCCTAATAGTGTTGCGGCAAATATTATTGATGCCATGCATCAGCTGACCCAGCCACATTGGTTAGTTTGGTCGCCATAGGGGAAAGTTTGTCATGTATCCTGTACAAGAAAATATGAGGTTTTAGTTGGTATTTATGGCCATAAAACGGAAGCCTACAACCCTCGTCACGGGAACCTCATGCTTGTAGGTCCCTACACTAAATATAAATAGCAATAAAAAGAGGAATAAATATCCTCCAAAAATTAAGTATTACTTACAGCAAAGATGTGTGAACAGCGCTCTATCCAAGCCATCAGTGTGCAGTTTTATCATCTAGCAATCACCCCCTCCATTCCATGGAAGTGTGTGTGTGTGTGTGTGTGTGTGTGTGTGTGTGTGTGATTTTCTTCTCCTGCACCTGTGATGCCTCCACTTAGTGGGGGTTTAGCTGTATCCTGGTAGAGTATTCATTTTTGGCCTGGGCGATGTACACACTGCAGCCCATCTTTGCTGTAAGTAATACTTAATTTTTGGAGGATATTTATTCCTTTTTGTTGCTATTTATACATATTGGAAGATTAGTTTAATGTTATTTTCATGTGTACCATTGATTTCTGAAATAAAAATTGAAAACGACGGTTATGCTTTAAACCCACCCAGTGTTAATGTCCCTAGTCTGCATATCCATGTAGTTTTGCTCAAGCTGTCTCCCCTTGGTCCAAGGGACACAAAACCAAAGCCCTTCATTCTTAAGGAGATTGGCATTGCTTTGATGGATCTGTTTAAAATATCTTGGTAGAGTTTTTAATTGCTTGGCATCATTTTCTGGTTTTATTTTTTTTCTATATCCCTCATGTGTTTGCTAACTTGTATCCTGAGTTCACAGGTAGTGAGTTCTTTGTATATCTTTCCACAAGGACATTCCACATGGTAGATCTCCCCATTGTTGTCGTAAGTGACGCACATCCAGCATCGTTTGATATATCATAGCGTGTGACAGCTACGAGCGACGGTGAACGAGCAAAAATACTCACCTTATCGTTGCTCGTTGACACGTCGCTCATTTTCAAAAAGTCGTTTCTTCTTATGTGCGCCGGTTGCTCATCGTTCCCGGGGCAGCACACATTGCTCCGTGTGACACCCCAGGAACGATGAACACAGCTTACCTGCGTCCCGCCGGCAATGTGGAAGGAAGGAGGTGGGCGGGATGTTTACGTCCCACTCATCTCCGCCCTTCCTCTGCTTTTGGCCGGACGCTGTGTGACGTCGCTGGGACGCCGAACGTCCCACCCCCTTCAGGAAGAGGATGTTCGCCGCCCACAGCGAGGTCATCCGGAAGGTAAGTGCGTGTGACAGGGGGTTAACTACTTTGTACGCCAACTAATTGCCCGTGACGCACAAACGACGGGGGCGGGTACGATCACTCGTGCGATCACACGACAGATCGTCCCGTGTGACGCCCGCATAAGGCCAAAGCATCATTTTAGTGGTAAAAAAAAATGGTATTTGTTTTTATTTTCACAGCGCAATGTTATAAATTCCATGAATCACCTGAGTGTTAAAATTGCTCACTACATACCTAGATGAATTCCTTGAGAGGTATAGTATCCAGAGTGTAGTTACTTGTAGAGTTTTCTGACATTTTATTATGTCAAGGGCATCCGCAATCTATTCCAGCCAAAGTGTCGCTCCTTACCTTCTGAGCCCTGCCATGTGCCCAAACAGTAGTTTTACACCATATATGAGATATCAGTATACTCATAAGAAATAGCACAAAAAAATCGTATGGTGCACGTTCTCCTCTTACCCTTGTGAAAATTAAAAATGTGGGGAAAATATGATTTCTTTTATTTTCATGCAACAACATCATAAAATTCTGTGAAGCACCTGGGGGATCACAGTGCTCATCACACATCTAGATAACTCCTTGAGGTGTCTAGTTTCCAAAATAGGGTCATTTGTGGGGTGTTTTCACTGTTTAGACACATCAGGGGCTTTCCAAAAGCAACATAGCATCCGCTATCAATTCCAGCTGATTTTGTATTCCAAAAGTCAAATGGCACTCCTTCCCTACCAAGCCCTGCCATGTGCCCAAACAGTAGTTTTCCACCACACACAGGGTATTGGCATACTGAGGGGAACTTGCACAACAAATTGTATGGTTCATTTTCTCCTGTTACGCTTGTGAAAATGCAAAATTTGGGGCTAAAACGACAACGAGAAAAAGAAAAAGTCAAATTTTAATTTTGCCCTTCCACATTGCTTTATTTCCTGTGAAGCACCTAAAGTGTTACTAAACTTCTTGGATATGGTTTTAAGCACTTTGAGACATGTAATTTTTAAAATGGTGCCACGTTTGGGTACTATAGGCATCTGAAAGTCACTTCAAATGTGATGTGGTCCCTAAAAAAATTGACTTTGTAAATTTTGTTGGAAAATTGAGAAATTGCTGTTAAACTTTGAACCTTTCTAACTTCCTAACAAAAAAATATGTTTAAATAATGCTGATGTAAAGTAGACATGTAGAAAATGTTCTTTAATAACTTTTTTGTGTTACATAATTCTCTGCTTTAAAGGCAAAAAAAAATCAAAGTTTAAAAATTGCTAGTTTCCCCATTTTCAACAAAATTCTGATATTTTCACAAATAAAAGTAAAAGATTTCAACCTAAATTTACCACTGACATGCAGTACAATCTGTCATGAAAAAACAGTATCAATCACTGGGATCCGTAGAAGCATTACAAAGTTATTACCACATAAAGTAGCATTGGTCAGAATTATAAAATTTGGCTCGGTCAGAAAACAGACTTCAGCGGTAAAGGATTAACCGTACTTGATTGTTATTTATATATTTGTACCTTTCATTTGCTTGTTATACAGGAGGTAATTTCTGGGAGTTAAAAAAAATCTCTAATTGTTGTGGGAGAATGAGATGAACTTGCATGTATGGCGCCCCTGAGGCTTCAGGCGCCACAGGGTACTGAAACTCTATTAGGGTGTAGTACTTATTCTGGGTCCAGGGAAGGCTGGTACCGGTTTCCACTTACACATGAATGCAGCAACACTTGGATGCCCTCCCCAATGGTGACCGTGCCAGGGTCGGATCACAGTAGGGGGTCACTACAGCTGTGGGTTTACAGGACGCCACTGCATAAGGGGCTCCCCGATCCACTGGAACCGGAGTCTCAGGGTCAGGGAGAAGCAACCACCAAGGGGAGTCAGGAACACACAGTGGGAAGAGCAGGTTGACCTAGTGAGAGTAGTGAACCAGCCCGTAGCAGTGTCTGGGGGCAACATCTCCGAACACACAATACAACTACAACAGGAAAAGAGAGAACAGCTTCAGACACAGAGCAGAGCGGATGTGTCACGAGCAGCTCTGTGGGCCAAGGTGTTCAACACGGTTGCTGGGGAGAAGCAGGCTGCTGCTTCCACAGGACCGGCGCTGTGGGGATACAGAATCCTAGAGCAGATATACTTCACGTTATCTACCAACTCTGCAAGGGTCGCGGGGAACGGCTAGAACAGTAACCAGACCCATCCCAACGAGTCTGCAGCCAAATAGCACATAAGATCCAGGGTTGAGTACCGGCCCCACAACGGAACCGCGCTATCAGCATACAGAATGGGACACTTTACTGACACGGGGATCCCCAAGTACTTCACGCCACGGGGGTCCATTACTTAACGCATCAAAGGAGGAAAGGGGCTCACAGGCTGACACACACACCGGACTTAACCTTTCACAGATCCAGGATCGGCTGGAGCCCATCATGGCGGAGACCGGTACTCTGGGGCAGCGCCTGAATGACTTGTGAGTAAAAGACCTGGAACCGCAGCCCCTGTCTCTGCCTCTCCTTTACTAGCGCCGTCGGCCAGCGCTGCGGCGCCAACGGGGACTTCCACCATCCCTATCCTCCATCATCCTCCCTGGCGTAATCCCGATCCACCTGTGGGGAGCGATACCATCCTGGCTGCGACCCTCACCATCAGCCCCGGAGAGCAGCATCCGCAGCGGTGGCCCATCCCTGGCCGCGTACCACAGGTGGTGTCACAATCTTAAAAGACTTTCCTAAACCTCCAACTACCACCCTCCATCCTTCCTACCACCCTCCGCCCTCCTTTCTGTACGCCTCAGGGCAATGGAACAGGGCCAGGCCACTCCGTGATGACACAGAGGATCTGCACCCCCGGCCCGGCAACGAGTAGGTTAAAACACCTGCCCCGTGGGGTGCTACACATGTAGTTAGTAGCTTTAGGTTTTCTGCACATCTGTACTGTAGAGAGATCACCATTAGGTAATGTGTGTATCTGAGTGTCCAGAAAGTCTAAATCTCTACCCGATTTATATGTGAGTTTGATGTTGATGTCTCTGCAATTTATCCTAGCCATCAATTCGTCCAAATGTGTCTTTTTTCCTTCCCAAATGAACCCACACATCATCAATGTAGCACATCAAATAGTGTATACATAGCAGCGCCTCAAGGGGGGGCAGGCAGGGTTTTTGTCCTGGGCGCAGCCAGCAGGGTGGCACGGTGAGGCCGCCTGATGTGGCGGTCTGAGGTGTCTCCTCGGCAGCTGCATTTTGCTGCCCCCATAGTTCGAGTCCGCCATTCTCTGAGCCGGCTGTCAAACTGACAGTCGGCTCAGTGAAAGTGCAGCACCCTGACTCCCAGTGATCAAATGTACTCGCTTCTTTCAGGCAGTTCCAGGTCAGGGCATTCAAACTGCTGACATCCCTCCTTGGCGCAGAAGTTTGGAGTGGTAAGTGTTCCAGTGGAGTTGAAGGCACGGAAGATTTATTTTAATTAGGGTAAGGGGGGAGAAATTTGAATGAACATTATGGGAATAGAGGGTGGGGAATGTACAAGTGCATCTCAATAAATTATAATATCAAAAAAGTAAATTTATTTCAGTAATTCAATACTAAAAGGGAAACGTATATAGAGTCATTACAAACAGAGTGATCTATTTCAAGTGTTTAGCCCAAATGAAAAAAATTATTTTTCTGTTCAATTATTTTTATTAGCTTTTGTAGTTAACAAATCTTGAAATCATGCGTTAGAAAATGTAAAGACATATAGATAGTAATATCAAGGTTAAGAAAATTCACATATTTTGACCCCCCAGTTTGTTAGTGTTGATACATCAAGCAGTATATATTTTGTTGGTCAAATCAATTGCTTATGAATTACGGTAACTTTTTGCAAAACAGAACTAAACAACAAATAAAATTAACAACTTCCTGACATGGATTCCGTAGATAGTCCAGCAAATTTGCGAGATCAAAAACATATAATTCTAGTGAGTTTAAGATTAGGGAGATATCAGAAATTGTTTTTAATGCAGAAATATTTGCCATACTGGAAAGTATGTACAGTAAATGACTCAATACTTGGTCGGGGCTCCTTTTGAATTAATTACTGCATCAATGCGGCGTGGCATGGAGTCGATCAGCCTGTGGCACTGTTGAGGTGTTATGGAAGTCCAGGTTGCTTTGATTGCAGCCTTCAGCTCATCTACATTGTTGGATCTGGTGTCTATCATCTTCCTCTAGACAATACCCCATTGATTCTCTATGGAGTTTAGGTCAGGCGAATTTGCTGGCCAATCAAGCACAGTGATACTGTAGTTATTAAACCAGGATGTCTTTCCATGCAGCTGAGGCATTCCTGTCAGGAGAGTGTGCTCAGTGCTGGGTGATACCGATGCGAGACTCGCAGGAGTCATATGCAAGTGGAATCATACCCTCACTGTCAGCCTGCTTCTCTGTAGAGATGTTTGTCTGCACAGAGCGATGAAGCAGAGCTGACATGGCTCTCTCTGTGGACTACGTTGGACTAAGGATTTTTTTATAATAAAGAGGAAGTCTTTAAATGTTTTTCTTTGTTTTATTTTTAATAAAAAAAAATTTTTGTGTGTTGTGTTTTTTGTTTTTTTTTACTGTTTTTCTAGAAATTCATGGTGGAAATGTCTAATTTGGCATGACACCATGAATTTCAGGCTTAGTACCAGCTGAGAATACAAAGCTGGTATTAACCCCTTTATTACCCAGCGTGCCACCACCATAAGGGCCGCTGGATAAGCTGGGTAAAGCGCCTGGAAATGGCACTAAGAAACAATGGGCGAACCCTAATAGTGGATGTAGGAGAACCTCAGCAGACGACCTTGCTGTTAAAAAAAAATCTCTACATAAAGACCAACACTGATATTACCGCCATATGGTGACCATATAGTGGTAGATACCAGTTCTGTAAAACATGTAAGAGATTACAGTACAGTTATAGATGGCGACTTACAGCTGATGTTCTTACTGGTGAAGTCGTTTACTTTGTCCATTTTTTTTATCTGGCCTAGACCGACATGACAACAACTTCCCGTGCTGCCGGAGAAAAAACAGACATGTCTGCGTGTGTGCATGCAGGGTCACACGGTCTGTGTGAAAACACGGATGTGTAAGTAACAGCATATAATAACATGGGTACGTGTGGCATCCGTGTTAAAAACGGATATCACACGTACCTGAAACACGGACGTCTGGAACCGGCCTTATATACAGTATAATGCCCCCAAACTGTATACTAGCCTCCACACAGTATATTGACCCCTTAATAGCCACCAAACTTTTTTACAGCTCTAATATGATGGCCCCTACACTGTACAAGACCCCACATTAGCTCCCACATTGTATAATGGCCCCCTCGCTGTATGATGACCCCCTCAAAAGTCCCCACCCTGTTTCATGGTCCTCTAAGTAGCCCTCACTCTGTATCATGACCATTTAGTTGCACCCACACTGTATGATGCAAAAACAAAAGCAAATCCAGCGCCTTGGCAAGGAGACTCGAGTGATAAAACTCCAAACTTTATTGTATCAAAATTAAAAAAATACAGACCACTATGTGGGGGGACAAGAAAAAGTGATCCACAGACAGAGGAAAAATTCCTACATGTTTCGACCAGTAGAGGTCTTAGTCATGGAATGAAGGAAGGTCTCCAGTGGAGGTGATTTAAAACCACATGCACACCATGTCATCAGAGCAGGTGCTCTAATTAAGAAATATGTGTTACCAGTCCATTCAAAGTGAATGTGTGCAAACATATGTACCAAGACATAATAGAGACAAAAAATAAAATAAAAAAAAAACTACACAATGTGGCAGTCTATGAGAAAAAATTAAAATAAAAATGGATACAGAGGAGGAAGATCCAGAAAATACAAAAGCAAAAACCCATGTATGCGAAAAATTGTAATAAGGAGGGGATGTAGTCGCACAATACATGAGGAGAGAGAGAAAAAAAAAAAAAATTTTTTCATTTTCTTTATTTCTTCCCTTCCCCTCTCTCTCTCTCTCTCTCTTCTCCCTTATTCTCTTTTCCCCCTTCCTCTTCCCAAAAACATCCCTATATCACCTTCTTCTCACTATCTATTATTGGATCAAATACTAGGTTGACAAACTAGATATAATTTTTTATATTTATTTTTTTTTTATTTTTTTTTTTTTTTTTTTATATTATATACTATAATTAATTTATTATTAGATCCAAGAGAGAAGGAGAGAAGGGGGGGGAGAAACAAAAACAAAAACCCCAAGGGGGGAGGGGAGAGGAATAACTCCTTATGAATACTGTATGATGAGGTCTTTTCTAGAGTTCATACCATGTGGAACCCGTGTACCCAATTTAAAAATCCAAAAAGACTCCCTGTTGAAAATTTTTCTACGATGGTCACCCCCTCTCAATGGTTTATAGACTTTCTCAATACCAGAAAAGATAAGAGAAGTCTATAAACCATTGAGAGGGGGTGACCATCGTAGAAAAATTTTCAACAGGGAGTCTTTTTGGATTTTTAAATTGGGTACACGGGTTCCACATGGTATGAACTCTAGAAAAGACCTCATCATACAGTATTCATAAGGAGTTATTCCTCTCCCCTCCCCCCTTGGGGTTTTTGTTTTTGTTTCTCCCCCCCCTTCTCTCCTTCTCTCTTGGATCTAATAATAAATTAATTATAGTATATAATATAAAAAAAAAAAAATAAAAATAAAAAAAAAATAAATATAAAAAATTATATCTAGTTTGTCAACCTAGTATTTGATCCAATAATAGATAGTGAGAAGAAGGTGAGATAGGGATGTTTTTGGGAAGAGGAAGGGGGAAAAGAGAATAAGGGAGAAGAGAGAGAGAGAGAGAGAGGGGAAGGGAAGAAATAAAGAAAATGAAAAAATTTTTTTTTTTTTTCTCTCTCTCCTCATGTATTGTGCGACTACATCCCCTCCTTATTACAATTTTTCGCATACATGGGTTTTTGCTTTTGTATTTTCTGGATCTTCCTCCTCTGTATCCATTTTTATTTTAATTTTTTCTCATAGACTGCCACATTGTGTAGTTTTTTTTATTTTATTTTTTGTCTCTATTATGTCTTGGTACATATGTTTGCACACATTCACTTTGAATGGACTGGTAACACATATTTCTTAATTAGAGCACCTGCTCTGATGACATGGTGTGCATGTGGTTTTAAATCACCTCCACTGGAGACCTTCCTTCATTCCATGACTAAGACCTCTACTGGTCGAAACATGTAGGAATTTTTCCTCTGTCTGTGGATCACTTTTTCTTGTCCCCCCACATAGTGGTCTGTATTTTTTTAATTTTGATACAATAAAGTTTGGAGTTTTATCACTCGAGTCTCCTTGCCAAGGCGCTGGATTTGCTTTTGTTTTTGCACCGTATGTTCCTGCCTAAGTCCGGGCGTTTTCCTGCGCGCCGCCGGTTCTCCATGGAGTGAAGAGGGGTGAGCTGGAACTCTTTTCTATTTATTCTATACACACTGTATGATGACCCCCTCAGTGGCCCCCACTTTGTATAATGGCCCCTAAGTAGCCCCTACTCTGTATCATGACCCCTTTAGTAGCCCGCACTCTGTATCATGACCCCTTTAGTAGCCCTCACATTGTGTCATGGTCTTCTTAGTAGACCCCATTATTTATGGTGGCCCTTAGTAACCCTTACTATTTATGGGGGCCTCCTTAGTAGTCCCCATTATTTATAGAGACCATCCTCATTAGCAACCCCCACTATTTTTGCAGGGCCCCACATATTATAGCTATGACATAATTTTAAAAGAAAAGAAAAAAATATCATATATTCACCTTATTCCAGCAAGTCCAGCAGCCGAACTCTGTGACATCATTGCGCTGGGATTCACTACATGTGTGTGTTACGGCACGATGATGTTATTGCATCACTTCGTTCTGGACCTCCCGTTCTGTAGTCCGCATGACTGAAGCGACCTACAGACTATAGAACGGAGAGCGGCTGTACAGGGAGATTGAGTCTCCTTGCTATGCCTCAAAGAGCTAATTGTAGCACGCCGATACAGTTGAAAATAGCATAGCGCCAGGTGAGGCCCCTCAGGGAACAGGGCTCCGGGCAGCCGCACTCTCTGCTCCCCTTGTAGCAACGCTACAGGAGGGTCTACAAACTTTTTGTACTTCAAGAAGCATAAGAAATGTTGTACTTTGAATGCCATGATTGGCTGTGCTAGACCATGTGATGTGATAGCCGCTGGGCACTATCGGAAAACCCGCCTCACTGTACCCCTCGTCATCAGCCAACTCTGTGACTTTTCAGCAATGTGTGAAATGGCGATGGTAGAGTGCCATCTGGTAATCTGCTGTACAGCAAAACGTCATGTTTTACACTGCAGTAATTAGCCTTGAAGTTTTTACAAGTGAAACGTTTTACTGGTGTGGCCAATAACTGCAGTACAGAGCCATGTACAAGAGACTTGCTGAAATCTTATTTACGTAGCCAGTAATGTTTCTGCTGCAGCTTGTCTGCATGCAAATCCTCATGGAAAATTTGCAGCACTGAAAATTAGTTCCATTCATCTGAATATATATTTTTTTAGCTGCAAGAATGTGGTTTTCTGCAAAGTCGATTCGATCAATTGAACACTGACAAATTCATCAGACACAGAATTTACAGAACATTCATCCACTTTGAGACGACCTTATTTCCACCTGTCTATTTTACATTGTTCGGGACCAGTGTTCAAAACTCAATCAAGGACATTATAGCCCCAATTCATCAATGTGTTTACTTCATAAAACTAGTGTAAAACACTTTGAAAAGTAGCAAGATTTCAAGTCCTCTTCCTCTCTGAAGAGGAAGCATTGTATGACTTATAAGCCTCCTCACATTGACATGCCAGGTATGTCACTTTCCACGACAAGAAATGTGATCCCAGTTATAAGCCACTCATATAGCCTAATCAAATTTTATGTTTTGCAATGATGAGCAGCACCATGTCTGTAAATTGAGATTCGGGTTTGGACTTTTTTAAGTCATATGACAAGGCTCCTTCAAGGGTCAATATGGACTTTTAGAATTTACTTCCAATAGCTGGCACTAGAGCTCAAGTCCTCTTTTTCTCAGAAGAGGTGATTTACATATGCAAAAGTTCTACAAATGTCTCTGTTATTACTCCAGTTTCGGGCAGTTCCACAGAAATGGGTGGAGCCAGGTTGGGGCTAATCTAAGGCCCACCCCATTCTACTCATCTTGGCGGAGCTAGCTGGGACTGGCATGAAAATAGTAAAAGATGCAAACTGGCAAAACATCTTCATGAATTAGGGCTTTAGTGTTCTTCCACACTCCAAAGACATATTGATAGGGCACTGCGAACCCCACTGGGATTACTGTTTGATGACAATTTCTGTACATTGTTCTTATTGGTATTACCAGTATCTAACAACATAAGCAAATATTTGCTAATGTCTTGTGTGCCACCCCCGCTACAGCCGACAGGCTGCTCGGATCCGGATCCGCAGTGGCTCAAGGGGTCTACGGACCCGAGGCAGGGTCGCGCGGCCGCTCGAAAATGAAAAAGGGGACGAAAGGGTGGATTGGATAGTGTTCGTGACGCCACCCATGGGTCATGGTAAAATGGGATACCACCGCTGCTGTATTTAGGAGATAAGGAGAGTGCCCGGGAGTGATGGGATGGCAACTGATGATGTTAACCCCTCCGTTGGCAGGGGAAGGTGTCCCGGGGCTCGGTGATGGTAGGCTGGGGACCCATTGGAAGCAAAGGGGCACAACGTACTCATACAGTCCAGAGATGCTGACACTGACACCGGGTAAACCAAAGTCTTGAACGCCCTGCAGCTTTAGTTCACCTGCGTGGCTAGCAGGGTGAGCTTGCTCTCAGGGTTCACGCTTGGGATTTTCTGCACGGTTTTGGGAAGTCCTATACCCCTTGTTGCGCTAGTACCCCGATTTTGGAGCGGGTGGAGAGCGGTTCATGAAGATTCCGTCCTCGTCGGGTGAATTACTGGGCTGCGTAAAGCTACTTCCCAGCCTATGGTCCGTGTACCCCGTCGTGCCTTGGCCCCTGCCCGGTTGTAGCACAAGGCCGCCGAACTGCCCTCCTTGGCAGTACCGTGCCCCTTGCCACTACCCTCTGCGCCCGGGGTTCCAGCTCCTTCCAGGCCGGGCCAACGTCTGGCACCTGGGACGGGTACAGGAGCCCAGCTCCGCAACGTGACCTCTTCCTGTCACTGCTCACTGACACTCTCTGACTACAACTGACACTTCTGGTCCTCCTTCTACCATGCCTCCATATGGGCAGCCCTATTCCCCTCAGGCTGCCCAATGGGTGTTTGGTGGGTGTGGTGCAGAGTGTTCCTCAGGATTTGTGTATACCTGTTCTTAGCAGCACCAAAGGGACAGGACCCGTAACCAAGGAGGAGCGGGTACCATGCAGAAGGGCAGATTGCACGGCACCCTTGTGACGACCTGATAGGCCAGGGCGTCACACTTGCATTCTTCATTTTCACAAATCTCATTTTCATATTTCAAATTACACAAGACTGAGGTTCACCTACTGCCTACGTTGAATATACAGTAGTACCTCAATTTCCGTTGACGTCGGTTATCGTTGGTTTCGGTTTTCATTTCTTTTTTTCTACTAAAAATTTGGCTCAGTTTTCGTTTGTTTTTGTCTGCATGCCCACTTGACTATGCTGCTAATTTTGCGACAACAAAGGGTAATCCGTGCATTCTCCTGTGTGGCATTATGTGAGTATCACCCCGCTGTATGTAACAAATTTAAGATAAAATGTATTTATTCTTTAGATTAGTGTTTTATATTTATTTTATATTAATTTCTTCTTGATTTTAGTATTAAAGGGAATCTATCAGGTACAGTATGCACCCAGAACCACAAGCTGTTCTGGGTGCATGTGCATATTACAAGTAGTAATCCCTGCCTAGCAGTTCCTGTATCTAGTAGCATAAAAAACAGATCTTTAGAAAAAGTATTTCTAAAGATTGTTTCTTATATGCTAATGAGGTCAGGGACTAGTCACAAGGGCGTGAGTTCCCTTGGCTAGTCAGCCACCTTAGCATACTCTTGTGGGCATGCTAACATGCTAATGAATGCACAGCGACACCGCACATACCTCAGTGTTGATGGCGGCTGGCGGAGGATGGAGGCGCACTGGGAATGATCCGGAGTCCCCAGCACTTCCGGTCATGCGCACTGTACCTCACTGAAGCCGGAAAGCTTACAGCCGACATCAATTTAGTGCACATGACTGGAAGTTCAGGGGAGTACGGATCATGCGCAGTGCGTATCCATCCTCCGCCGGCCGCCATGAAGAGTGAGGTATGTGCAGCGAAGCTGCGCGTTTATTAGCATATTGTTACGCCCACAGGGGAGTGCTAACATGCTATGTGGCTGACTAGCCAAGGGAACTCATGCCCTTGCAACTAGTCATGGGCCTCATTAGCATATAAGAAACAATCTTTAGAAATACTCACTAGCACATAAGAAACGATCTTTAGAAATAATTTTTCTAAACATCTCTTTATTTATGCTAGTGTATACAGGGACGGTTAGGCAGGGATTAGCAATATGCACCCAGAACTGCTCGTGGTTCTGGGTGCAAATTGCATCGTTCCCTTTAAACACTTTCTTTATTGTCTATAAAATGTGTTTTTGGTATGTATTTTAGAGTGTCTAAAACAAATTAATTAGATTTACATTGATTCCTATACAAATGATTGCCTCGGTTTTCATTGATTGTATTCAGACAGCTTATCAACGAAAATTGAGGTATCATTGTATTGGGGAATTACTGATTAACTCTTTATAATGTAGCCTATACCACAAAGTCCATAAACAAACAACAGTCTACTGATGGATTCCCGTGGGAATGGCGGGCAAATTGAGCACTCCTTCTTCCAAAGGGTCTGAGCCATATTATAACTTCGTAACAGTATATTACGGATCTGCTGCTATTCATTGCCCAGTATAATCTTGGAAGATACTTGGAAGGTATGTGATTATCTGCACTGCACACGAGGCATGAGATGGGTAGCTGTGCATAAAATCTGTTCTGGTGATTCATCAATTAATGATATATGTGATGCCTGGCGCGCAGAGTGCAGCGGAAGTGCCAGCTGTGTGTGGCTATGCGCAGGGCTGTAGTGCTGTCTGCAGTGCTGTCTGTGCCCCATCTATGTGAAGCCTCACTGTACTGTGGCTGATCCTGGCTCTGCTTGCTATGGCTGCCTGCTGTTCCCAAGCTGCTTCTGAACTTCTGACCCCTTTGCAACTCTCATTACTAAAAGCAGCAGGATTCATCCCCCCCTCTCCCCGACCTACTTTCCACGTACCGCCCCACAAAGCTGACACTTCTCAGCTTCCATTAGTGGCGCTGCCCAAGAGTAGCATGCCTCACGCTGCCGCTCAGCCCAGAACAGATTTGTCCCCTTTAGTTTAGCTGTTCTCTCCGCAGTCTGAGAGTGAGAACGGGTCTGACAAAACACCGGCAAAATGACCCCTTAGAACCGATTTGATGACCACATACTGATGAACAAGAAAAATCAAGGACATCTGAATGATGCCTTAATATGATATGCAGGATCATGTGAAGGTCATCCCTCAGGATTACTTCCTCACCATAACCACATAATATTGTGCACATACCATCCAGAATCCTTTTTCCATTTCTGATACAGATTACGCTCTAAACTGTAGATCAGGGATTTTTGCCAAAGTTAACTCAAATTGGTTTATCGGTTGACCTCTATTAAGTGTTTCCTTCAGATACTTCCACGCTCCAAAAACATAACATCAGGTCAATTGACTTTCAGGCTAATCAGACTGATATATTAGGGTTTTTTTTAAAAAAGATATTCAATGTCTAAAAATCTATTGATCTAAGTTTTTTCCTTCTGGCCGTAGGAGTCCAATGGCCGGTCCTACCAATGACGGACAGTTATTTCTTTGTGGACACTTATAGTGAAAGATATCAACCACTAATTAGACCACTTGCTGGACTATTAAGGATAGAAAGAGCGGAGGTTGTTGTCATGTATACGGATCGACCCCCATGATCCAAGAGCTGTGTGCACCAGTAGGCCTAGTATTTATAAGCTATAGACCCTGACCTACTACAGGTGAATCACGGATTTCTTTCCTTTCACAGCAAAAAGGAGAAAACGGTCAATTGGCAGCAGATGGGCAAAAACATATTACTCTATGGGTCCATTTAAATTATGGATAGGACATGGATGACATCAGTTTACATTCCATGTGATGTATGTGATTAACATTGCAGTAGATAGACATGCTTAAATAAAGAGGACTCCTGGGCTCAACCCGCACTGTATGGAATGTTATGAAAACGGCTATATTGACAAGAAAATGCTTTAAAAAGCCTCTGTGCAAAAATAGTAAATAGGCCCTTTTGCAGTCCAATAGCTCATCAAATTGCACAATCCCACCTGTTTTTGAGATGGAAATGGGCCTCTTTATGTCTTGAGCCCCTGTGCGGCTGCACAGACTGCACCAATGATATGTCTGCCCCTGCATTGATAGTATCAAGCCATCAGATTCCTGGTTTTCCTCTTCGCCTTGCTCTTTCTATTCTTCCTACCATGATGTCCTTATCCAATGACTGCTCTCTCCTTATGATGTGTCTAAAGTAGGCAAGTCATAGCTTAGTGATTTGTTTCACATTGATTTGTTTGTTCTTTTGCCATCCATGGTATTGATCACATCCTTCTCCAGCATCACATTTTGAAGGCCTTGATTATTCTTCTGTCTTGTTCCTTTATTGTCCAGATTTCACATCCATATGTTACCACAGAGAAGACCAGACTATGTATGAGCCATGTCTTCATCACCAGTGAAATGTTCCTCAATTTGATGGCCTTGTCCAATTACTTCATTGCTGATTTGCCCATAAATATTCTCCTATTGACTTCTGGTGCCATCACTGCATCTTGAGTGATCATTGATCCGAGTAGGTTGAAGTCCTTTACAACTTCCAGTTCATTGCCGTCCATCTCAAATGTGTTCCAGTCATATCCCAACAGAAGTCAATATCTTTGTCTTCTTTGTATTCAGTAGGAGTCCCATGTTTGAGATTTCCATCTTGACACACTGTAATAAGTCATTCATTTAATCTATGCTTTTGGCTATCAATGTTGTATTGCCTATGTATTTAAGATTGCTGATGATTCGTCCAGCAATTTTGATTACTTCTTTTTCGGCACTTGCAGCCTTCCAGAAAATAGCTTCTGCATTTAAATTGAGGAGAAATGGTGACCGGATGAGGTTCCTAATGAGACTGATCAGTTGGATAGGCACATTTATATCCGTCATGGTATTCCAAAGTTTCTGGTGATCAACACAGTCAAAAGCTTTGCTGTAGTCGATAAAGCAAAAATAAATAGAGCTCTTTTGGCCTATTTTTTGGGCTGTTCCATTAAACACCTAATGTTAGCAATTAATTTAATCTGTGGTTTCTCTATGATTCTACCTTTTCTGAATCCTGCTTGTTCCTCTGGCAGCTCTTGGTCAAAGTAAGGCTGTAGTAATCTTTGTAGGATCTTCAGTAGTATTTTGCTGGCAGGAGGTATGAGCGCAATAGTCCGATAGTTTCCACACTCGGTAGTGTCGCGGGCGGGGAGGAGGGTGGCAACGCTGCACTCTCCCACAGCTCGGGCCCGGCCACCACTGCTCTGCGGCTACTGCTGCTCGGTGGCTCAAGCGATGGGCCGGATCCCGGGGACTCGAGCGGCGCTCCTCGCCCGTGAGTGAAAGGGGCTGATTGTTGGTGGGGGATTTGGTTAATGTCTGTGACGCCACCCACGGTTGTGGTGATTCTGGTGCCACTACCGCTGCTCTGTACGGGGATCTCGGGAGCGGTGACAGGGAGCAGCTGAGTTGGTGATTCTCCCCTCCGTGGGCAGGGGGCTGGCTGTCCCGGGGCCCGGTGATGGGGTTGGGATGGTTGACAGGCGGGTTATGGGGCCTGTTGAGGTGCAGGGACGAAGGGGCAGCGCTGTGCCGCACGGCACGGAGGTACTCACTCAGCCCAAGGATGATGACACAGTTCACGGTAAACAAGCGGCTGGTTGGACGGGTCCCTCGGACGGCTGTGGTGTTGATGTTCCCTGCAAGTTAGCGGTGACTGTCTCTTCCCTGCACCTAAATACGGTTGTTGGTAGCGATGGGTTCCCACCGGTAACCCGCTCCCCGGCTTGGATATGGGCCGGAGGAGCCCCTCTTTGCCCGCAGGCGCTGGCCCTGAGGTACTGGTGCCGTGGCGGTGTCCCTCTCTCACGGTTGGACCTTTGTCTTCAATCGTGACTTTGCTGTTTAGAGACCCAGGAGGTCCCCTTCACTGACGGATTTGGCAAATTGTACGGCGACTCCTACAGACGGTCACCGCCGTCTGTCAACCTTGCTGTCTCGTCCGGGGCACACACCCGGACGCTCTCAGTCAGTTTTTGGTTGCTCTACTGCCACTTCACTGCTCTCACTTCCACTCTTCAACTTCTCTCAAACTAAACTGTTCGTTTTCCCGCCTCCAGGACTGTGAACTTCTCGATGGGTGGAGGTCAAACACCTGGCTCCACCCCCTGGAGTGATCATCAGCCCCTGGAGGAGGGCAACAAGGGTTTGTGTTTTGACTACGGTGTTCTTGCAGGGAATGTGGGGTGTGTGGTGATGTTGTGACCTGTGACCCCTGGCTTGCCCAGGGCGTCACAGTAGCATCTCCCTTTTTAGGAATAGGAATAAACAACGATCTTGGGCAATTTACCAGTTGTCCATATCTGTTGACACAGGCATGTGATCACATCAACTGCTGCTTCAGAAGACTTAATTAGCTCTATTGGAATATTGTCACATCCAGGTGCATAGATTTTGATAGAAGCTTTATCGCAGCAACAACTTCTTTCAAGATATTCGGTTTGTTAAAATTACTAGTCTCAGTTTCTTCCTGTATCACCTAGTTGTTCTTGTAGAGGTGCTCCATGTATTATTTCAATCTTTCCTTGATCTATTCTCTTTTGTCGTCTCTTGATCTTTTGGTATGCTTTCTTGGTCTTGCACTTCAGATGTTCATTTTGTATCTCTGTACATATCTTCTGGTAATAAAGTTCTTTATCTGCTTCAATAGATCTCTTTAGTCTTTTACTGATTTTGTCTGCGTCCTGCTTGTTACCTTTTGTTTTTGCCATTTGGCCTTCTTTGATGATCTTTAGGGTCTCTTCTGTTAACTATTGCTGTGGGGTCTCTTCTGCCTCTTTATTTTCTTTCTGACTTCTTCAGTAATAATAGTCTTCGTAGGTGTCCATAATTCCTCAGGATATTTTTCAGCCGTGTCCAGAGATATAAATCGGTTGTGCAGACCATTACAAACAACTTCAGCTATGTTGGTCAAATTGAAGTTGGAAATTACCTGTTTTTGTTTAGTCCTTTTGCACAGCTTGACTTTAATCTTTACTGTCAAAAGTTTATGACCTGTTCCACAGTCAGCTCCCAGCTTTGTTTTCGCGGTAATGATCAGCTAACTCCATCTTTGTCGAACACATATGTAGTCAATTTATTCTTATAAGCCCCATTCGGTGAAGTTAATGTGTAAAAGCTTTGTGATTTTGAAAGAAGATGTTTAGACTAGACAGTTGATTTATCATGCAAAAACCAATGAATCTTCCTCCAGCCTTGTTTCGTTGACCAAGTCCAAAGTTTCCAATGCTTCCATTCTTGCCATGTCCCACTTTGGCATTCAAGTGTCCCATGATAGTGAATAAGTCTTGTTTTGCTGTATTGTCAATTTCTTCTTCAACTTGATTGTAGAAGAGTTCTAACGTCCTCCTCCTCGGCATATGTTGTTGGTGCATAGACTTGTAGAACTGTAACGTGGATTGGCACTCCTAATAGTCTTATGTCTTATCGAGAGGACTATCACTGACTACATTGTACTTCAGGGCAGTGCCAGCCAATCTTCAGTCGACAATGAAAAGTGACACAGTTTCTCCTTTGGTTGTCATTGCCAGAATAGTAGACTCAGTGTTTGACTGGAAATGTCCAGATTGAGTCCATCTTAATTGATTAATTCTGTCAATTTCAGTTTTGACAATGTAGAGTTTGCCTTGGTTAATTGTTCATACATTCCAAGTTCCAAACTTTATGATATCTTTGCAGCTTTTAATCTTCCCTTTCGACCAAGCAATTTCACCACCAAGACGTCCTTACGGCTTTGATACTGGCGCGTCATGAGACTTAATCATACTCAGGTCTACCATCGGCTCTTCCACAGTAGCTTGTTGAGTGCTTTCCAACCTAGGGTTGCATTCTCCAGCACTATATTGAATTCCTTTAGTTGTACTCTCCATCAAGTTTTCTTGGCATAATACAGAAGTAGATTCCCATGCCTTTCTTCCACACAGTAAAGTGGCTCCAGTGAAGCGTTGTATGTTGTCAGTACAAAGCGCCATGCAATGTCCTGCTGTGGATGCTGACACTTAGTTTGGTACCTCAGTTGAAAACTGTCCGCATGGGGTGTCCCTGATGGCAAAAAACATTGCCAACGGCATGGCTTTCAACATCACTGATACACACAACAAATACACAATACAGATATAAAAACACAATACATACATCAAATACAATACAGACAAATATCTAATACACAATACAGTCGTTAAATATGCAATATAGACATCAAAAACACAATACATACATCAAATACACAATGCAAAGAACAAATACACAATACAGACATCAAAAATACAATACATACATCAAATATACAATACACACAACAAATATACAATAATCAAATATACAATATAAACAGCAAATACGCAATGTAGACATCAAATACACAATACAGACATTAAATAACAAATCAAATACACATAAATGCATACAGCAAAAACACAATTTAAACAAAATAAATTACACAGTGCAGACCTCAGATACACAATACAGATATCAAACACAATACAAACAACAAATACAGAAATCACACAACACATACACAGTAACATCATTTAATTATGCTGGAATATTTTATACCCTAATTTCCACCCCCTTTGTTTTTACAAGTTGTAATTCCAAAAGACAATAGAAACATTACTTTTATATATATATATATATATATATATATATATATATATATATATATATATATATATATATATATATATATATATATATATATATATATATATATATATATATATATATATATATATATATATATATATATATATATGATACAATTAATACTTTGACATAGCACTGAGCTGATAAACTAAAAAGTTAACTAGATGCCATATCCTTAACTTATAAAAGACCAGGTAAAAAATGGGCATTTTCTCATATTTTATTCCTGCTGAACATTCATTTTTTTTTCTTTTTCAATTAACAATACGTTTCCAGTGATATTTATATTTTATTTAAAGCTATTTTTTATGTTTTTTACTATTGTGGGCATATCACCGCACTTGCAGTTCTCATTCTATCTTCGCTTCTCCCAACTAGTGCCGCTCTTGAGGGTCACAAAATCTCAACAAAAGCAAATTTATTTTTATTACAAACTTCCCCCAAAATCTTCACAACTTAAATAAAAAAAACAAACAAAAAAACTATACAGTCATATGAAAAAGTTTGGGCACCCCTATTAATGTTAACCTTTTTTCTTTATAACAATTTGGGTTTTTGCAACAGCTATTTCAGTTTCATATATCGAATAACTGATGGACTGAGTAATATTTCTGGATTGAAATGAGGTTATGCATGGAGGCAAAAAAACACGGCATTCCAAGAAAAGCACTTGCTACCCAGAGTAAAATTTGGTGGAGGTTCCATCATGCTTTGGGGCTGTGTGGCCAATGCCGACACTGGGAATCTTGTTAAAGTTGAGGGTCGCATGGATTCAACTCAGTATCAGCAGATTCTTGACAATAATGTGCAAGAATCAGTGACGAAGTTGAAGTTACGCAGGGGATGGATCTTTCATCAAGACAATGATCCAAAACACCACTCCAAATCTACTCAGGCATTCATGCAGAGGAACAATTACAATGTTCTGGAATGACCATCCCAGTCCCCAGACCTGACTATCATTGAAAATCTGTGGGATGATTTGAAGCGTGCTGTCCATGCTCGGCGACCATCAAACTTAACTGAACTGGAATTGTTTTGTAAACAGGAATGGTCAAAAATAACTTCATCCAGGAACTCATTAAAAGCTACAGGAAGCGACTAGAGGCTGTTATTTTTGCAAAAGGAGGATCTACAAAATATTAATGTCACTTTTATGTTGAGGTGCCCATACTTTTGCACCGGTCAAATTTTGTTTAAATGCGGATTGCACATTTTCTGTTAGTACAATAAACCTCATTTCAATCCAGAAATATTACTCAGTCCACCAGTTATTAGATATATGAAACTGAAATAGCTGTTGCAAAAACCCAAATTGTTATAAAGAAAAAAGGTTAACATTAATAGAGGTGCCCAAACTTTTTCATATGACTGTACATGTTTGGTATCTGTGTATTCGTACTGACCTGGAGAATCATTTGGTACAGTCAGTTTTACCATATATTGAACATGGTAAATAAAAAGACCCAAAAAAACAATTGTAGAATTGCACTTTTTTTGCAATTTTATTACACTTGGAAGTTTTTCCTGCTTTCCAGTGCATCACATAATAAAATGAATGTTATCATTCAAAAGTACAATTCGTCCAGCAAAAAACTAGCCCTCATAAGGCTAAAAATACAATAGTTATGGCTCTTGGAAGAAGGGGAGGAAATAATGAAAGCGCAAAAACAGAAAATCTTAAGGTTGTGAAGGGGTTAAATAAAGATATATATAAATTTTTATTGAATTTGGAAGTGACATTTCAACTTTTTCCTATACACACTTGAGAGCTTACAGTCTACATAAAGCTGGCACCCATTCACATTAGATCATACTGCCATTATTTTTGAATGAAGATGTGCTGCCTTTACAATTCTGGGTCCTTTAGAGATGAAATCATCCACTACTCCTTATTGACGCTAACGCCGGTGTCACACGGGACGATTAATCGTGCGATCGCGTAAGCGATCACACTCGCCCCCATTGTTTGTGCGTCACAGGCAATTTGTTGCCCGTGGCGCACAAAGTCGTTAACCCCCTGTCACACGTACTTACCTGCCGGACGACCTCGCTGTGGGCGGCGAATATCCTCTTCCTGAAGGGGGAGGGACGTTCAGCGTCACAGCGACGTCACTCAGCGGTTGCCCAATAGAAGCGGAGGGGCGGAGATGAGCAGGACGTAAACATCCCGCCCACCTCCTTCCTTCCGCATTGCCGGCGGGACACAGGTACGCTGTGTTCGTCGTTCCTAGGGTGTCACACGGAGCGACGTGTGCTGCCTCGGGAACGAAGAACAACCGGAGCACAGAAGGAGGACCGACATTTTGAAAATGAATGATGTGTCAACGAGCAACGATAAGGTGAGTATTTTTGCTCGTTCACAGTCGTTCGGAGGTGTCACACAGTACGATATCTCGAATGATGCCGTATGTGCGTCACTAACGACGTGACCCCGATGACATATCGTACGATATATCGTACCGTGTGACGCCGGCATTAGGTATTGGTAATTTTTCTGGGAAGTGTTTACACTGAGCACTTTATAGTAATTTGACAGTATGGCAGTTATACAGATGTCAGCTTGCTGACTGTTTCCAATTTACTAATAGCACTAGATAGTATACAGTACAATGTACCTCCATAATCCAGGATACGCAATGCAATGAAATGACCACATTTGCCCTTATATACGCCATCACATATGTATACGATATCTGTGTATCGCTCGCTTACAGAGTCATGCATGTGACTATTTTCATACCGTGCTATTGTGGCGCCCTGGACTAGCCAGGTAGCCACAGACAAAACACACACATACCCCCACTCCCGGACAGTAACATTAGTCAGACACAAAACCCTTGTTGCCTCCCTCCAGGGTCTGATGTCCACACCAGATGGGGCGGAGCCAGGCGGTTGGCCCCACCCACCGAGGAGTTCACAGGCCTGGAGGCGGGAAAAGCAGTCAGTTAGAGTTTGGAGAGAGAGAGTCCAGGAGGTGAAAGTGAGAGGTCACGGACTGCAAGTGTCTGGGTTGGAGCCCAGGCACTGAGAGCAAGGTTGGCAGAGGGTGGTGGCCGTCTGCAGGAGTTGGTGGAACTACGCAGAGCCGTAAGGACCGAGGCAGGGCAGTAGCCCACCGGTACCGGACCAGGGAACGGAGCGAAGCTAAGCACACCCAGGCAGGACCATCGGACCCCAACCAGGCTTGGAGCCGCCGTCAATAGTCAAATCCGAATGTGACAGGAACTCCCGGGGTTCATTAACAACCAAGTCCCGATTGAAGGCAACCGCTCACACTGTGAGGACATACAGCCACCGCCACCGGCTAAAAATCCAAGGGCCAGCGCCTGCGGGCAAAACGGGCTCCTCCGGTATCCATACACCGGGGAGCGGACTACCGTTGGGAAGCCATTGGAGTCAATACAGTACACAAAGGTGCAGGGAGAGACAGCCACCATCACCTGTCTGGGGAGAGACACTGCAGCTGGCTGCGGGACCCGTCCATCCAGCCGTTTGGTTTACCGGAGACTTTGTGCCTCATTTGCTGAGTGAGTACACCCGTGCCATCCGGCACCGCACCGCGCTGTCCCTGCAATCCTGCACCTCACCGACCCTGCCTCCCCGTCACACCACCGGGCCCCGGGACCACCAACCCCTACCCACGGAGGGGGAAAACAACATCCCAGCTGCTCCCTACCATCGCTCACAGGATCCCCGTCACCAGCAGCGGTGGTGCCCATCTTCACCACAACCCGTGGGTGGCATCACAGACTAAATCCCCAAACAAACCACCCCCTTTTCACTCACGGGCGAGGAGCGCTAGTCGAGTCCCCGGATCCGGCCCACCGCTCGAGCCACCGAGCAGCAGCACCGGACCCGAGCGTTAGCGAGCACAGCGCCCCGCCGCCCGCGACACTATATTCAGTATTTGATTTTCTTCTACATAAAATCAGTTCCCAGCTATAGATGTCTATTGCTTACTGTATTCTGCTGTAGCTTGGTGAAGCGTTTCCACACATACGGCACCCAGTGCAAAAAACGGCAGTTTGCTTGCTTGTTTCTGTGTGGTGTCCATAATGGGCCAAGGTACAGTTAGGTCCAGAAATATTTGGACAGTGACACAAGTTTTGTTATTTTAGCTGTTTACAAAAACATGTTCAGAAATACAATTATATATATAATATGGGCTGAAAGTGCACACTCCCAGCTGCAATATGAGAGTTTTCACATCCAAATCGGAGAAAGGGTTTAGGAATCATAGCTCTGTAATGCATAGCCTCCTCTTTTTAAAGGGACCAAAAGTAATTGGACAAGGGACTCTAAGGGCTGCAATTAACTCTGAAGGCGTCTCCCTCGTTAACCTGTAATCAATGAAGTAGTTAAAAGGTCTGGGGTTGATTACAGGTGTGTGGTTTTGCATTTGGAAGCTGTTGCTGTGACCAGACAACATGCGGTCTAAGGAACTCTCAATTGAGGTGAAGCAGAACATCCTGAGGCTGAAAAAAAAGAAAAAATCCATCAGAGAGATAGCAGACATGCTTGGAGTAGCAAAATCAACAGTCGGGTACATTCTGAGAAAAAAGGAATTGGTGAGCTTGGGAACTCAAAAAGGCCTGGGCGTCCACGGATGACAACAGTGGTGGATGATCGCCGCATACTTTCTTTGGTGAAGAAGAACCCGTTCACAACATCAACTGAAGTCCAGAACACTCTCAGTGAAGTAGGTGTCTCTGTCTCTAAGTCAACTCAACAGTAAAGAGAAGACTCCATGAAAGTAAATACAAAGGGTTCACATCTAGATGCAAACCATTCATCAATTCCAAAAATAGACAGGCCAGAGTTAAATTTCCTGAAAAACACCTCATGAAGCCAGCTCAGTTCTGGAAAAGTATTCTATGGACAGATGAGACAAAGATCAACCTGTACCAGAATGATGGGAAGAAAAAAGTTTGGAGAAGAAAGGGAACGTGATCCAAGGCACACCATATCCTCTGTAAAGCATGGTGGAGGCAACGTGATGGCATGGGCATGCATGGCTTTCAATGGCACTGGGTCACTTGTGTTTATTGATGACATAACAGCAGACAAGAGTAGCCGGATGAATTCTGAAGTGTACCGGGATATACTTTCAGCCCAGATTCAGCCGCAAAGTTGATCGGACGGCGCTTCATAGTACAGATGGACAATGACCCCAAGCATACAACCAAAGCTACCCAGGAGTTCATGAGTGCAAAAAAGTGGAACATTCTGCAATGGCCAAGTCAATCACCAGATCTTAACCCAATTGAGCATACATTTCACTTGCTGAAATCCAGACTTAAGACGGAAAGACCCACAAACAAGCAAGACCTGAAGGCTGCGGCTGTAAAGGCCTGGCAAAGCATTAAGAAGGAGGAAACCCAGCGTTTGGTGATGTCCATGGGTTCCAGACTTAAGGCAGTGATTGCCTCCAAAGGATTCACAACAAAATATTGAAAATAAAAAATTTTTTTTGGGGTTTGGTTTATTTGTCCAATTACTTTTGACCTCCTAAAATGTGGAGTGTTTGTAAAGAAATGTGTACAATTCCTACAATTTCTATCAGATATTTTTATTCAAACCTTCAAATTAAACGTTACAATCTGCACTTGAATTCTGTTGTAGAGGTTTCATTTCAAATCCAATATGGTGGCATGCGGAGCCCAAGTCGCGAAAATTGTGTCACTGTCCAAATATTTCTGGACCTAACTGTATATAGATAATTTTATATTGTTTGTAGATAAAATGTTTAACAGATCACAATAGAGAACACACACTTGCACATTGGGATTTACTCCAGTTCCTTAGCAGTACGATAATTCTAGGTGCCAGTGAAAATATTTCAGAATGTGAACTGCACAACGAAGTCTCCTGTAGATCCTAGAGGATCTTGAATTTAGGTATCAAGTTCCTGGGACAATGAACTGGGGATGTACTTTTACCTTTACAGTTTTGTTACCCAATGAAGGTGTCTTGGAGCTTGGGGATTCCTTGGTATACTAGTTTGTGAAAATCTATTATTTTTATAGTAGGAATGTTTTGGTTTCGAAGTTTCAACTTCCGCTTTAGTAAAGAAAAATGCAGGAAATTGGGATGCAGATATGTTCAAGAAATTCTTGTTGTTCCATACATGTGAACGGGGTTGCTTTTGTACATGGATTTCTGAAGACCCAACGAAAATAAATGGGACAATGACAGAAAATTCTGCTGATTAATATATGCTTCTTGGGGCCATCATTTGCCATGGAACAGGACAATGATCCAAAACACCGCGCCAGGCTCTGTAAGGACTATATGACCAAGTATGTGAGGGATAGAGTGCTACACCAGATGACATGGCCTCCACAATCACCCAACCTCAACCATATTGAGATGGTTTCAACCACAGAGTGACGGCAAAGTGGCCAAAAAGAACTCCTCCAAGACTGTTGGAAAACCATTCCAGGTGACTACTGGATGAAGGTGCTTGAGAGAATGTCAAGGAGGTGTAAAGCTGTCATCAATGTATAAGGGGGTACTTTGAGGCTTTTGAGACTGACACAAATTTTAGTTTTCTCAAGTTTTGCTGCCACAGTTTGCATGGTTGTAGATGTACAATTATAAGGCTTTCATACATTTTTAAACTTTTATTAAGTTTATTCAAATACTCAATATTTACAGTGTTGACCCTTATTTTTCTAGACTTCTGCCCTTCACCCGGACATGCTGGATGTCAGCTTCGAGGCTAAAGGCCACTTTACACACAGCGACATCGCTAGCGATGTCGCTGCCGATCGCACCCGCCCCCGTCGTTTGTGCGTCACGGGCAAATCGCTGCCTGTGGCACACAATATCGTTAGTCCCCATCACACATACCTGCCTAGTGTCGTCGCTGTGGCCGGCAAACAGCCTCCTTTCTAAGGGGTCGGTTCGTTCGGCGTCACAGCAGCGTCACTAAGCGGCTGCCGAATAGAAGCGGAGGGGGCGGAGATGAGCGGGCCAAACATCCCGCCCACCTCCTGCCTTCCTCATTGCCGGTGGCCGCAGGTAAGGTGATGTTCCTCGTTCCTGCGGTGTCACACGTAGCGATGTGTGCTGCCACAGGAACGACGAACAACCTGCGTCCTGCAACAGCAACGATAATCGAAAATAGAATGACGCGTCAACGATTAGGTAAGTAATTTTGATCGTTAACGGTCGTTCGTGCGTTTCACACGCAACGACGTCGCTAACGAGGCCGGATGTGCGTTACGAATTCCGTGACCCCAACGACATCTCGTTAGCGATGTCATTGCTAGTAAAGCGGCCTTTACTGCTCACTGATGACAGTCCATTCTTATATGATCAGTGCTTGGAGATTATCTGTGTTTTTGTTTGTCCACCTACTTTTTGAGGTTTTCAAAAGGATTCAGGTTTGGGGAGTTTTCCTGTCCATGAACCCAATAGGTCAATGTTTTGTTCATTAAGCCACTTAGTTATCAGTCTTGTCTTGTGACTTGTTCATCATCAAACTGTTCCTTGATCGTTGGGAGAAGTTGCTCTTGCCGGATGTTAGACATCATCTTTATTCATGGCAGTGTTAGGCAGTGAGCCCACTCCCTTGGATGAAAAGAAACCCCAAACATGAATAGTCTCAGGAAGTTTTGTTGGCATGAAACAGGACTAAAGCAGGCTTGCCAACTTTTTTACTTTTTCTTGACAACTTATCAAAAAAATCAGATGGTTGGACACTAGGACAGACTCGACTAATGTACAGAGTATAATGGAAGTCAAGGGAAAACTTGAGCCTTCTCATCAAAATGACACAAACGGTTAATAAATATGGTGCAAAATAAAAAAAATGCTCTTTTTGTAACTTTTTAACTCAAAAAGTCTCAAATCCTTTAAATTGTCATGTTTTCTCTTCAAATGCACCAACAACCTTACTCCAGGCAGGGACTGGGAGGAGGTGCGCCAAAAAATTCAACGCTTGAAAAAGTGTCATTTTATCAATGTGTCTAAAACATGGCAAAGTATTGAAAGAAATAAAAAGACAATTTAAAAAATGGTGCAAAATGAGCAGTAAATAATAAAGCCACTATTAAAGAGCAAATTACTCCTGAAAACTGGAGAAACATCAATTATGAAATGGAGCCAATATCTTTACTGGGAATCGGTCACCAGGATTTTGCCACTTCATCTGAGAGCAGCATGAGGTAAAGGCAGATACTCTGATTCCAGTGATGGGTGAGTGGACAATTGGCTGCAGTTTTCATAAAATCACTGTTTTCAGCTGTCGATCTACCCATTCTCTGACTGCGGAGTTCTGTAAAACCATGCACACACCACTGATTGGCGGCTTTCACTGATTGGCAGCGTTCTGCCTATGCACAGTGTCAATCAGTGGTGGGGTTGTATAGAGCACACGAATATGGAGGACTATCTGGCAGCATGTTTACTTGTCCTTTTAGTCATAATATGCTTCTGATAAAAACATTTTTATCACTAGAATAAGCAGCATTAGTCACACATCACTGGAATCAGGGTCTCTGTGTATAAAGCATGATGCTCTAAGGCGGGCTTTACACGCTGCAACATCACTAGCGATTGCTAGCGATGTCGAGCGCGATAGCACCCGCCCCCGTCGCACATGCGATATGTGGTGCTCGCTGCCGTAGCGAACATTATCGCTACGGCAGCTTCACACGCACATGCCTGCTCTGCGACGTCGCTGTGACCGGCGAATCGCCTCCTTTCTAAGGGGGCGGTTCGTTCAGCGTCACAGCGACGTCACAGCAGCATGACTGAACCGCCGCCCAATAGAAAAGGAGGGGAGAAGATGAGCGGCCGGAACATGCCGCCCACCTCCTTACTTCCTCCTTTTTTGGTCGACGCAGGTAAGGAGATGTTTGTCGTTCCAGCGGCGTCACACACAGCGATGTGTGCTGCCGCAGGAACGACAAACAACATCGTACCTGCAGCAGCACCGATATTATGGAAATGAACGACGTGTCAACAAGAAAACGATTTCTCACGTTTTTGTGCTCATTGATCGTCGCTCATTTGTGTTACACGCTGCGATGTCGCTACCGGCGCCGAATGTGTGTCACTACCGATGTGACCCCGATGATATATCGGCAGCGATGTCGCAGCGTGTAAAGTACCCCTAACATTTGGTGAAAAAAAAAACCCATTACAGATTCCTTTTAGTGAAAACAGGAAGAAAACTTGCACTCACAAGACATCTGTCACAACGCATATACCTGAAAGATGTCTTTAGGCTATGTGCGCACTGGAAAATGGAATTTTCTCAAGAAAATTCCGCAGGCACTGAAAGATTACCGCACCCGCGGTAAAAAACAGCAGCAAACCGCACCCGAAAACCGCATGCGGTTTGCTGCGGTTTTACCGCGGTATTGTTCGCGGTATTGCCGCGGTTTTGCCACGTGCGGGTAGGTACATGTGCTTTATTGCATTCAATGCAATAAAGCACATTGAAAAAAAAAAGAAAAAAAAAATAATTTCCTTCTGGTATACATAGTAGATAGATAGATAAAGAGACAGATAGAAGAATAGATAGATAGAGGGATAGATAGAGGACAGATCGCTGCATTTCTCACGGTCGGTAGTGAGTTCACATTACCGGCCGTGGGAAATGCCCTGTGGTTACCTCTGCTGTCTCGCTGCGAGGCTGCATTCAGCAGTGTCTGTGTCAGTCACGGCTGGATGTAAGCAGCGCAGGACCTGAGGATTACGCTGGAGAGGTGGATTACGTCGGAGCTTTGTTTCGGGAGGGTTAATAAAAGGGTGAACGAGGCTTATTTGTGTTTTATTTAAAATAAAGGATTTTTCGGTGTATGTGTTTATTCACTTTACTTACGGGTTGATCATGTCAGCTGTCACATAGACGCTGCCATGATCAAGCCTGGAGTTAATGGTGGTGATCCGGGGACACTCCGGTACTGCCGCATAATGCATGCGACAGTGCCGGGGCAGCTGCGGCTGATATTCTCGGCTGCGGGAGGTGGGAGGGAGGCGGGGGGACATTAACCCTGCCCCTCTCCCTCCCCAGCCTGAGAATACCGGGCCGCCGCTGTGTGCTTACCTCGGCTGGATGGTAAATATACAGCGGAGCCCACGTGTTTTGTTTTCTATATTTCCGTTTGCTTTATATGTGTATTTTATGTGTCTGTGTCTATGTCTGTGATGTCTGTGTCTGTCTGTGTCTGTGATGCGTGTGTGTTTACTCTCTGCTCCGCTTCCTCTTCCTGTAATGACATCACTTCCCTGCAAAACCGCAGGCAAGCGATGTACATTACTGCAGGTAAACCGCGAAATACTGCAGGGAATAACGCAGGAAAACGCAGTGAACCGCACAGAATTTGCTGCCTGCGTTATTCCCTGCGGGATTTCACGATTACATGGCAGTCAACGGAGTGAAATCCCGCAGCGACGTGCGGAAAATAATTGACATGCAATTGTTTTTGCTGCGGGAATCATGCAAAACATGCAGCTATCAAATTCCGCCTAGTGCGCACAGGATTTTTTTTTCCCATAGGTTTTGCTGGTGAATCACTGCAGAGATGTTATGAACATTTTCTGCAGCGAAACATGCAGCAAATCCGCGGAAAATCCGCGGCAAAATCCGGTAAGTGTGCACAGGGCCTTAAAGAGGTAGACCCTGGGCTACAATACCGGCTTTTGTGGAAGGCTTTCTGCTCTATTTTATATACAGTGTGTCCACCCATATCCTGTCCACCGCCATTAACTTGAGAACGGTGGCAGCTATAGGCATAGAAGTGGTGTCTAGGTATAGTAAAGTAGCCATGCGCTACGCAACGAATCCACCTATAGCGCCACCTGGTGGAAATCAACTTAGCTAGCTAGAGTTAGCATTTTTATCTCGAAAACGGAATGAGATAGAGAAATAAAGTTAATTACAAAGTTGTAAGGCATCATCAATTCAATACGACTCAACACCTCACAAAACTCACAAGGCTGTGGACGTGAAGCGATACCTCATGGAGACCTTCCTATAAGTCATTGGTGGCTGTGTGGAGTGGCCTCCACGCTCACCTGACCTGACCCCATTGGACTTCTTTCTCTGAGGTCAGGTCACATCAAACAGCAGGTGTATGTGACCCCTCCACCAACATTGCAGGATCTACGACAACGTATCACAGATGCTTGTGCAAACGTGTCACCTACCATATTGCACAACGTGCAGCAAGATACAGTATGCTGTCCAGAGTCCAGATGTGCATTGCAGCTGACGCTGGCCACTTTGAGCATCAAAGTTAAATGAGCGCCATATGCGTGACCATCATTCAGTGTTTTGGGGGGTCATGGGTTTCATATCATAGCATTTCTGTATGCAAGGTGTCGATTCGTATTGAATTGATGATGCCGTACAATTTTTTAATTCACTTTTTTTCTCTATCTCGTTCTGTTTTCGAGATAAAAATGCTAACTCCGTTGTTTTCCACCAGGTGGCGCTATAGGTGGTTTCATTGCGTAGCTCATGGCTACTTTACTATACTTAGACACCACTTCTATGCCTATAGCTGCCGCTGTTCTCAAGTTAATGGCAGTGGACAGGATATGGGTGGACACACTGTAGAAGGAACCTTTATTGGGAGCCCATATTTCTTGGAAAACATATGGAAAATGGTTAAGTAAGACAAAACGGTGCTTACCTGAATTACAATATAATATGTACATAGGATTGTCATTCAGCTTTTTTTGAGTTAACGGTATGGTGTATTAAACTGGACATTCACTTTGTAAATATGTTTCAGTATGTTCCTTCTTTAAAGGGAATCTGTCACCAGGTTTTTGCTACCCTATTTGAGATCTGCATGATATAGGGACAGAGACTTGGATTCCAGCGATGGGACACTTATTCTACTGGGTGCAACAGTTGTGATACAATCACAGTTTTCTCTGCTGCAGATCTAGCATTGCTCTGAATTCTGAACCCTATATAATCTTGCCCACACCACTGATTAGCAGCTTTTTATCAATAGATAGAGTACACAGAAAGCTGTCAAATCAGTGGTGGGAGCCTGCATACACAAAGCAGTTTACTAGGAGACACAAGGCAGCTAGTGATAATCTCCTGCTGATAAAACAGTGATTTTAATGAAACGTTAAAATGAACCTGTCAGGTCTAATATGCTCCTAGAACCACGAGCAGTTCTGAGTGCATATTGCTAATCCATGCCTAACCATCCCTGTATACACTAGTATAGATAAAGAGATCTTTAGAGAAAGTATTTATAAAGACCTTTTACCGTATGCTAATCAAGCGAAGGCACTAGTCCACTGGGCGTTAGCTTCCCGGCCAGTCGCCCTTATTAGCATGTTAGTACACCCCTGTGGGCGTGCTTACATGCTAATGAATACACAGCGTAACAGGATGATCTCACTGACCTCTCCGCAACCATTGCGTCCTATGGGGGATTTCAGTTCAGTGCGCATGACCCCGGAGTTTTGGTCATGCGCACTATGAAGCCGGGTGTACGCCTCCTGGCTTCAAACTGAAGTCGTGCACATGACCAAAACTCAGGGGTCATACACGCTGAGCTGAAATCCAGCGTCGGAAGAGATGTCGGCGGAGAGGTGAGTGACATCACCCTGTGATGCGTATTCATTAGCATGTTAGCACACCCACAGGGGCCCACAGGGGTGTACTAACATGTTAATGAGGGCGACTGCCCAGGGAACTAACGCCGAGCGGACTAGTGCTCTCGCTCATTAGCATACGGTAAAAGATCTTTAGAAACACTTTTTCTAAAGATCTCTTTATCTATACTAGTGTATACAGGGACGGTTAGGCAGGGATTAGAAATATGCACCCAGAACTGCTCGTGGTACTTGGTGCATATTGCACCTAACAGGTTCCCTTTAAACAGCCCAGTAAGTGACCCATTGCTGGAATCAGGCTCTCAGCCCCTACATCACACTTCTCTCAGATTATTTCGCAAAAACCAGCAGACAGATTCCCTTTAAATTTTTCATCAAATGCTGAAAATCCACCACACCAGTATAGCAGACAAGCATGTACAGTATATTCTGCTTGAGATTATTTTGAAGGGTGTATATTACAAATTAATTTTTACTACAGGGCAGCTTGAATTCGGTGACTTTCTGATTTTTCTGCCGATTTTTGGATCAGTAATGCAGCAGATCAGTTCCATGTAGACAGTGCAGATTGTATACTTTCATAGATTCACAGTTCACACTAAATCCTATGGATCATGAATATAGTTCTGCAGCCACAGCAATATATTATACAGTGCCTACAAGTAGTATTCAACCCCCTGCAGATTTAGCAGATTTACACATTCGGAATTGACTTGGCATTGTGACATTTGGACTGTAGATCAGCCTGGAAGTGTGAAATGCACTGCAGCAAAAAAGAATGTTATTTCTTTTTTTATTTTTTTTTTAAATTGTGAAAAGTTTATTCAGAGGGTCATTTATTATTCAACCCCTCAAACCACCAGAATTCTGTTTGGTTCCCCTAAAGTATTAAGAAGTATTTCAGGCACAAAGAACAATGAGCTTCACATGTTTGGATTAATTATCTCTTTTTCCAGCCTTTTCTGACTAATTAAGACCCTCCCCAAACTTGTGAACAGCACTCATACATGGTCAACATGGGAAAGACAAAGGAGCATTACAAGGCCATCAGAGACAAGATCGTGGAGGGTCACAAGGCTGGCAAGGGGTACAAAACCCTTTCCAAGGAGTTGGGCCTACCTGTCTCCACTGTTGGGAGCATCATCTGGAAGTGGAAGGCTTATGCTACTACTGTTAGCCTTCCACGGCCTGGACAGCCTTTGAAAGTTTCCATCCGTGCCGAGGCCAGGCTTGTCCGAAGAGTCAAGGCTAACCCACGGACAACAAGGAAGGAGCTCCGGGAAGATCTCATGGCAGTGGGGACATTGGTTTCAGTCAATACCATAAGTAACGTACTCCACCGCAATGGTCTCAGTTCCAGACGAGCCCGTAAGGTACCTTTACTTTCAAAGCGTCATGTCAAGGCTCGTTTACAGTTTGCTCATGATCACTTGGAGGACTCTGAGACAGACTGGTTCAAGGTTCTCTGGTCTGATGAGACCAAGATCGAAATCTTTGGTGCCAACCACACACGTGACGTTTGGAGACTGGATGGCACTGCATACGACCCCAAGAATACCATCCCTACAGTCAAGCATGGTGGTGGCAGCATCATGCTGTGGGGCTGTTTCTCATCCAAGGGGCCTGGCCATCTGGTCCGCATCCATGGGAAGATGGATAGCACGGCCTACCTGGAGATTTTGGCCAAGAACCTCCGCTCCTCCATCAAGGATCTTAAGATGGGTCGTCATTTCATCTTCCAACAAGACAACGACCCAAAGCACACAGCCAAGAAAACCAAGGCTTGGTTCAAGAGGGAAAAAATCAAGGTGTTGCAGTGGCCTAGTCAGTCTCCTGACCTTAACCAGATTGAAAACTTGTGGAAGGAGCTCAAGATTAAAGTCCACATGAGACACCCAAAGAACCTAGATAACTTGGAGAAGATCTGCATGGAGGAGTGGGCCAAGATAACTCCAGAGACCTGTGCCGGCCTGATCAGGTCTTATAAAAGACGATTATTAGCTGTAATTGCAAACAAGGGTTATTCCACAAAATATTAAACCTAGGGGTTGAATAATAATTGACCCACACTTTTATGTTGAAAATTTATTAAAATTTAACTGAGCAACATAACTTGTTGGTTTGTAAGATTTATGCATCTGTTAATAAATCCTGCTCTTGTTTGAAGTTTGCAGGCTCTAACTTATTTGCATCTTATCAAACCTGCTAAATCTGCAGGGGGTTGAATACTACTTGTAGGCACTGTATATATATTATATAAATCTCAGTGTATGTATGTATGTATGTATGTATGTGTGTATGTATGTCCGCTAATAAAGGAAACCGTCGCATTTACAATCACAAACTTTTGCACAGACGCCCCATATGACCCAGGGAACGTTATAGACTATGTTTTGACAGAAAAATGTAACCCCGTGCTTTACAGTTAAGGCCGCTTTACACGCTGCGATATCGGTACCGATATCGCTAGCGTGGGTACCCACCCCCATCTGTTGTGCGACACGGGCAAATCGCTGCCCGTGCCGCACAACATCGCCCAGACCTGTCACACATACTTACCTGACCGGCGAACCGCCTCCTTTCTAAGGGGGCGGTTCGTTCAGCGTCACAGCGACGTCACAGCTGCGTCACTGAACCGCCGCCCAATAGAAGCGGCGGGGCGGAGATGAGCGGCACGTAACATCCCGCCCACCTCCTTCCTTCCACATAGCGGCCAGGAGGCAGGTAAGGAGAGCTTCCTCGTTCCTGCGGTGTCACACGGAGCGATGTGTGCTGCCGCAGGAACGAGGAACAACTTTGTTACTGCTGCAGTAACGATTTTTGAGAATGGACCCCCATGTCACCGATGAGCGATTTTGCACGTTTTTGCAACGATGCAAAATCGCTCATAGGTGTTACACGCAACGGCATCGCTAATGCGGCCGGATGTGCGTCACTAATTCCGTGACCCCAACGAGTTCGCATTAGCGATGTCGTAGCGTGTAAAGCCCCCTTTAGTCTCTAAAATCTTGCCGCCATTAAACTGAATGGAGGTGGGAGCTATAGGTTATTAATAGCAACTTTCAGTGGTTGCTATAGGAACAAATTAAATTGTTAGTTGAAGCTTATGCGTGAGGTTATATGATGTCGGTGGAGAGATGGATAGAGAGACAGAAAAAGACAGACAGACACAGACAGAGACAGATGGGTAAAGAGACAGATGGGCAAAGAGACAGACGGGCAAAGAGACAGATGGAGAAAGAGACAGCCCTGGAAAGAGACAGCCGGGAAAAGAGACAGCCGGGCAAAGAGACAGCCGGGCAAAGAGACAGCCCGGCAAAGAGACAGCCGGGCAAAGAGACAGCCGGGCAAAGAGACAGATGGGCAAAGAGACAGACAGGCAAACATACAGACGGACAAAGAGACAGACGGACAAAGAGACAGATGGGGAAAGAGACAGACGGGCAAAGAGACAGATGGGCAAAGAGACAGACGGGGAAGGAGACAGCCCTGGAAAGAGACAGCCCTGGAAAGAGACAGCCCTGGAAAGAGAAAGCCGGGAAAAGAGAAAGCCGGGAAAAGAGACAGCCGGGGAAAGAGACAGCCGGGGAAAGAGACAGCCGGGGAAAGAGACAGCCGGGGAAAGAGACAGCCGGGGAAAGAGACAGCCGGGGAAAGAGACAGCCGGGGAAAGAGACAGCCGGGGAAAGAGACAGCCGGGGAAAGAGACAGCCGGGGAAAGAGACAGCCGGGGAAAGAGACAGCCGGGGGAAAGACAGACGGGCAAAGAGACAGCCCTGAAAAGAGACAGACGGGGAAAGAGACAGATGGGGAAAGAGACAGATGGGGAAAGAGACAGACGGGGAAAGAGACAGACGGGGAAAGAGACAGACGGGGAAAGAGACAGACGGGGAAAGAGACAGACGGGGAAAGAGACAGACGGGGAAAGAGACAGACGGGGAAAGAGACAGACGGGGAAAGAGACAGACGGGGAAAGAGACAGACGGGGAAAGAGACAGACAGGGAAAGAGACAGACGGGGAAAGAGACAGACCAACACAGACAGAAAAGAGACAGACGGGGAAAGAGACAGATTGACACACACATAGAGACAGACACAGAGATAGGGAGAGACAGACAGACACAGAGATGGAGACAGATAGACTGATACAAATACAGACAGAGATAGAAATAGTCAGACAGAGACATAGACACAGACAGACAAGGAAAGAAACAGACAGAGAGACAGACAGACATTGACACAGAGACTGGGATAGAGACAGAGAGACAGTTACTATCCTGGGCCAAGCCCGGGTACTACAGCTAGTATATATATATATATATATATATATATATATATATATATATATATATATATATATATATATATATATATATATATATATATATATATATATATATATATATATATATATATATATATACACACACATATACACACACACACACACAGTATATATCTATACATAGAGCTACATAGAGCTTCAGAATACAGTTTATATCAGTGCATGAACACAAGATGCGAAGCACGTGGAGAACTGAACAAGCAGACTAGGACCAGTCGCTTCATATGCCACTAATGCACATAGGTAAATACTAAGCCTGTGAATTCTGGTCGGGGTTTTTCTTCTACGCAGGTACTATATAATCCAACATGTGTTCCTATATCTGGCAAATATCAAGCTGTTATTTACACAAGAATGTCTGTGCTGACAATATGGGCTCATAACTGAGACAGGACTATTATACACGGCATTTAGAAGAGCATTACCCATAAATTATAATATTTGACTGACTATAATAAGTCTCTGACGTCTCCGCTGTACCAATTTATAGTCAATATTTCTCAATTCTATCAATTCTGGGCATGATTGTGGCCTCAAGTCAAGCTTCTACACAGACCATGGAGGAATATTCTCAGACTTGAGAATGGCAGGTCTTTTATTGATAGATCTTCTGTTCAATATTGCTGAGCTAATGGACATTCAGGATTTGGGAAAGCTGGGTGGCAAGCCCGATGAAAGCTGGAATAGCAGCCATATTAGCCACATTGGTCTTAGAAATGGATATAAATGAGAAGTAGCTTGCATTCTATGACAATAAAAGACATTGGGAATGCTTTGGAAAATTGCTTCTTGTTGCTACCATTATAGAGAAGTATAGTATTGTCATTGAGCGCGGTGGATAAGAGACGCAATTCTTCTGCAGAGATATTGGCAGCCCAATAAACGCTCACGTCTCGAGTTTCTACGCCCTCTTCTTATGCTACCTATTAGGACCGTGATCTGCTTTCTCACACAGTCTGATTTATTTAAATAGGGTATAGGCGTTAGTAATGGCACATATGCTTAAGGCAGGGGGCCTCACATAACAACAGGCCTGGGGGGCATAAATGTCAATCTTGGCCGACGTCCATTTTACTCAAGTAATATTAATGAGAATGCAATTCAGAAGTAAAGAATAGGTCATTTACATCAGTTCTCATGCATATTAATCAGCGAGAGCATCAGTAAAGTCACTGGCTCCTGACAAATTGATAGATTGCATGCTGGTGCAGTCCACAAAACTGAAACTTTTAACGTATGGAGGTGAAGTCCACGTTTAGATTAATCTCAGAACAAAGCTGGAGGAAATTTTACCTCATAGGCAGTTGTGTATCTGTAGGAGGTGCGGAGAATGTAGTTGTACCAAGGCCTGAGACTAGGAGACCCAGGAAGACTACTTAGAACAGGGGTCTCAAACTCGGCTGGGTGTATGGGCCAGAGGAAAAAAAAAATAATTTAGGGGGCCGCATTCCTTGCAGGACAAAGTGACATTTTTATTGGTACCATATATTATTTTTTTTTTACACACCTTTGGATCACTGGTTTTGAACATTTTTCACTTGTTTATTATAACAAACAAGCACGTTCTTTGTTTAAATATATATATAAAAAAAATTTTGATGGTGAAAAAAAAATGTCGTGCCTTATTTTGATTTTTTTTTAACATTTTATTCCTTTCTTGTAACTAATAGTGTTACAATTAGCACCATAAAGTAATTTTGGCCAACATCTTTTAGTAATGTTCCCCATCTTGTTGTAATGTGCCCATCCTTGTCCCCTTGTAGTATTGTGCCCCATCCTACTCCCCATCCTACAGTAATGTGCTCATCCTTGTCCCCATCCTGTAGTAATGTCCCCATCCTATAGTAATGGGCCAATCCTTTTCCCCTTCCTATAGTAATGTCCCCAGCCTTATCCCCATCCTATAGTAATGTCCCCAGCCTTGTCCCCATCCTGTAGTAATGTGTCCATCCTAGTCCCCATCCTATAGTAATGTGCCCATCCTTGTCGCCATCCCATAGTAATGTGCCCATCCTGTAGTAATGTTTCCAGCTTTGTCTCCATCTTATAGTAATTTTCCCCATCCTTGTCCCCTTGTAGTAATGTCCCTATCCTGTAGAACTGTGCGCATCCTATGGTAATGTACCCATCCAATAGTAATATGCCCATCTTTGTCCCCATCCTTTAGTAATGTCCCTATCCTATAATAATGTCCCCATTCTATAGTAAAGAGCTTATCCTATAGTAATGTCCCCATCTTATAGTAATGTGCCCACCTTGTCCCTATCCTACAGTGATGTCCCCATCCTACAGTAATGTCCCCAGCCTTGTCCCCATCCTATTTTAATGTGCCCACCATGTCCCCATCCTATAGTAATGTCCCCAGCCTTGTCCCCATCCCATAGTAATGTGCCCACCTTGTCCCCATCCTCTAGTACTGTCCCCAGCCTTGTCCCCATCCCATAGTAATGTGCCCACCTTGTCCTTTTCCTATAGTAATGTCCCCATCCTATAGTAATGTCCCCATCCTATAGTAATGTTCCCAGCCTTGTCCCCATCCCATAGTAATGTGCCTACCTTAAACCCATACTACAGTAATGCCCCCTGCCATGTCCCCTTCCTATACTAATGTGCCCATCCTGTAGTAATGTGTCCCATCCCTGTCCCCTTTTACTAATCTGCCCATGCAGGTGCCCTTCTTGTAGTAATGTGTCCTTTCCTGGTCCTCTGCTTGTAGTTATGTCCCATACAGGTCCCTTAATTTGACGTTCTTCCCATACACACCAAAACAACAAAAAAAAACAATTTTTCTCACCTGTGCACCGTTCCCTCGGCTGTCTCATCTCTGCTTCTTGCTGTCTGCAGGCCCGTGCCCAGTTGACTATCACGACCCATGCAGGGGCAGTAGCCACTGTCAGCGCTTTGTCAGATGATTGTTTTTCCGGCGCTACGTGCGCAGTCAGGCTCTCTGTGCACAACGTTTCCAATGCAGGCGTAGCCGTCCGCCAATCAGAGGTAAACAGCTGAGGTCAGGCAGTTTCCATTGGATGAATAGTTGTGCACAGTGTGCTTGACTCTGAGCGTGCAGTGGCGGCAAAACATTCATCTGACATAAAGCGCAGACAGTGGCTGCAGGCGGCCCCTGCACCAGCCGCGATATTCAACAGGGGCATGGGCCTGGGGGCCGTGTGTTTGAGGCCTCTGACTTAGAAGAAGACAGTAATAATTGGATGGGGGAAAAGCCAACTATAGTATAGGGGATATAAAAAGTGAGCAAAGTAATGAAGGTCTGCAAAGAAAAAAATGAAAAAAAAAAAACCCAAACAATATAAAACATTTTGTTAACCCACACTGAGAAATCTCCTTGCATATGTCGTGGGCGGCGGGGCGCCGCGCTCGCTAACGCTCGGGTCCGGCGCTGCGGCTGCTGCTCGGTGGCTCGAGAGGTGGGCCGGATCCGCGGACTCGAGCGGCGCTCCTCGCCCGTGAGTGAAAAGGGGGTTGGTTTGTTTTGGGGATTTAGTCCATGGCGCCACCCACGGGTTGTGGTGAAGATGGGCACCACCGCTGCTGGTGACGGGGATCGCGGGAGCGATGGTGGGGAGCAGCTGGGATGTTGTTTTCCCCCTCCGTGGGTAGGGGTTGTTGGTCCCGGGGCCCGGTTGTGTAACGGGGAGGCAGGGTCGGTGAGGTGCAGGGTTGCAGGGACAACGCGGCGTGGTGCCGGATGGCACAGGTGTACTCACTCAGCCAGAGATGCACAAAGTCCTCGGTAAACCAAACGGCTGGATGGACGGGTCCCGCAGCCGGCTGCAGTGTCTCTCCCCGGACAGGTGATGGCGGCTGTCTTTCCCTGCACCTTTGTGTATTGTCTTGACTACGATGGGTCCCCAACGGTAGTCCGCTCCCCGGTGTATGTGTCGCGGGCGGGGAGGAGGCCGCCGCTGCGGCGCTCTCGCTGGCGCTCGGGTCCGGCGCTGCTGCTGCTGCTGCTCGATGGCTCGAGCGGTGGGCCGGATCCGGGGACTCGAGCGGCTCTCCTCGCCCGTGCAGTGAAAGGGGTGATTTTGGGGTGTGGGGAGTTAGTCCGTGATGCCACCCACGGTTTTGGTGAGGTTGGGGCACCACCGCTGCTCTGGACGGGGATCCCGGGAGCGATGACAGGGAGCAGCCGAGATGTTTCTTTCCCCTCCGTGGGTAGGGGGATTTGGTAGTCCCGGGGCCCGGTGAGATGGGAAGGGGAGGCAGGGTTGGCGAGGTGCAGGGTCGCGGGGGCAGCACGGTGCCGGACGGCACGGTGGTACTCACTCAGCCAATGATGGATACAGAGTCTCCGGTAAAACAAACGGCTGGATGGACGGGTCCCGCAGCCGGCTGCTGTGGTTACTCCCGGTAGGTTGGTGGTGGCTGCCTTTCCCTGCACCTGTTGTGTATCTTCGGTCCCGATGGCTTCCCACCGGTAACCCGCTCGCCAGCTTGGATATGGGCCGGAGGAGCCCCTTTTGCCCGGAGGCTCTGTCCCTGGGAATTCTAACTGTGGCGATAGTTGTGTTTCCCTTTCTCAGTTTGGACGGTTCCCTTCAGTCGGGTCTTTGTTGCTATTAAACCCCGGAGGTTCCGGTTGCTAACGGATTTGACCGGTTTAACGGCGACTCCAAGCCTGGTCGAGGTCCGTAGGCCCTGCCGGTTTGTGCTGGCTTCTCTTCGCGCCCCGGGTCGGTACCGGCGGGCCACCGCCCGTCCTCGGTCCTACGGTTCCGCGTCGATCGGCCTCTCCTGCAGACAGCCACCACCGTCTGCCAACCTTGCTCTCGGTGCCCGGGACACGTACCCGGACACGATCAGTCTGCTCTCCTCAACTACTACTTCCTTCACCTTCACTTACTTCTCCCTCACTGAACTCTACTCTCACTTCCTTTCCCGCCTCCAGGACTGTGAACTTCTCAGTGGGTGGGGCCAACCACCTGGCTCCACCCCACCTGGTGTGGAAATCATCCCCTGGAGGGAGGCAACAAGGATTTGTGTGTGACTGGTGTGCCTATCTCGGGGTGTGGGGTGTGTTGTTGCAGTACCTGTGACGACCTGGCTTGTCCAGGGCGCCACATCCCCCCTTGGTTAAATGCAGACCGTCCGCGGGCTGCCCGTCCATCACCGGTTTTATTTTCATAACTGAAAAAGGTAAAAACAACATGTAAACACAAGCATATTTTTATATATCTTCCCTTCACGGGAGGCACGGTACTTAAACGTTACTAACAGTAGTCATTTTTATTAAAACATACGGCTTCCGCTTTCTCCCGCCCAAACAACCTGGCCCTGATGCTGCCCCTAAGAAGTGGGCAGCACCCCTTGACCCCAGTCCATATCCAGGCTGACCGAGCGGGTACGGGTACAGTGTTTCGCACCCTACGGTCTCTTCAGGGGACCCACGTCCATGGGGAACCCCTGACCCCCGGAGGATGGCCACCGGTCCAGGTGGTGGCCGGGCCCCAGCCTACTCTGCTGCGGGCCCTTCCTCCAATCCGCCTCTCCGGAGGCGGCAATGGAATTATGCCAAATATTTACATTCCACAAGTTTGTGGTTGCCCTGCAAGTTCTCGGGCTTGTCCGTAAGCAGTTCCTTACGCACGGTGCAAAGGGTCCCTACGGGAACAAACTTGCCGGCAACGGCCGGTTCAATCACTGTTGACAATCTGGTGAACTTCGGTTGATTACTTTCATTCATTTAATGATACTGATGGTCCCAATGGGGACAACTGTGCAACTGAGGGACTGCTGCCTTTGGGGCGGCTACCACCGCAGGGGGTCGGCCCACTCAGGGACCGGACGGTACATCGGGTTCTCCTTCCATAAGCAGTGCAGCCCGGAACCGCTGATCGCCATTGGAAACGGTGGCGTTGGCAGCGTGCTCGGAACCTCCTCCTCTATCAGCTGCACTCTCTCTGGACCTCCAGCTGCGGTGCTGGCCCCCGGCTCCCACGCAATCAAGGCTGGTTCAGGAGCTTGGGTGGCATGATCGCGACACGGCACGGCCACCGCGGCCCCTTGCTCATGGGCCCATACCACGGCAACCATTCGGCGCATCTCCGCCTTCCAATCCAGCAGCTGCTGCAAGCTCTGCGCCCTCACCTTCAAGCAGAACCGGCCCAGCTCCCGCTCCAGCCAAGCAGCGGTCCCGGCGGGGAGCTCACCCGGGCCGCAGTCTTCAAAGGCAATTCCTCCTCGGTTCCCCCAGAGCTTAGACGCTTCGGTAGCGGGTGCTCCCACGCTCCAGCCCGAGGACGCCGCCATCTCTCCATCCACGTTCTCCCCTTGGTCTTTTCTCAGCACCTCCTCTTCAGGGGTGGAGCTTCAGCTTTCGCGCCTCCACTGCTCGAGAAGACGCTCGAGCGGGAAAATCTTCGTGCCTAAGATGGCGGCTTCTGAAATTTTTCGTCCGGACACCACCGGCGGGACACAAGGCGCACTTCTGCCAGCCGGCAGAACGGTAAGATCCTGTTCGTGACGCCAAGTTATGTCGCGGGCGGGGAGGAGGCTGCCGCCGCGGCGCTCGTGTCCGGCGCTGCTGCTGCTGCTCGGTGGCTCGAGCGGTGGGCCGGATCCGGGGACTCGAGCGGCGCTCCTCGCCCGTGCAGTGAAAGGGGTGATTTTGGGGTGTGGGGAGTTAGTCCGTGATGCCACCCACGGTTGTGGTGAGGTTGGGGCACCACCGCTGCTCTAGACGGGGATCCCAGGAGCGATGACAGGGAGCAGCCGAGATGTTTCTTTCCCCTCCATGGGTAGGGGGATTTGGTGGTTCCGGGGCCCGGTGAGGTGGGACGGGGAGGTAGGGTTGGCGAGGTGCAGGGTCGCGGGGGCAGCGCGGTGCCGGACGGCACGGTGGTACTCACTCAGCCAATGATGGATACAGAGTCTCCGGAAAAACAAACGGCTGGATGGACGGGTCCCGCAGCCGGCTGCTGTGGTTACTCCCGGTAGGTTGGTGGTGGCTGCCTTTCCCTGCACCTGTTGTGTATCTTTGGTCCCAATGGCTTCCCACCGGTAACCCGCTCCCCAGCTTGGATATGGGCCAGAGGAGCCCCTTTTGCCCGCAGGCTCTGTCCCTGGGAATTCTAACTGTGGCAGTAGTTGTGTTTCCCTTTCTCGGTTTGGACGGTTGCCTTCAGTCGGGTCTTGTTGCTAGGAAATCCCGGAGGTTCTGGTTGCTAACGGATTTGACCAGTTTAACGGCGACTCCAAGCCTGGTCGGGGTCCGTAGGCCCTGCCGGTTTGTGCTGGCTTCTCTTCGCTCCCCGATTCGGTACCGGCGGGCCACCGTCCGTCCCCGATCCTACGGTTCCGCGTCGATTGGCCTCTCCTGCAGATGGCCACCACCGTCTGCCAACCTTGCTCTCGGTGCCCGGGCCACGTACCCGGACACGGTCAGTCTGCTCTCCTCAACTACTACTTCCTTCACCTTCACTCTCCCTCACTGAACTCTACTCTCACTTCCTTTCCCGCCTCCAGGACTGTGAACTCCTCAGTGGGTGGGGCAAAACCGCCTGGCTCCACCCCACCTGGTGTGGACATCAGCCCCTGGAGGGAGGCAACAAGGATTTGTGTGTGACTGGTGTGCCTATCTCGGGTGTGGGGTGTGTTGTTGCAGTTCCTGTGACGACCTGGCTTGTCCAGGGCGCCACATATGGATTCCAGATGAGCCCGTTTGCCCGCAGGCGCTGGCCCTTGAGTCTCTAGCCTTAGGCGGTAGCTGTATACCCTCACGGTGCGGACGGTTGCCTTCTAACGGGTCTTTGGTTGTTAGGAAACCCCTGGGGTTCCTGTCACACTTGGATTTGACTGTTGGTGGCGAATCCAAGCCTAGTCGGGGTCCGATGGCCCTGCCTGTGTGTGCTGGCTTCACTTCGCTCCCCGGTCGGTACCGGCGGGCCACCGCCCGACCCCGGTCCTATGGTTCCGCATCGATCCACCACTCCTGCAGATGGCCACCACCGTCTGCCAACCTTGTTGTCAGTGCCTGGGCCACAAACACAGACACTCTCCACTTCACTCCTCTCACTTCAACCTCCAAGACAAATCTGTCACTTTTCCCGCCTCCAGGCCTGCGAACTCCTTGGTGGGTGGGGCCAACCGCTTGGCTCCGCCCCACCTGGTGTGGACATCAGACCCTGGAGGGAGGCAACAAGGGTTTTGTGTTTGGCTAATGTTACTGTCTAGTGGGGGTGGGGGTGTGAGTGTGTGTTACCTGTGACGACCTGGCTAGTCCAGGGCGCCACACATAGATTGGTTAGGCGGGGCTTTGGTTAGGCCGGGGCTTCACAGTGACATACTGCATGCCATGTCATAGGCCCCTTTAGACTTGTCATAATTGCCAACCACTTGGAGTAAAAAAAAGGGTATGGTCTCGATTAATGCAGGAGTTATCTGACCTCCCAGGTGGTACCTACACTCCCAGAAACAATCAGTGTTAGGAAGCAGATGCTCCGTCACTACACAGTGCCTTATAAAAAGGGGAGACATGGCGCAATAGGGTCTTATCCAGTGGATAACATAAGGTGATAGATAGGAATTGATCACTTGTTTGGGTTGTTTAAACCCACAACTGATGATAAGAGATGGAACAGCTGCTGCAGAATTCACTTCATGGGATCACCCACTGTGAAGACAACGTAGTGGAAGAATGGGACGTAGTCTGTGCTGCTAATTCAGGAGTCCAGGAAGGCAATACGGAAAAAATGTTGTTTATCTCGACGCGTTTCGAAGCTTAACCAGCTTCTTCATCAGGAGAAGCACATTAATGTGTTTTTCCTGATGAAGAAGCTGGTCAAGCTTCAAAATGTGTAGAGGATAAATAAACCATTACACAGTGTCTTGGTATTCAACTGTGCTTTTGATGGGGTTTGGAACAAACATGGGTGGACTGTGGATAATGCAAACATTTGCGCTGGTGCTCTACTTGGGCGCATTTCTCCTGGCTTGCCAACTGGGAAAATCAGTAGGTATGACTTGGGCAAGAGATAATATTGCACTGTACTCTAAAGATAGCCCATTTATGCATCTTGGGCAGTGTTAGGGCTAGGTGCACACTCTGGCTGTGCACTTTAATGGTCCAATAGGCCCACAATCACCAGACAGAGGCCAAAAGTGGGTTCTTACAGCCTCCATCTGGCAGATATGCATTTGTTTTAATAAATAGGAAAGCACAACCGACTGTTGTCTCGTATATAAGGGGCCACTGCAACAAAACGCATACTGTACAGTATACATTTTTCTCCCTTTTTGTTTTTACAGTGGCTAGCTATGGTGGACGGATACTTAGACATCCATCCAGACTGTGGCCACTGTTGGGTATGAATATATACTCCCCAGAATAGGTTCCAACGCAGTGTGTACCCAGCCTTACATTACTGGAATTGCTGAGAGTGAACTGGCCCTGGAGCAGCCAACCACCTGATATTCATGGGGGCTCCTGGTTCCTCATATTGATCGTTTTGTTCTTCTCGAAGATATATTCTGCTTTCCTAAGAAGAACACTTGAATAATTGGCCCAATTGTGCAATGTATGTGTATGGAAGGTCCGGAAACATAGCTGTTGGGTGAGCAAAATTTGGGCCAACGGCTATTTAAAGTGTACCTGAGGCATTCTGTAGACGTCAGGCTGCAACTTATGGTTTGTGTATGTGCAGGCAAACAATCTGACTTCCTTTAAACCTCTATTAATCAGAGCAAGTTAGCTAATAAAGTGAACAATTCTAGAAATTTTTATATATATATATATATATATATATATATATATATATATATATATATATATATATATATATATATATATATATATATATATATATATATATATATATATATATATATATATATATATATATATATATATATATATATATATATATATACACACACATACACACATATATACATACACACATATATACATACACACATATATACATACACACACTAATATATATATATATATATATATATATATATATATATATATATATATATATATATGGAAGGTGATATTTAAATTTAAAAATGGCTTATATTAACCTCTTCATGGCCAGGCAATGTTTTCCTTCCCTTCTTCAAAATGTTGGCGTGTCACAATGCAGCCAGGGAAAGAGACAGACACAGACAGGGTAAGAAACAGACATAGACAAGGTAAGAAACAGACATAGACAGAGTAAGAGAGACACAAAAAGACAGACACAGACGAAGAAACAGACTGACAGGGAAAGAGAGGGAAAGTGACACACAGGGAAAGTGACACACAGGGAAAGTGACAGAGATAGACAGACAGGGAAAGAGTTTGAGACAGATGGAGAAAGACAGACAGGGAAAGAGACAGACAGACAAGAGATAGAGAGACACAGAGAGATATATACAGAGGGGGAGACAGACAGAGAATGGGAGAGAAACAGAGAGAGATAGTTACTATCCCGGGCAGCGCCGGGTGCTATGTTGTGAGGCGAAATTTTAACCCAGCGCGTTCCAATTTACCAATCAATTTTGCCCCTATCTATATAATGGGAAAAAAGTGAAACGAAAAGTGTTGGAGGCAAATTGACAGCTGCCAGATGTGAACAAGGAGGACTTAAAGAATGAGAGCGATGGCGCCAAAGAGTATATACAATACAGTTGCTAAGGTGGGGCCCCGACATGGGATACTCACCACACCCGGGGATATGAACACACACACAAAATGTGCCACACACTACCACGTGCTTGAACATATATAAAACCCTCAGCACACATTGCTCCACACATACACCAACCTCACCACATAATCGCCCTAAAACACACACAAGTCTGGTATTATCCTTCAAAAATAAAAATCTGATTAATAAGCAGCCAAACTACAAGAACAACAAATGTACCATATAGGAAATACGGCAGCTGTCAGTCACATGACCTGTCTATATGTGTATGTGTGAGCTAATATATACTGTCAGGGGGGAGGGCTTTCTGTTGCCTGGAAATTTATCAGGCTGCCAATAGCAACCAATCACAGCTTAGCTTCTATTTTGTTACAGCTAATTAATCTGAGCTCTGATTGGTTAATATAGGCAACAATTTATTAACTACATTTCTATCTATTTGTTTTGTGGTTTTTGTGTGCAGAATACATTTTTGTTAATACATTCTATTTTGTTAACAGCAGTTATTAACCCGGGCGAAGCCGGGTAATACAGCTAGTCTAATATGTAAAGCTGAATGTGTGTGTGTGTGTGTATGTATGTATGTCCGGGATTGGCATCTGCACCGTCGCAGCTACAGCCACAAAATTTTGCACACTCACACGTCTGGACCCCGAGAGCGTCATAGGCTATGTTTTGAGGGGAAATTTTAACCCCGCGCTTTACAGTTATACGCCAAAAAACCTGCCTCCATTAAAGCGAATGGAGCTGGGAGCCACAGTGCAGCCAGAACTTCAGAAGAATGCGCAGCCACGCCCTTATACATGGAATGTTGGCATGTCACAATGCAGCCAGGGAAAGAGACAGACACAGACAGGGAAAGAAACAGACATAGACAGGGTAAGAGACAGACACAAAGAGACAGACACAGACAAAAAGACAGACTGACAGGGAAAGAGACAGACAGGGAAAGAGAGAGACAGGTTAAGAGACAGACACAGACAGGTAAAGAGACAGACACAAAGAGACAGACACAGGGAAACAGACAGGGAAAGAGAGGGAAAGAGACAGACAGGGTAAGAGAGGGAAAGAGACAGACAGGGAAAGAGACAGACAGGGAAAGTGACAGAGATAGATAGACAAGGAAAGAGATAGATAGACAGACAGGGAAAGAGATTGAGACAGACGGAGAAAGAGACAGACAGTTAGAGACAGACAGGGAAAGAGACAGACAGACAAAAATATATAGAGAGAGACACAGAGAGATATATACAGAGGGGGAGACAGACAAAGACAGGTAAAGAGATAGACAAAAAGACAGACACAGGGAAAGAGACAGAGGAAAAGAGACAGACAGGGAAAGAGACAGACAGGGAAAGAGACAGACAGGGAAAGAGACAGACAGGGAAAGTGACAGAGATAGATAGACAGACAGGGAAAGAGACAGAGACAGTCAGAGACAGACAGGGAAAGAGACAGACAAAGAGATAGAGAGAGAGAGACCGAGAGATATATACAGAGGGGGAGACAGACATTATAATTACATTTCTATCTGTTTTGTGGTTTTTGTGTGCAGAATACATTTTTTAATACATTCTATTTTGTTAACAGCAGTTATTAACCCAGGCGAAGCCGGGTAGTACAGCTAGTACTTTATATATTTACAAGGATATATACATTTTTGGTGATATAGCTGTACGAGGGCTTGCTTGTTGCGTGACCAGTTGTAGTTTTCAATGACATCACTTTACTATATAATAAACTGAAAAATGGAAAAAATATTCTAACTGCTGTGAAATGGTAATTCAGTCATGGTTATTTGGGTATCGTTTTTACAGAGTTCATTGTGCGGTTAAAAAATAAAAAATTAAAAAAAAAAGATTTTCCAGGTCAGAACGAGCGAGACCAAAATGGTATACTTTTTATGTGCTAAAAAAAGACTGTTTTTGTCACCATATTCTGCAATCCGTAACTTTATTTTTTGTTGATTGAGCTGTTGCAGGGCTCATTTTTTATGTAGTGAGCTGACATTTTGATCACTTATTGCATATTTCTATGAAGGTGTGGTGGAAGAAAAAAAAAAAAACAAAAAACAAACAATTTGGTATTTCAATTTTATTTCTCTATGGTATTTACTGTATGGGTTATTTTATAGGAATTTTCAATGCCAAAAATGCATATGTTTTATTTCTTTTTAAGGTGGGTTATCTACATTTTTACAGTTTTAAAACCTTTATTTTTCCTTTCTTTATTTGTTCCTTCCATAGGGAGTTGAACCTGCAATCCTTTGATCACTTGTTCTTTATACTGGAATACAACTGTAATGAAGTATTTAGTCATAATGACATACTCCTATGACAGCCTATGGGCACCTTGCAATTGCGTTGTGGGGGCCAAACTCTATTTAAATGCCACTTTCAGTGATTGACAGTGACATTTAAATGGTTGTTCAGCAGCGATCAGAGTTTGCTCCTGTCGCTGCCGTTACATGGGGATCTTGGCTGTGTAACAGTCAGCATTTTCAGGTATAATATGGGATGACACCCTAAAGGCCCCGTTACATGCTACGATTTATCTGACGATCTCATTAGCGATGTGACACGCCCAGATCGTAGTTACGCTTTGCCGAGATCGCATATAGGTCATTTATTAGCGGTCACACGCGACGCAAAATCGTTCTGCGATATATTGTGCGACCAAGGTGGTCGTGTGGATGTTGTTCGTCGTTTGCAGGGTGTCAAACGTACCAATATGTCTGCTGCGTTCCAAACGACGAACAATATTTTGAAAATGAACGACGTGTTAGGTTAAGTTCACATTTTCGTTGTTTTGCATCAGTCACATGCGCTGTACAACGGATGACAAAGAACAGAATTCTTTGTCGGACTCCGTTGTGTGCGGGGGGCAGAGCGCGAGGGGGGCGGAATTCGGGGTGGGTGGAGTTGAGCGGGGCCGTGGCACTGAGGACGTCAGTGCCGCGGGGACTGCAGGGCTGGGGACAGGTGAGTGTGTGTGTGAGTGTGTGAGTAAATGCTGAGTGCGGGAGGGGGCGGAGCCGAGCAGGGAAGTGTCAGGCTCCCTGCACAGCCAGGGTAAATATCGGGTATAAGCAAAGCACTTTTTGCTTGGTTACCCGATATTTATCTTGGTTACCAGCATACACCGCTTAGCACTGGCTCCCTGCACCCGTAACCAGTGTAAATATCGGGTAACTAACCAAAGCGCATTGCTTGGTAACCCGATGTGTATCCTGGTTACGGGTGCAGGGAACCATAAAGCGCATGCGCAGCGAAATCCTACGGATCGCGCTGCTCAAAAAACGTTACAGGCTGCGTTCCTCCCGCCCGGCGGTCAGTCGTTCCACGACTGATCAGTCGGGTGGAGGGTGCAACGCAGCATCATCAGTCACAATCCGCCGCTCATACAAGTCTATGGGAACAACGGAATCCGCCATAAGGATTCCGTTGTTTACCAAAGCAGCGGATTGTGACTGATACAATTTAACGGAAGTGTGAACCTAGCCTTAGCGATCAGCAATTTTCGACCTATTTGCGATCATTCGGAGTCGCACGTAGGAACCGTGACCCTGCCGACATATCATCTGATAAATCGTAGTGTGTAACGCCGGCTTAAGTCCACTCCATACCTAAGCATCCGTCACAAGACATTCATTAACCTCACACGTTAAAGTTGGTCTCTCAGACCTAATAATACTGGTGTACTTACTTTACAAATCAGTGTCAGAATGGCTATGTCGTCCTTTATGAAAGTTTTCCTGCCTAATAGCTGGACTCATCTTCATATAAGCATTATACAGCCATTCTAACACATTCTCAAAGTAAGTACACTAGCCTCATCAGGTCTAAGTAATCTGTTTAGTAATGTGTGCAGTTTGTAAAATGAAATCCGCTTTAAGTTCAATGCATTTAAACTTGACAGTCAGTACTGGATCGTTTTTGTTCTCTTCCCATTATTGTAGACGCCAAGTAGGAACATGTTCGCTTACGCAATCTCCTTAGTTAAATGACACCATCAGAAACAATATTTCCAATAGTAGCCACCGCCCACTAGCTTGTTCTTACTAAGTTGTATATTCCTTCCCTAAGACCTTATTATTAGACAGTAATTTGCTTGTAAAAAGGCTTGTCATTTTTTCCCCTATTAACATATTGCATGTTATGAGAGTTTTTAGAACCTAGTAGTTACCAGGACTGTTTCCAAGACTCTGTGGCTTTCTGCCCATGTTACAGAATGAGTGAATATTCCAGACAAGGCACAGAGAAAGCCCTGACTTACACATTGGTGCAGTTAGATCATCCTGAAAACTGAATATACCCACAGCACCACCTGCTGGCGACAAGTAGGATTTTCAGTTTAAAAACCATTGGGGTGTTTATATCAAACCATTATTGTTCAAGTGTTTCTAGAAGGGTGATGTCATACTACTGTAGAACAGTTTGTAATGCCACAGCTGTCCATATTAAACTATATAACGTAAGAAAGGCTTTTCTGATAAAATAATCTAAGCACGGTATTAGTTAATATAGTGAAAAACTTTACTGACACCTATTTGCTTTTACAGCACTTTTGTTTATAATTCATGTAGTAAGGGGACTTTGCCTCCAGGTTTTTGACACCTAATCTGTTGGCAGTAGAGACAGAGACCCTGATTCCAGCAATATGTCACTTACTGGACTGCTTTTAGTTTTCATGAAATCATAGTTTTATCAGCAGTAGATTAATGCTATAGGACTGGTAAACCTGCTGTTATGTAGTCCTCCATATTGATGAGCTGGTATAACCCTACCCCCACCACAGCAGATTGGCAGGTTTCTGTATACACTGAGCATATACATAAAGCTGCCAATCAGTTGTGTAGGCAGGGTTTAACTGATCTCTGTATTCAGTGAACTGGTAGATCTGCAGCAGAGAAAACAGAGATTTTATCAAAAATACAGCAAGCAGCCCCGTGATGCATTGCTGGAATCAAAGTCTTTGCTCCTATATCCCTCGGTTGTAAAATAAGATAGTAAACACCTGGTGACAGATTCCCTTTAGACTCTGTGCGCACTAGAAAATGGAATTTTCTTAAGAAAATTCCGCACCCTCTGAAAGATTACCGCATCATTATCTATGGCAAAAACCGCAGGTACCTGCGGAAAAGAAGTGACATGCTCATTAATTCCGCAGCAGAAATTCCGCAGCAAAACCTGTGAGGACAAAAAACGCAGTGTGCGCAAAGCATTTTTTTATCCCCATAGGTTTTGCTGGAGAAGGACTGCAGAAATGTTATAAAACATTTTCTGCAGCATTCCTTCAGCAAAATCCGCAGCAATTCCATGACAAAATCTGCAGCGTGCGAAATGGGCCTTAAGGTGTATAGACAAACCACACACTAATTGTCTTGAGCTTCAACCAGCACCCAACATACCTATCCATAGGTGAAGATCGGTCATGCTGTAATACCGCTACACCAGTAGGTACACTATGGGAGCCGTATATTTACAGGTTTCAACTTTAAAGGAATCTGTCATCAGGCTTTTGCTATTTAATCTGAGAGCAGCATATTATAGGGATAGAGAGCATGATTCCAGAGATGTATTAGTTGCTCAGCAGCTTTCCATTTTAATACAATCAAAGTGTTATCAGCAGGAGATTATCACTGCAGGGCTAGGTGTCAGGCGCAGGCAGTCGCCGCCTAGAATTGTCGCATCCATTGCATCCGACAATCCCGGCACTTTATCTAGCTCATCCTGATTACACTGGTGTGGTGGCAATCAGGGTAATAAGGGGTTAACGACAATTCTCAGCTGCCACTAAGCCCTAGATAATGGGAGAAGTCTATTAGACCTCATTACTAATCTGTAAATGAAAAGAAATAAGCGCAAACACTGAAAAAAAACTAATTTTGAAATAAAATACAAGAAACCCAGCTCCCTTTCACCCCTTTATTAACTCCAAAAAACAAGTTCCAACGTAATCCACATGAGGTCCCCCGACAAGAGCAATTGGGATGAGGCGGGTAAAGTGCCGGGATTGTCGCTTCTAATGGATGCAACAATTCTGGGTGGCTGCATGTCATGATCCAGGCCGGCTTTTCCCTTCTGCTGGTTACACCCAGCTCTGGCCTGGTCATGTCAGGGGTTAACTTTCCTTGCCTCGTTCTGGATCCCCGGACGCTATATATTGCCTCTCTTGCTATGACTCAGTGCCAGTGATATTTCTGCCTTGCAGCTTGTGTACTGGTTCTGGTGAGTGTTCCCGATCTGTCCTGCCTCCTTGCTACTGTGTCCTGACTTCTACCCTCCCCCGTTTGTCCGCCTGTCCCAGCCCCTGAATTCCCGCTCCTGTCTGTTGTTTGTGTTTCCCTCTGCATAACTGATCTCCCGGCTTCCGACTCGGTTCTGTTTTCTGACTGATATTGATCCTCCCTTTGCAGTGACTCGACTTTCCTGGATAGACCCTGACTGTTAGACAACTCTATTGCCCCCTGGTGGCCTGCCTGTTAACTGCCTGCTAAAGTTACTCTGCTGTACTTCAGCTGCCTTTCCGTTACAATGTTTCATTTTCCCTCCTTCACTACTCTGCTGCCACCCAGTAGGGATTACGCTGTACCACGTCTTACTAGCCTTTGTACAGCGTGACACTGCAGGCTGTTATTTCTAGGCTGGGATGGGCAATAACCATGGGCCTCCCCAGCCTGAGAATACCAGGCCCCAGCTGTCAGCTTTATCATGGCTGGGTATCAAAATTGGGGGGGGACTGTGTGCTGCTTTTTTTAATTATTTAAGTAATTAAAAAAAAAGCCACATGGGGTGCCACTTATTTTGATGCACAGCCAAGATTAGCACCCGGCTGGGGGCTGCAATCTGTAGCCGTATGCTTTATCTGTGCTGGGTATCATAATATCGGGGGACCCTACACCAATTTTTTTTTTTATTTTTACACCACTACACATACACAGACAGAGTGTGCTATTGCAAGCAGTCAGACACACTGTCAGGGTGGAGGCATGATCTGACTGCAAGCAATCACAGATGCCGGGACTGCCGATGGGCAGAGTAATTTTCAGAAGACAGGAGAAAAGCAGGTTAAATACCGCGCCAAACCACAGGAGTCCAGATGTTGTTAGTAAATCCTTTTTCTTTATTTTCACAGGTCTACGCGTTTCAGGGACATATCCGTCCCCTTCCTCAGGACAATGTACAGAAAATAGTTAGTTGTTAGTATTTTCTATACATTGTCTTGAGGAAGGGGACGGATATGTCCCTGAAACACGTAGACCTGTGAAAATAAAGAAAAAGGATTTACTAACAACATCTGGACTCCTGTGGTTTGGCACAGCATTTAACCTGCTTTTCTCCTGTCTTCTGAAAATTACTCCTTGTTGCGGGGCCGCATTATTTACATGCTTACAAAGGGGTTGTGACTGGCACAACCCCACCAGGTGAGTGCTCTTGCTAACATTCACCCCCACGTGTCATACCGGGTAAGACCCTCTTTGTGCCTTATCTTTCCACAGCTTCTCTTGCCTAATGGGCAGAGTAAGCAGTGCATATGCATGAGGGTAATGAGTGGTCCTGGAAGTAGTTTTACCGCCACACCAGAGACTGGTAAGTATAACGCGCCTGCTCTAATCCCTCTATCCTTTCTGTCAGCATTTTAAAGCGCATGATTTGGGTCCCCATAGACTTACCGTATATGGGAATCAGCGTCTGGCCAGATATCCAAAAATTTTCAGACCGGGTTTTTTTTTTGTTTTGTTTTTTTATTTGGTTGTTGTTTTTAAATTTTTTTTTTTTAAATTTGTTTTTTTTTTATTTGGTCGATCCTGGATATCTGTGGGTTCGCCCATCACTAGTGAAGAGTGGTCAGTTTTTGCTATTATATTCCTGGTGCTACCCAGAGCACTCTGTTTTAATATCTAGATATACAGTATATATTTTGATATTTTTAAATCTGGTATACGGTTCCAAAGATATGAACCTTCTTATTTGTGCTAATTCTTATATTTTTTCAACAAGTGGGGGTTCCTCAGAGGATTCTCTGGGGCTGTGTCTTTAGGTTGCACTGCATTATTACCCTGTGAACATGGTCTTTTGGTAAAGACCATAATAATTAGCACTAAATAAAATGTCCCATATCTCAGACACCGTATGGAAGATTAATAATTAAAAAATAAAACAGCAAATTCAGGGGAGCAGCAGGAATAAAACAACTGCAAAACTCTTTCAAATCAAGAAACGTACATATGCCAATAACAGAAAGTAGAGCATATCTACGCTTAAACAAATCAACAACTTTTTTGCATTCTAAATGAGTATAGAGTTGAAGTTGGCGGAAAGTATACAGACTCAGATATATACCATAATCACAAAAAATAATCTGATATACAATGCAAAATATTGCCTGACACAAAGTTATATCTGTCAAAATAGTACCAATTCTTTCTCCTCTTGGAAACATGGATATAAAAAGGAAAAAAATGGGGAAACTGATTGGAGATTAATAAATATAACGGTAAAAAATACAGTATTTTGATATAATGCAGTAAAATTAAACAGTAATAGCAAAGTATATATATATATATATATATATATATATATATATACACTATATATTATATATACACTATATATTATATATACACTATATATATATATATATATATATATATATATATATATATATATATATATATATATATATATATATATATACATATATATATATACACAGTGCCTACAAGTAGTATTCAACCCCCTGCAGATTTAGCTGGTGTACACATTCGGAATTAACTTGGCATTGTGACATTTGGACTGTAGATCAGCCTGGAAGTGTGAAATGCACTGCAGCAAAAAAGAATGTTATTTCTTTTTTTATTTTTTTTTTTTAAATTGTGAAAAGTTTATTCAGAGGGTCATTTATTATTCAACCCCTCAAACCACCAGAATTCTGTTTGATTCCCCTAAAGTATTAAGAAGTATTTCAGGCACAAAGAACAATGAGCTTCACATGTTTGGATTAATTATCTCTTTTTCCAGCCTTTTCTGACTAATTAAGACCCTCTCCAAACTTGTGAACAGCACTCATACTTGGTCAACATGGGAAAGACAAAGGAGCATTCCAAGGCCATCATAGACAAGATCGTGGAGGGTCACAAGGCCAGCAAGGGGTACAAAACCCTTTCCAAGGAGTTGGGCCCACCTGTCTCCACTGTTGGGAGCATCATCCGGAAGTGGAAGGCTTATGGAACTACTGTTAGCCTTCCACGGCCTGGACAGCCTTTGAAAGTTTCCACCCGTGCCGAGGCCAGGCTTGTCCGAAGAGTCAAGGCTAACCCAAGGACAACAAGGAAGGAGCTCCGGGAAGATCTCATGGCAGTGGGGACATTGGTTTCAGTCAATACCATAAGTAACGTACTCCACCGCAATGGTCTCCGTTCCAGACGAGCCCGTAAGGTACCTTTACTTTCAAAGCGTCATGTCAAGGCTCGTCTACAGTTTGCTCATGATCACTTGGAGGACTCTGAGACAGACTGGTTCAAGGTTCTCTGGTCTGATGAGACCAAGATCGAGATCTTTGGTGCCAACCACACACGTGACGTTTGGAGACTGGATGGCACTGCATACGACCCCAAGAATACCATCCCTACAGTCAAGCATGGTGGTGGCAGCATCATGCTGTGGGGCTGTTTCTCAGCCAAGGGGCCTGGTCATTTGGTCCGCATCCATGGGAAGATGGATAGCACGGCCTACCTGGAGATTTTGGCCAAGAACCTGTGCTCCTCCATCAAGGATCTTAAGATGGGTCGTCATTTCATCTTCCAACAAGACAACGACCCAAAGCACACAACCAAGAAAACCAAGGCCTGGTTCAAGAGGGAAAAAATGAAGGTGTTGCAGTGGCCTAGTCAGTCTCCTGACCTTAACCCAATTGAAAACTTGTGGAAGGAGCTCAAGATTAAAGTCCACATGAGACACCCAAAGAACCTAGATAACTTGGAGAAGATCTGCATGGAGGAGTGGGCCAAGATAACTCCAGAGACCTGTGCCGGCCTGATCAGGTCTTATAAAAGACGATTATTAGCTGTAATTGCAAACAAGGGTTATTCCACAAAATATTAAACCTAGGGGTTGAATAATAATTGACCCACACTTTAATGTTGAAAATTTATTAAAATTTAACTGAGCAACATAACTTGTTGGTTTGTAAGATTTATGCATCTGTTAATAAATCCTGCTCTTGTTTGAAGTTTGCAGGCTCTAACTTATTTGTACCTTATCAAACCTGCTAAATCTGCAGGGGGTTGAATACTACTTGTAGGCACTGTATATATATATATATATATATATATATATATATATATATATATATATATATATATATATATATATATATATAAAAAGCAAAACTGAAGAAATGAGCTGGAACACATGATGGTATAAGTACCTGATTGTGTAGTACACCTTGACGCGGTGGGATGGCTTTACACAATCAAAATAGTGTCATTTAAGTACCCTATGTTATTTATATATGCTCAGAATAAATGAACACCCCATGGAAAAGTAAGATTTTAAACAATATTTCAATGAATAAAAGAGAACGTTTCAAAATTTTGACAAGACCAAAGTTACACAACAGTTTGTAATCAATAACATAATAGATTAATAAGATAAATTTCATTATAAAATCTTTTGTTCAAATTGATCCAAAAATTAATATACCTCACATCAAAAACTAATACCGTAGATCTAGTATTTTCTATGACCTCCATGATTTTTAAGGCTAACCCCACATAATGACACTGTCACCACCATAGTTTACCATAGGCACAATGCCTACAGTGAAAAGTGGTGGCAATGTTCTTTTGTGGAGCAACATGAATGCCGCTGGTATCAGGAAGCTACATTTTATTCATGGTATCATGAATTCACACATTTACTGCTCTATATTGAAAGAGAAGATACTATCATCACTCCGTGCCTTTGGTAGACGTGCACTTTTCCAACATGACAATGATTCAAAACACACATCTGTTGCATTTCTGAAGAACAGGGTGCACAATCACATTAGTGATGTGTCTCTCACAAACTATCCGACACAAACTACCAGCTTCCTGCTGTGACTGACAGGAGCCGGATCCCCAGTTAAAGCCACTAAATTCTCTTAATTGATCGTAAAATTTTCTTGTTTGGTGGCCAAAACCCCACCCACTCAGCAAATTAATTGGCCCGTTGTGAGTGGGCGAGGTTTCGGTGGCGTTAACACAAGCTTAAATATGTGTTCACCTGTAATGAACACATATTTAGTAGGAAGCCATGAATGATCCAAAAGAGATGGCGGTCTGCAAAGTCTGTAACAGGTGACTGAACTGTCCCAACCTGAGTGTCCTCCTTAGGTAGTCCTGGTTTGATGTTAAAATCCTGGCAGCCGGAGTCGAAATCCCTAGGCTGTGGATATGGTCTCCAACCGGGACCGGAGTCCCTAGATTGAAGCCATAAGATATCCTGATCCTCTAGTCAGCTCCAAAGAGCTTAGACTGGATCCATCAGCATCCATCAACCTTCATCAACCCTGGTGGCTTAAAGAAGTCCCTTTTATAGCCATAACCTTCCCTTAGGATACACTGCGTCCTCATCGATTGGTTGGACAAGATTGCTTCTCCCATTGGATGAATTTCAAGCTGCATGGATAATGTTCATTTAAATGATGTGCATAGAAAGATTCAGTATATCTACATGGAGTTGGCAAGTCACCGACTAGACAATGGCTACTAAGGTAATTACATTATCAATTCACAACTACAATACAATGGTTACTGGAAATGTCTGGAGAAAAATACGTTTGGCTTTCAGTGGCCAACACAATTACATTGAGTCAACAAGAGTCTTGTAAAAACAATGAGGGACTTCTCCCCCGTCTATAGACAATCTATCATGCTGTCTGGCTGGATTTTAAGAAACTTTAACCCATGAGAGTCCATGTCGTCACATTCCTCCCCCTTCTTAATATTAGCCAGACATGATAGGCTTCCGATCATCCTTCTCCTCTTAACGGCATTGTCCTTTTTAATGGTGAGGTCAGCAACAGAGGCTTGCATCTATACACCTCCACCTGATTACCTCCCCCAAGTTGAGCAGCCATATTGTGGACAAGCACTAAGGTGGGGTCCATGAGTTGGACCTGCACAAATCTCCCACTATCAATCCTCCCCCAGTCAATAGCCACAGTGTGGTTAGGCTTACTCACGGTGCTTGGCTCAGAAGTGGATGATGGAGACTGGGAATGCAAACCATCCCTGGAAAAGATGTTAGAAAGATCCACATCAGGGTCCTGCTTGGCTTGGAGGTGGGTGATGGCTTCTTCAAACTGACTGGATAGTCCTTGTCCTAGGTCATTCTCCAAAATGACTGGTGTGAGCAGGTAATTCACAAGCCCCACTTTCACTTCCCTTTGAGTGGTATCCGAAACAACAGGCTTGGTGGGGCCATCTATAAACCCCACTTCAACTTCATCCTGGCTAGTCCCCGAAACAACAGGTGTGGGGAGGCTGTCCATAAAATCCATATGGACCTCTTCCTGGTCAGACCCCAAAGTAACTGGTGTGGCGACGGTGTCCATAAGCTCCACATCAGCCTTGCTCTGATTAGTCTCCACAATGACAGGTATGGGGAGGCTGTTCACAAGTCTCACATCAACCTCTCCCTGGTCCTTTCCTGAAATAACTGGTGTGGAGACGGTGTCCATAAGCTCCACATCAGCCTTGCTCTGGTCAGTCTCCACAATGTCAGGTATGGGGAGGCTGTTCACAATCCCCACATCGATCACTTCCTGGATGGTCCCCAAAATACCAGGTGTGGGGAGGCTATCCACAAGCTCCACCTCGACCTCTCCCTGGTCGGTTTTTAGGTCCAACTGCACACATGCCAGAGAGACGTCTGAGCGCTGGCCCTCAACCAGGGAGATGGATAATTGGGAATCTGGTACAGGGTCTTCTGGAGAAACAATAACTGGGCTTACCAGAGTGATGGAAGATCCAATGTCTCGAAGTCCCTGAGCCTGTATATCACCGACCTTGACCGTCTGGATGTGGGGATGGAGGTTGGCTGGTGTACGGTGTCCGGCCTCCCGTAGGGTGTGGACTGGATAAACCACTTCCTCAGCTATTGGTGTTTCTTGGGAGTAGCATTCCTCAGGTCTTGTTGGTTCATCTCGGCATATGTTGACTGGTTGGAGTGGCAGACGGGCTCCAAGCATGCGGCCTCGGTTTTGGAGACAATCTTTATCTATATGTCCATTGCGCCCACATGTATAACAGCGCCATAGATTGGGCGAGTCACAGGCCCTGTTTGTAGTCCTTTGTTTTGGCGCAGCTTCTGCTGGGTAGCGGGACCATCCTTCTCGACCGGCTGGTGTTAGCAGTACTGCAGCTGGAATCCCATAAACATATTCCAGAACATAAGCCCTCTCTTCTCTTGAGGATCTAGGCCCCAATGCATCCAACAACGCTGTGGCTTGGGCCATTTTGGACAAAGTTGATTCCCAATTGTCACTAGATCCATGATGTGGCACATAGTTTAAATCCTCTGGGTCAATATCGGCGGGATCCTCATCGTCCTCTGCATCATTCTGGGCATCCCAACGGACTAATTTCTGGATCAAGGCTGACCGAGTCTCAGCGTTCCAGTAGATAATCTTTCGCCTCTGGCACAGATCCTGTAGCATCCATTTACTGCAGCGGTCGTAACTCCTCTCTTGTCCTTGTCCCATGGCTGAGCTGGTGGGGTTGGACATGGCAGCGTCCGAAACCTGAATGCCTCCCCTATGGCCTGCTGGGTATGCTTATGTGCCTCCCTGGTTGTTGAGCCCTGGACGGTGTCCGAAAACACCAGTCCGCTGCAGCTCCCCTGGGTAAACCAGGCTGAGTAGTATCCCACTGCTGCCACCAATTGTGGAGACACGGGGCTCAGTGGGTGCTCTCGTCCACTAAAACCCGCCGCCTTTAGAAAGACAGCGTGGCTCAGGGCTCATCCCAACTGAACGCCGGCCTCCTTAACCGTGGGCATAACACTACTCAGACAACACAGGATGAGGGAACCACAATAATTAGACTTTATTGGATCCCCAAACAATTAACGGCACATAACACATAACCAGCAAAACACACAAATGTAACAGGCAACAGAGTCTCACCCTTCCGCTGGCTCACCAGGGATTTAGAATGTCCATGCCTCACAGGTTCCAAGCTGTCTGAGGTCTGCAAAGTCTGTAACAGGTGACTGAACTGTCCCAACCTGAGTGTCCTCCTTAGGTAGTCCTGGTTTGATGTTAAAATCCTGGCAGACGGAGTCGAAATCCCTAGGCTGTGGATATGGTCTTCAACCGGGACCGGAGTCTCTAGATTGAAGCCATAAGATATCCTGATCCTCTAGTCAGCTCCAAAGAGCTTAGACTGGATCCATCAACCTTCATCAATCTTCATCAACCCTGGTGGCTTAAAGAAGTCCCTTTTATAGCCATAACCTTCCCTTAGGATACACTGCGTCCTCATCGATTGGTTGGACAAGATTGCTTCTCCCATTGGATGAATTTCAAGCTGCATGGATAATGTTCATTTAAATGATGTGCATAGAAAGACTCAGTATATCTACATGGAGTCGGCAAGTCACCGACTAGACAATGGCTACTAAGGTAATTACATTATCAATACACAACTACAATACAATGGTTACTGGAAATGTCTGGAGAACAATACGTCTGGCTTTCAGTGGCCAACACAATTACATTGAGTCAACAAGAGTCTTGTAAAAACAATGAGGGACTTCTCCCCCGTCTATAGACAATCTATCATGCTGTCTGGCTGGATTTTAAGAAACTTTAACCCATGAAAGTCCATGTCGTCACAAGCGGAGCCATGAAAACCGGATCACCAATAAGAGCCGGACTGCACATCACTAGGGCACATTGTCTCTTCAATCAAGAAGTAGACAAACTCTAGCACAACCTATGGGAGGCAGCAATCCTAAAAGTCAAAAGTAACCCTTTAACGAGCCTTGTTATATGCCTAAGGATTTATGCCAGATCAGTACCTCAATTTGCTGACACGGTGTTTCGGGATGATTATCCCTCATTAGGGTAAATTATGAGATCTGATCTGGCTGTATGAGAGGCTAAGACGGGGTCTGAGGTGAAAGCTACTCTCCTTCCGGAGACTGACACACCATTCAAGCATGCTAGTGGCGAGTAGACTTTAAGCCACAATGCTCCTCTAGGAAATATGCAAATTGTCTCTTCAGTGAGGAAGTAGACAAACTCTAGTGCCACCTTTTGGAGGTAGCAATCCTAAAAGTCAAAACTAACCCTATAACGAGTCTTGTCATATGAACAGGGTGAAGGTGATTCAGTAGCCCAATATGTCTCCTGATGTGAACCTAACCAAAACAAGTATGGGGAATTCTGAAGAGACAAGTTGTCATCACTCTCCATTCAACAGCCAGGCACTAAAAGAGGTTGTTCTTTTTAAGAATATAAAAATATATATGTTGTATCATGTTGCCATCTTGTTCATTCAATGCCTAGACGACTTAGTGCGTCAATAAATATCATGGAGGTCATGCAAAATACTAGATGTATTTGGGTTTGATGTGGGGTGCATTCATTTTTGCATCAACGCATTTGAGTAAACCGGTAGATTTTGTAATGAAAGCTATATTAACCTGACTTTCATTATGGGTTAAAAAAATGTTCTATGAACCTCAGTGTTATTAAAATGTAGGAAATGGTCCTTGTGTTCAGTGAGATATTCATTACATTCTTTACTTGTCAAAGATATATATATATATATATTATATATACAGTACAGACCAAACGTTTGGACACACCTTCTCATTCAAAGAGTTTTCTTTATTTTCATTACTCTAAAAATTGTAGATTCACATTGAAGACATCAAAACTATGAATGAAAACATGTGGAATGAAATACTTAAAAAAAAATGTGAAACAACTGAAAATATGTCTTATATTCTAGGTTCTTCAAAGTAGCCACCTTTTGCTTTGATTACTGCTTTGCAAACTCTTGGCATTCTCTTGATGAGCTTCAAGAGGTAGTCAACGGAAATGGTTTTCCAACGGTTTTGAAGGAGTTCCCAGAAATGCTTAGCACTTGTTGGCCCTTTTGCCTTCACTCTGCGGTCCAGCTCACCCCAAACCATCTCGATTGGGTTCAGGTCTGGTGACTGTGGAGGCCAGGTCATCTGGCGTAGCATCCCATCTCTCTCCTTCTTAGTCAAATAGCCCTTACACAACCTGGAGGCGTGTTTGGGGTCATTGTCGTGTTCAAAAATAAATGATGGTCCAACTAAATGCAAACCGGTTGGAATAGCATGCCGCTGCAAGATGCTGTGGTAGGCATGCCGGTTTAGTATGCCTTCCATTTTGAATAAATCCCCAACAGTGTCACCAGCAAAACACCCACACCATCACACCTCCTCCTCCATGCTTCACAGTGGGAACCAGACATGTAGAGTCCATCCGTTCACCTTTTCTACAAAGACACAGTAGTTGGATCCAAAGATCTCAAATTTTAACTCATCAGACCAAAGCACAGATTTCCACTGGTCTTTTTGAGGACGAGACTGAAGCGGTCTCTCGGGATCTGACTGCTGTTTCAAATTATAATGTCATGAGTGCACACGAGACTAAAATAATAAGGGACTACGAGTCAGTTATAACTAACTATCTCCATGACAGATGCTGACTGAACTTTATTTTCCCCGGACAAAGCTTTTATAGTAAGGGTGTATAGTCCAATCAAGTATCACAGGTCAGGGCTTCAAGACGTATAGGAATTTGCATAGCCTCTGCCTGATTGGTCAGTCCAAACTTTAGGAATTCTCCTTTGTTCATTATCTTGGGTGTAGACAGGATGTGGCAGCCATCTTTAAGTTACATGTGCTTACATATTGTATTAAGGAAAATCATTGAATATATATATATATATATATATATATATATATATATATATATATATATACACACACACGTTTTAGTAAGAAGCAAAAGCATTCATAAATGTGTGTTAGGCTACATCAACTAAACTATATATTTGAGTTTATGAAATGGCTGAATTAAGTATTTCAGTTTACTCAATTCTTATCCTCAACAGTTTAATGTCCATTCCTTGTGTTCTTTAGCCCAAACAAGTCTCTTCTGCTTGTTGCCTGTCCTTAGCAGTGGTTTCCTAGCAGCTATTTTACCATGAAGGCCTGCTACACAATGTCTCCTCTTAATAGTTGTTCTAGAGATGAGAGGGTGTGTCCAAACTTTTGGTCTGTACTGTGTGTGTGTGTGTGTGTGTGTGTGTATGTGTGTGTGTGTATGTGTATGTATGTATGTATATATATATATATATATATATATATATATATATATATATATATATATATATATATATATATATATATATATATATATATATATATATATATATATATATATATATATATAATATATAATATGTATGTATGTGTGTGTGTTAGGCTGCATCAACTAAACTACATACATGCGTCTCTGAAATGGCTGAATTAAGTATTTTAGGTTACTTAATTCCTAACTCTAACAATGTATACCTCCAATGTATGATCTCTGTTATGATATAATAGTGAACATATAAAGTTGATTTGCTATAATTAAGAAAAAAAATTCAATCAAAAAGGATCTGAGTAACTTTGACAAGGGCCGAATTGCTTGATGGCTTGATGACAGGGTCAAAGAATTTCTAAGACATTAGGTCCTGTGACGTGCTACTGTTATTTAGCGAGCAGACAGGGCTTGTTGAGTGCATATTGGGAGCGAAGGCTAGACCATCTGCTCCAACTTCACAGAAGAGTAACTGTAGTAGAGTGCTGACAAGGTTACTGCTTACTATGGCAGAAATATGTCATCACATACAGTGTATCTCAGCTATCTGTATAAGATATTACAATGTCACAGATTGGTCAGAGGGCTAATGCTGACCACCACCAACCAAATGCACCTACAAGCACAGGAGCATCAGGACTGGACGATGGAGGAAGCTAGTCTTGTCTGGTGAATCACAAGAGTCCATACAGATTGATGTCTTTGAACCTTTCAATCAAAGATGCTAGTGCCAGAGATGTATGGCAGCGGTTTACTCAATCACATGTATGCTCAACGGAACTGAGGCTTCATGTGAATGGAGCGGTCAGGAGGAATGACCACGTATAATTTAAAACTATAAAGAAATGTATCAAATCAGACCAGATTAGACATAAAACTCTGGCATACAGTACCGTATATAGTTCTGGTTACAGGATACATTAAGATCATTATTTGTTTGCAATTGACAGTTGAAAATAATCATTGAAAAGAAACAAACCATTAGATCCATATATTTCAGAGGGTCTGTATGTTTTATATGGGTTGCTCAAAACTGAATTGAATTATAGGTATAGAGCAAAAATGGTTTCAATGGAGCGTCAAAATTATGCCCTTAGGCCTTACGGTACTTTCACACTTGCGTTCAGCGGAGTCCGTCACTATGGAGAATAGCGCAGTGCGTTAACGCACTGCGCTATTCTCCATAGACTTGTATGGACGACGCACTGTAACGCAAGTGTCTGCGTTGCATCCGCTGGACGACGCAGCGTCGTTATTTTGACGCTGCGTCAGGCGGAAGCAACGCAGCATGTAATTTTTTTTGAGCAGCGCAATCCGTAAGATTTCACTGCGCATGCTTTTTTTTTTTTTTTTAAATCACAAACTTTATTTTGTCTTGCGGTGGCCAAACGTTCAGCTGAGCGCACGCCCGCCGACTTGCCCGGCTGCCGGCAAGTGAGAGTGCTCAGCTGAGCGCCCACCCGCCGGCATGACCGGCCGCCGGCTATTGAGAGCGATCAGCTGATCGTTCACAATAGTCTGCTGCCGGTAAAACTGTAAAGAATAAAAAAAAAAAAAAGCCTTCCGTTGTTATGTACGATCCGTAGCATCCGTTGTGCCACTATATGCAACGCATCCGTCACACAACGCAATACTACGGAAGCCGTCCAACGCAAGTGTGAAAGTAGCCTTAGGATATAAATGACATGCTCCACATATGCCACACAGCTCCAAGTACTGGAACCTGTCCAGGTAAAGATTACAGGAACACCGGAGGCAAAACTGATACATTAGTATCTCTAGTGCAGAGGATGACCACAGAGAATTCCTGTGCCATGTACTGCCCTCCCTTCAAGCCCTACACTAGATATTAGCCATTCAAAGAGGACCTCTCACTGGGTCAAAAGTGGCCAATTTTGTTTGATTCCTGCTGTTTCCGAGGATTCATTTTTTCCTTGCAATTTAAAAGGAACATGTCTGTTGCGACGGCGGCTCCCTGTGCCCGGCGGTTGCGGCGGCGGCTCCCTGTGCCCGGTTGCAGCTCCCTGTGCACGGCGGTTGCGGCGGCGGCTCCCTGTGACCGGCGGTGGCTCCCTGTGCCCAGCGGCGGTGGCTACCTGTGCCCAGCGGCGGCTCCCTGTGCCCGGCGGTTGCGGCGGCGGCTCCCTGTGCCCGGCGGTGGCTCCCTGTGCCCGGCGGTTGCGGCGGCAGCTCCCTGTGCCCGGCGGCGGCTCCCTGTGACCGGCGGCGGCTCCGTGCCCGGCAGCTGTCTGTGCCCAGCGGCGAAGGCGGCTGCTCCTCTCTGTGCCCGGCGGCTGCTCCACTCTGTGCCCGGCGGCAGAGCCCTCCGTGCCCGCAACCACCTCCAGCGCTCTGTGATCCCAGCCTCCCCCAGTTCTCTAACTACCTCCAAGCTCATCCGAGTCTGCCTGTGCCCCCAGTGCTCTGTGCCCCTCTTTCTCCCCAGTGATCTGTGCCCCCCCAGTGTTCTGTGCCCCCCAGTCTCCCCAGTGATCTGTGCCTCCCCCCAGTCTCCCCAGTGACCCGTGCCCCCCAGTCTCCCCAGTGATCTGTGCCCCCCCGTGTTCTGTGCCACCCCCAGTCTCCCTAGTGATCTATGCACCCCTAGTGATCTGTGCCCCCCAGTCTCCCCAGTGATCTGTGCCCCCCCCCCAGTGATCTGTGCCCCCCCAGTGTTCTGTGCCTCCCCCCAGTCTCCCCAGTGATCTGTGCCCCCAGTCTCCTCAGTGATCTGTGTGGGGAGATAAGGTATGCACACCAGTGACTATGGAAGGGGAATACATGGAATAGCAGAAACTGCTGTGTGAATACTGACATGAAAAATTCAATAGCTATTTGTAAGAATGAAATGTGAAAAATGGAACCTGCATTACTGCATTCCTTAATGTTAGTAGTTTTTCGTTTGTGAACCCTCCCCATACACACCTATTGCCAATCCACATCGTATATATAGCCTGGGTCTCAGCCTCCCATACATGGTAAGTTTTTTAACTGCATGAGAGGACACACACAAGCTAGGGACCCCAACGTAGAGAAATACTTTGGCGTAGTGTTGGGGCTCTATTGCATTGATCAATTCAGTAGCTAAATTTCTCTTTATTCATATATTCATGGCAGTAATGCAGGTTCCATTTTTCACATTTCATTCTTACAAATAGCTATTGAATTTTTCATGTCAGTATTCACACAGCAGTTTCTGCTATTCCATGTATTCCCCTTCCATAGTCACTGGTGTGCATACCTTATCTCCCCATAGTGATGTTTTTTTAGGTTTTTTGCACCCAGTTCAGACATAGAATGGAGTTCCAAACGTTATTCCTTAATGTTAGTAGTTTTTCGTTTGTGAACCCTCCCCATACACACCTATTGCCAATCCACATCGTATATATAGCCTGGGTCTCAGCCTCCCATACACGGTAAGTTTTTTAACTGCATGAGAGGACACACACAAGCTAGGGACCCCAACGTAGAGAAATACTTTGGCGTAGTGTTGGGGCTCTATTGCATTGATCAATTCAGTAGCTAAATTTCTCTTTATTCATATATTCATGGCAGTAATGCAGGTTCCATTTTTCACATTTCATTCTTACAAATAGCTATTGAATTTTTCATGTCAGTATTCACACAGCAGTTTCTGCTATTCCATGTATTCCCCTTCCATAGTCACTGGTGTGCATACCTTATCTCCCCATAGTGATGTTTTTTTAGGTTTTTTGCACCCAGTTCAGACATAGAATGGAGTTCCAAATGTTATTCCTTAATGTTAGTAGTTTTTCGTTTGTGAACCCTCCCCATACACACCTATTGCCAATCCACATCGTATATATAGCCTGGGTCTCAGCCTCCCATACACGGTAAGTTTTTTAACTGCATGAGAGGACACACACAAGCTAGGGACCCCAACGTAGAGAAATACTTTGGCGTAGTGTTGGGGCTCTATTGCATTGATCAATTCAGTAGCTAAATTTCTCTTTATTCATATATTCATGGCAGTAATGCAGGTTCCATTTTTCACATTTCATTCTTACAAATAGCTATTGAATTTTTCATGTCAGTATTCACACAGCAGTTTCTGCTATTCCATGTATTCCCCTTCCATAGTCACTGGTGTGCATACCTTATCTCCCCATAGTGATGTTTTTTTAGGTTTTTTGCACCCAGTTCAGACATAGAATGGAGTTCCAAACGTTATTCCTTAATGTTAGTAGTTTTTCGTTTGTGAACCCTCCCCATACACACCTATTGCCAATCCACATCGTATATATAGCCTGGGTCTCAGCCTCCCATACACGGTAAGTTTTTTAACTGCATGAGAGGACACACACAAGCTAGGGACCCCAACGTAGAGAAATACTTTGGCGTAGTGTTGGGGCTCTATTGCATTGATCAATTCAGTAGCTAAATTTCTCTTTATTCATATATTCATGGCAGTAATGCAGGTTCCATTTTTCACATTTCATTCTTACAAATAGCTATTGAATTTTTCATGTCAGTATTCACACAGCAGTTTCTGCTATTCCATGTATTCCCCTTCCATAGTCACTGGTGTGCATACCTTATCTCCCCATAGTGATGTTTTTTTAGGTTTTTTGCACCCAGTTCAGACATAGAATGGAGTTCCAAACGTTATTCCTTAATGTTAGTAGTTTTTCGTTTGTGAACCCTCCCCATACACACCTATTGCCAATCCACATCGTATATATAGCCTGGGTCTCAGCCTCCCATACACGGTAAGTTTTTTAACTGCATGAGAGGACACACACAAGCTAGGGACCCCAACGTAGAGAAATACTTTGGCGTAGTGTTGGGGCTCTATTGCATTGATCAATTCAGTAGCTAAATTTCTCTTTATTCATATATTCATGGCAGTAATGCAGGTTCCATTTTTCACATTTCATTCTTACAAATAGCTATTGAATTTTTCATGTCAGTATTCACACAGCAGTTTCTGCTATTCCATGTATTCCCCTTCCATAGTCACTGGTGTGCATACCTTATCTCCCCATAGTGATGTTTTTTTAGGTTTTTTGCACCCAGTTCAGACATAGAATGGAGTTCCAAACGTTATTCCTTAATGTTAGTAGTTTTTCGTTTGTGAACCCTCCCCATACACACCTATTGCCAATCCACATCGTATATATAGCCTGGGTCTCAGCCTCCCATACACGGTAAGTTTTTTAACTGCATGAGAGGACACACACAAGCTAGGGACCCCAACGTAGAGAAATACTTTGGCGTAGTGTTGGGGCTCTATTGCATTGATCAATTCAGTAGCTAAATTTCTCTTTATTCATATATTCATGGCAGTAATGCAGGTTCCATTTTTCACATTTCATTCTTACAAATAGCTATTGAATTTTTCATGTCAGTATTCACACAGCAGTTTCTGCTATTCCATGTATTCCCCTTCCATAGTCACTGGTGTGCATACCTTATCTCCCCATAGTGATGTTTTTTTAGGTTTTTTGCACCCAGTTCAGACATAGAATGGAGTTCCAAACGTTATTCCTTAATGTTAGTAGTTTTTCGTTTGTGAACCCTCCCCATACACACCTATTGCCAATCCACATCGTATATATAGCCTGGGTCTCAGCCTCCCATACACGGTAAGTTTTTTAACTGCATGAGAGGACACACACAAGCTAGGGACCCCAACGTAGAGAAATACTTTGGCGTAGTGTTGGGGCTCTATTGCATTGATCAATTCAGTAGCTAAATTTCTCTTTATTCATATATTCATGGCAGTAATGCAGGTTCCATTTTTCACATTTCATTCTTACAAATAGCTATTGAATTTTTCATGTCAGTATTCACACAGCAGTTTCTGCTATTCCATGTATTCCCCTTCCATAGTCACTGGTGTGCATACCTTATCTCCCCATAGTGATGTTTTTTTAGGTTTTTTGCACCCAGTTCAGACATAGAATGGAGTTCCAAACGTTATTCCTTAATCCTCAGTGATCTGTGCCCCCCCCAGTTTTCTGTGCCCCCCAGTCTCCCCAGTGATCTGTGTCCCCCCCAGTCTCCCCAGTGATCTGTGCCCCCCCCCAGTCTCCCCAGTGATCTCTGTGCCCCGAGCCTCTCCCAGTTCCGTCTGTGCCTTCAGCCTCTCCCATTCTTCTCTGTGCCATCTGTGTCCCCAGCGTCCCCCTGATTTGTCTGTGCCTCCAGCCTCTCCCATCATTCTCTGTTCCCCTAGGGCTCTCTGTGTCCCTCCAGCATCCCCCAGGGCTGTTTGCCCCCGGCTATTTATATAACACCAGCAATGTTTGTGCCACCCAGCTATGTCTGTGTAACCCAGTGAAGTATGTACCCCCAGTGACGTCTATGCCCTGCTGCTTCCCTAGTGATGTATATTCCTCCCAACCCTCCCCAGCAATGTTTATGCCCCCCCAGCTATGTTTGTGCTCCCCATCAATGATGTATGTATCACCCAGTGATGTATGTACCCCCCAATGATGTCTATGCCCCCAGCCTCCCCAGTGATCTATATTCCTCCCAACCCTCCCCTGTGATGTATATACAGCAGTCCCAGCCAACTCAAACCTGGAAAAGCAGTTGTGAAAAGCAAAAAGATCAATATCGCCTAATATTACAGCTGCACCAAAGAGTAGAAGCTCCAGCCGCCACAGTGAGTTAATTGTTTGACCAAATATATTAGAGTAATTTTCAAGTTGATAATTTTGTGCGGCCCCCGAAGGTTGGTAAAAATTTCCAAATGGCCCCCGCCAGAAAAAAGGTTCCCCACCCCTGCTCTATGGTCATATTGGAAACACGCAGGCACGCAGGTAATCTACTTTATCAATTATACATAGTTGTTGTTTATTTTAATAATCTTTTATATTACTACTAATTGAACAAAAAAATAATCATCATCTACCTTGAATGTTTTTATCACAATCGACAAAACCAAAATAATGTCTCACTGTTGATCACAATAAAATAACAACACACTGAATAGCACTCATAGATTACAGTCACCATTGGGACAGATTTATCAAAATATATATGATTGGTTATTATGGGAACAGAGAGTTTCTTTTAGATTGTTTTGATAAATGAGCCCCACTGTCTGAAAATACGTACAGCATACGATTCACAAATTCATCCCATAGTTTGTAGTCCAAGCTTTCTGATCGTTTCCAGAAATATTATTTGTTCTTTACCAAATATTATTGAATATGTATGGCCAGACTGAACAGCTATGACGGTCAATATGAGCTGAAATGTGTATGGCGAGTACCGTGAAATGATAGTTTAGTAGACATTTGTTCATTCAATGATTAACCCGCTTCTAATCTATATGGCCACCTTTGGTCTAAGTAAGACAAGTTGAATAACCTGTGTTAGGTAGTAGAGGTAGAGTAGTATTATAATTAATTTGCCATCAGATAAGGGCCTACTGTTTATATCAAGTTTCCATGTTTAAGGTTTTTTACTTTCTTGGTAATATGTTTTTTTATGATGCCTATGATGATAATGAAACCTCAGAAAAGTCTTCAGAAAAGAATACAAGGAAGGAATCGTTAACAGATCCAGAGGCCCGTATAAAAGTTAAAAAAAATTATAAAATTGTGTGTGTGTGTATATATATATATATTATATATATATATCAGACCAAACGTTTGGACACACCCTCTCATCTCTAGAACAACTATTAAGAGGAGACTTTGTGCAGCAGGCCTTGGTGGTAAAATAGCTGCTAGGAAACCACTGCTAAGGACAGGCAACAAGCAGAAGAGACTTGTTTGGGCTAAAGAACACAAGTAATGGACATTAGACCAGTGAAAATCTGTACTTTGGTCTGATGAGTCCAAATTTGAGATCTTTGGATCCAACCACCGTGTCTTTGTAGAAAAGGTGAACGGATGGACTCTACATGCCTGGTTCCCACCGTGACGCATGGAGGAGGAGGTGTGATGGCGTGGGGGTGCTTTGCTGCTGACACGGTTGGGGATTTATTCAAAATTGAAGGCACACAGAACCAGCATGGCTATCACAGCATCTTGCAGCGGTGTGCTATTCCATCCGGTTTCCGTTTAGTTGGACCATAATTTATTTTTCAACAGGACATTGACCCCAAAACACACCTCCAGGCTGTGTAAGGGCTATTTGACTAAGACGGAGAGTGATGGGGTGCTACGCCAGATGACCTGGTCTCCACAGTCACCTGACCTGAACCCAATCGAGATGGTTTGGGGTGAGCTGGACCGTAGAGTGAAGGCAAAAGGGCCAACAAGTGCTAAGCATCTCTGGGAACTCCTTCAAGACTGTTGGAAAACCATTTCCGGTGACTACCTCTTGAAGCTCATCAAGAGAATGCCAAGACTGTGCAAAGCAGTAATCAAAGCAAAAGAACCTAGAAGAACCTAGAATATAAGACATATTTTCAGTTGTTTCACACTATAAGTATTTCATTCCACATGTTTTAATTCATAGGTTTGATGCCTTCAATGTGAATCTACAATTTTTAGAGTCATGAAAATAAAGGAAACTCTTTGAACGAGGAGGTGTGTCCAAACTTTTGGTCTGTACTGTATATCTATCTGCAAGAAAAATGAGATGCAGCAGTCTCACTGTGTTCCGAATAGCACACAAAACATTTTAATGATTTTCAGAAAACAGTTTCCTTCCTCAAAAATTGCCTCTCTACATCCCTCTAGTAACATGAGAGCAGTAAACACAAGTTAGTCAGATTGTTTTTATACAAAGCATGTATGTATGGATCTAGTGTTTTTTAGAACTATGTGGAGGAGTGGGATTCAAAATTTTACCATGTTCCCTACGTGGCGCATGGGACGCCTGTGGTGTAGAACTCAGCAGAAAACTATTTCTTCTGAATCAAATATAAAACAATTGTCGAGTCAGGTTTATGTGTGGGATAGACCATTCTACCATGTGAAACTACAGCTGAGTGTGACCTAAAGAATGGTGAGGGCACGCTGAGAGCTGTCTAACAGGGCAGAATGCTGCAGAACTAACAAGTACATCTAGTACTGATGAAATGCAGTCCGAGTCAGAATGCACAGAGCTATTCAGGGATATAATGATGACGTCATTGCTGGCTTACAGTTCTCCGTCCAGTACAGACCTTCATGACTTCTTCTAGCTATGTTTCACCTATGTAGAGTTTTCCTGTCAAAGATATTCAGCTCTTCACTCATCCTACATACAAAGACAAAATTCTTATACTTCTACCACTGTTGAGATGATGATGATGAGACTCAAGCAGTCTCTCGGGATCTGACTGCTATTCCAAATTATAATGTCATGTGTGCACAGCGAGACTAAATAATGGACTACAAGTCAGTTATAACTATCTCCATGACAAAGCTGACTGAACTTTACTTCTGTATACACCCATACTATAAAAGCTTTGTCCGAGGAAAATATAGTCCAATCAAGTATCGCAGGTCGGGGCTTCAAGACGTATAGAAATTTGCATAGCGTCTACTGGATTGGTCAGTCAAAACTTTAGGAATTCTCCTTTGTTCATCATCTTGGGTGTAGACAGGATGTGGCAGCCATCTTCAAGTTACATGTGCTGCATGTGCATATATATATTATATTAAGGAAAAAACACTAAATATGCAATGTATATATATATATATATATATATATATATATATATGTATATATGTATATATACAGTTAGGTCCAGAAATATTTGGACAGTGACACAAGTTTTGTTATTTTAGCTGTTTACAAAAACATGTTCAGAAATACAATTATATATATATAATATGGGCTGAAAGTGCACACTCCCAGCTGCAATATGAGAGTTTTCACATCCAAATCGGAGAAAGGGTTTAGGAATCATAGCTCTGTAATGCATAGCCTCCTCTTTTTCAAGGGACCAAAAGTAATTGGACAAGGGACTCTAAGGGCTGCAATTAACTCTGAAGGCGTCTCCCTCGTTAACCTGTAATCAATGAAGTAGTTAAAAGGTCTGGGGTTGATTACGGGTGTGTGGTTTTGCATTTGGAAGCTGTTGCTGTGACCAGACAACATGCGGTCTAAGGAATAGTGATGAGCGAGTACTAAAAAGCTCGGGTGCTCGAGGCTCGGGCCGAGCATCCCAAGATACTCGTGTACTCGGCCCGAGCAACGAGCCCAATGTTATCCTATGGGAGACCCGAGTATTTTTGTGAAATGACCCCCCGGCAGCATGTAGAAACCCTAAAAATGTCACAAAAGTCTCAGAAGAGTGCTCAAATGACATGGCAACAGCATGGGGAAGACCCCTTGAAGCATTTATCACTCAAAAGTCACAGCTGTGAACAATTTTGTCCGCGTTTTACGCCATTTTTACGGACTCACCAGAAAACCTTGCAAAATGATTCCAAAATGATTTTTCATGGCGGAAATGTTAAGGGCACATACCCAATAGTGAGATAGAGCTGGTGTATGTTACTTTTTGAGATTAATACATGAAAGATTTTACATAAACATTGTGTGGCACTCCGATGTCCAAAACGCACGTTTTGTGCTTTTTACAAGCGATGTCGGTCATTTTTTTTTTCATTCTATCTCCCGTCGGTCGGTCTCGCTCTGTCGGTCTCTCTCTGTCTTGTCTGTCCCCCTCTCACAGTCTGTCGGTCATTCTCCCCCCTCTCTCTTACTCACCGTTCGCCGATCACTGCTGCGGCACTGCACGGCATTCACACTGCTCCTGCGGCTTTTCTTCTTTTGAAAAAGCCGGCCGCTCATTAATCAATCTCGTATTCTCTGCTTTCCTGCTTTTCGGCGCTTATGATTGGTTGCAGTGAGACACGCCCCCACTCTGAGTGACAGGTGTCACACTGCACCCAATCACAGCAGCCGGTGTGTGTGTGTATACTGTGCAGTGAAATAAATAATTAAATAATTAAAAAAAACGGCGTGCGGTCCCCCCCAATTTTAATACCAGCCAGATAAAGCCATACGGCTGAAGGCTGGTATTCTCAGGATGGGGAGCGCCACGTTATGGGGAGCCCCCCACCCTAACAATATCAGTCAACAGCCGCCCAGAATTGCCGCATACATTATATGCGACAGTTCTGGGGCTGTACCCGGCTCTTCCCGATTTACCCTGGTGCGTTGGCAAATCGGGGTAATAAGGAGTTATTGGCAGCCCATAGCTGCCAATAAGTCCTAGATTAATCATGTCAGGCGTCTATGAGACACCCTCCATGATTAATCTGTAAATTACAGTTAAAAAACACACACACACGAAAAATCCTTTATTAGAAATAAAAAACAATAACAAAGTCCCTCATTACCAATTTATTAACCCCGACAAACCCTCCATGTCCGGTGTAATCCACGGTCCTCCAGCGTCGCGTCCAGCTCTGCTGCATGGAAGTGACAGGAGCTGCAGAATACACCGCCGCTCCGGTCACCTCCACGCAGCTAATGAGGTGAGTATAGCGATCAGCTGAGCTGTCACTGAGGTTACCTGGATGCAGCGGTGGCCGCGGGTAACCTCAGTGACAGCAGCTGATCGCGCTACTCACTGCCGCTCCGGTCAGCTCCATGCACCAACTGAGGTGAGAAGCGCGATCAGCTGCTGTCACTGAGGTTAATCGCGGCCACCGCTGGATCCAGCGGTGGCCGGGAGTTACCTGACTGACAGCAGCTGATCGCGCTTCTCACCTCAGTTGCTGTGTGAAGCTGACCGGAGCGGCAGTGAGTAGCGTGATCAGCTGCTGTCACTGAGGTTACCCGCGGCCACCGCTGGATCCAGGTAACCTCAGTGACAGCTCAGCTGATCGCTATACTCACCTCATTAGCTGCGTGGAGGTGACCGGAGCAGCGGTGTATTCTGCAGCTCCTGTCACTTCCATGCAGCAGAGCTGGACGCGACGCTGGAGGACCGTGGATTACACCGGACATGGAGGGTTTTGTTGTGGGTAATAAATTGGTGATGAGGGACTTTGTTATTGTTTTTTATTTCTAATAAAGGATTTTTCGGGTGTGTGTGTTTATTTACTGTAATTTACAGATTAATCATGGAGGGTGTCTCATAGACGCCTGACATGATTAATCTAGGACTTATTGGCAGCTATGGGCTGCCAATAACTCCTTATTACCCCGATTTGCCAACGCACCAGGGTAAATCGGGAAGAGCCGGGTACAGTCCCAGAACTGTCGCATATAATGTATGCGGCAATTCTGGGCGGCTGCTGACTGTTATTGTTAGGGTGGGGGGCTCCCCATAACGTGGCGCTCCCCATCCTGAGAATACCAGCCTTCAGCCGTATGGCTTTATCTGGCTGGTATTAAAATTGGGGTGACCGCACGCCGGTTTTTTTAATTATTTATTTATTTATTTTACTGCACAGTATAGACACGCCCACCGGCTGCTGTGATTGGGTGCAGTGTGACACCTGTCACTCAGCGTGGGGGCGTGTCTCACTGCAACCAATCATAGGCGCCTGTGGGCGTGGAAAGCAGGGAATATGAGATGGCTGTGTACAGAGCACAGCGCGCCGGCCGGTATAAAGGCTCGGTCACGCTGTGCAGGCCGGCCAATCACTGCAATTCCACAACTAACAGGGCTGTGGCATTGCAGTGGTCTGCCAGCCAATCCCTGCATGAGGGCTGGCTCTCAAAAGAGCGCCAACATGCAGAAATGAAGACCACGAGTAAAGCACGAGTATCGCGAAATTACTCGGTACCCGCCGAGTAGCCCGAGTACAGTGATACTCGTGCGAGTACCGAGTAGTAACAAGCATACTCGCTCATCACTACTAAGGAACTCTCAATTGAGGTGAAGCAGAACATCCTGAGGCTGAAAAAAAAGAAAAAATCCATCAGAGAGATAGCAGACATGCTTGGAGTAGCAAAATCAACAGTCGGGTACATTCTGAGAAAAAAGGAATTGACTGGTGAGCTTGGGAACTCAAAAAGGCCTGGGCGTCCATGGATGACAACAGTGGTGGATGATCGCCGCATACTTTCTTTGGTGAAGAAGAACCCGTTCACAACATCAACTGAAGTCCAGAACACTCTCAGTGAAGTAGGTGTATCTGTCTCTAAGTCAACAGTAAAGAGAAGACTCCATGAAAGTAAATACAAAGGGTTCACATCGAGATGCAAACCATTCATCAATTCCAAAAATAGACAGGCCAGAGTTAAATTTGCTGAAAAACACCTCATGAAGCCAGCTCAGTTCTGGAAAAGTATTCTATGGACAGATGAGACCAAGATCAACCTGTACCAGAATGATGGGAAGAAAAAAGTTTGGAGAAGAAAGGGAACGGCACATGATCCAAGGCACACCACATCCTCTGTAAAACATGGTGGAGGCAACGTGATGGCATGGGCATGCATGGCTTTCAATGGCACTGGGTCACTTGTGTTTATTGATGACATAACAGCAGACAAGAGTAGCCGGATGAATTCTGAAGTGTACCGGGATATACTTTCAGCCCAGATTCAGCCAAATGCCGCAAAGTTGATCGGACGGCGCTTCATAGTACAGACGGACAATGATCCCAAGCATACAGCCAAAGCTACCCAGGAGTTCATGAGTGCAAAAAAGTTTTACATTATGCAATGGCCAAGTCAATCACCAGATCTTAACCCAATTGAGCATGCATTTCACTTGCTCAAATCCAGACTTAAGACGGAAAGACCCACAAACCAGCAAGACCTGAAGGCTGCGGCTGTAAATGCCTGGCAAAGCATTAAGAAGGAGGAAACCCAGCGTTTGGTGATGTCCATGGGTTCCAGACTTAAGGCAGTGATTGCCTCCAAAGGATTCGCAACAAAATATTGAAAATAAAAATATTTTGTTTGGGTTTGGTTTATTTGTCCAATTACTTTTGACCTCCTAAAATGTGGAGTGTTTGTAAAGAAATGTGTACAATTCCTACAATTTCTATCAGATATTTTTGTTCAAACCTTCAAATTAAACGTTACAATCTGCACTTGAATTCTGTTGTAGAGGTTTCATTTCAAATCCAATGTGGTGGCATGCAGAGCCCAACTCGCGAAAATTGTGTCACTGTCCAAATATTTCTGGACCTAACTGTATATATACACACACACACACATATATACACACATACATATATATATATATATATATATATACACATACATATATATATATATATATATATACACATACATATATATATATATATATATATACACATACATATATATATATATATATATATATATACACACATACATATATATATATATATATATATATATACACATACATATATATATATATATATATATATATATATACACATACATATATATATATATATATATATATATATATATATATATACACATACATATATATATATATATATATATATATATATATACACATACATATATATATATATATATATATATATACACATACATATATATATATATATATATACACATACATATATATATATATATATATATACACATACATATATATATATTTGTAACCCGCTTTACAAGAAAGCTTTGCTGGACGAGCAAAATCTTCACCACACACACTTACGGTTTCGTACATCCACCGCGCTCTAACCCGCACTTGCAGTCCACACAAACACACACACACATGTACGCACAAACACACACACATACAGTATTATGCTCACCTTACCTTCCGTTCCACCGCCGGCCTCATGGTTCTTGTAGTTCCCGGGTACATCGCAACGTCCTCACGGTGAACTACAAGTACCATGAGGCCGGCGGTGGAATGGAAGGTAAGGTGAGCATATAATATGTGTACCTTCCGTTTCATCGCCGGTCTCCTGGGTCCTGTAGTGCTCCGCTCCACTCCAGGCATTGGCATCCATAGCGACAAAGCAGGAACTTCCTGGTTCCTGTCACCGCTACTCAAAGGCAGCACGCTGGCCAATCAGAGGCAAGCGGCTCTGCCTTTGATGTCAGCTCTCTGGCAGAGGAAGTTCCACCCTCGTCGTTATGGTTACCCGATACACAGCCTGCACCGGAGAACAGCAAGTCCGAGGAGACCGGCGATGGAACGGAAGGTAAGGTGAGCATATAATATGTGCATGTGCTTGTGTGTTTTGTACGTGTTTGTGCGCGTTTGGAATGATAGAATAGGGACCAGGATGGGACATTTAACAAGTTGTGGAACGAATTATCTGCAGTGCAATGATTTCCTATGAGAAATCTTGCTCTGCTGAACGAGTAACTTGATTAACAAGCAAAGTCCCAGAACGTAGTGTTCTCGTTAAGCAAGGTTCCACTGTGTGTGTGTGTGTGTGTGTGTGTGTGTGTGTGTGTGTGTGTGTGTGTGTGTGTGTGTGTGTGTGTGTGTGTATATATATGTATATATATATATATATATATATATATATATATATATATATATATATATATATATATATATATATATATATATATATATATATATATATATATATATATATATATATATATATATATATATATGTGTATGTATAATTTTAATAAGAAACAAAAGCATTCATAAATATGTGTTAGGTTACATTAAGATTTTTTATTTTGTATAAATCAAGACTACATACCACCAACGTGCAGATATATCCATAAGTACTAGACCAGTGGTCGCATATATAAAATACACAGACAATATGTACAATAACCATATACAGTTGTCAAAAAAGTGGAGGTTCACAGAAAATGGGGATAGAGTCAGAGCCCAACTTATCCTTGGGACCATACAGACTGGTTCAGGCAGCGCCACATAGTATGGAAGTAAGGAAGATTTCAATCCTTATAAGTCCAAGGAAGTATATGGGGGAACTCTCCAGCAATTTCCTTTGTATTAATAGAGGTGAGCCTTCAATTTCATAGATTGGATAATCTCCACCTCAAACAGGTTATCTCCACCTCAACGCGTTTCCCCATACAGCACAAACGTATGGTTCATCAGGAGGCCAACGAGATATAGTTGTTAGATATGCAGGTTCATGGCGCCATCAGCAGGGATCCATAGTAGACAGACAATGCTGAAGATGTAACACTACCATAGTCCAGACAGACATTTTTAAACATAAACACCACATGTGGTATGGAGCGTTTGATAGAGTATAATAAAGTACTTGCCCAACGAGATATAGTTGTTAGATATGCAGGTTCATGGCGCCATCAGCAGGGATCCATAGTAGACAGACAATGCTGAAGATGTAACACTACCATAGTCCAGGGCGAGGCGTCATGAATCTGCATATCAGGATGGATTTAAATAGCCAGGAGCAGCTGGGTGTAATCAATCAATTATGCAAAAATAAACCACTCAACAGGTGCAGATTGCCTAGTGTGGTGCGGGCGTAGTGAATAGACATAGTCTGATACAGGGCCGTCCCACATCGCCATTAGCATGATAGGGAAACTTGTCCCAAGTTTCCTAGGTAACAAGCAAACCTATACGGAGGCTCAGCGGCGCCACAGCAGGCCGGTCAGTGCGCACGCCCGGGATCTCCCGGGCAACGCACATAAACATCCGGCAGCCCTGGCAGCACGCACATATCGCGTACGTCCAGAGGGAGGCCCAGCGGCGCCACACGCAACCGGTTAGTGCGCATGCCCGGGATCTCCCTGGCGACGCGCATAAACAACTACCGGCCGTGTGACGCCACAACGCCTCCCATCGCGCATGCACAGACAAATGTCCGGCAGAGCGCATAGACAGAGGGACCCGGCGGCGCCTAGATACATAACGCACAGGTCCGGGACCCCTAGGCAACGCGCATATAGATCTTGGTGATGCGATAACACCACCCCAACACTAGTACCACATGCGTGGGACCCCTCATGTCAGAGCACCATCTTTAGATAAAAATAAAAATACCCTTCTGGACAAATTCTTGCCATTAGTCATAAGAATTAATCGTGTCAGCCAATCGCTGTAATAATACTACAATCAGACCCTTTAATATATTTATTACTGGTAGTGGCAATTATTAACCACACATAATACACCATGTTTACAGACAGGTGCAGTGACAGTTGGAGTCCCCGCTTACAACACTTGGCACAGATATTGAATAGATAGAATTCATAACACATAATTCATAACACATCAGTGTACATAACTTTACCTATCACCTATTTCCAATAGAAAATTAAACCCTACCCCCGGCTAAGACCATAATTATATATATATCCAGGCATATCCTACCCCCACACGCATCACCATAAGGGAGAAGGGGGGGGGGGGGCGTCTGGATTTATTACATATCTCAGAGCAAGCAATGTACATATATAATAACCATCAATATGATTTTTTCTCAAACTGAGAAAATCTTCCAAAGTAGGGCATAAGGACTATCAAACAATTTAGGATTCCATAAACACTAAGTGGGGAGGAAGCAAGAAAAGGAAAGTTGTTCATTAAGCCCTCTCGGAGCCAATGAACCCATTTTGAAAATCCATGCCAATTCTCTTTGCAATACAATCCTATCGAAATCACCCCCCCTAGGGCTAGGTCTAACCACTTCCAGCACCGAGAACCGAACATGAGTAACATCACCACCATGAACCATATTTACATGGCGAGAAATTGGCGTATCTCGTCCATTCCGGATATCAGAGAGATGTTCGCCAACCCGCCTCCGGAGTTCCCTTAGAGTCTTCCCGACATAATCCAAAGGACATGTACAGGTAGCCCTATAGACAACACCGGAGGTTTTACAGTTACTAAAGTCACGCAGGAAGAAAATTCTTCCTGTAGCCGCACTACTCACTCTTTTACATTGTTCCATGGACCCACAGTACTTACACGTGCCACAGTGGAACATTCCGCATAGACGTCTATCCAACCAGGTTCCAGGGGACCTAGGTCTTTGGTACATGCTATGCACCAATCTATCACCTAAAGTACGACCCCGTCTATAGGTAATACTTGGAAATTTAGCAATATATTTAGCCAAATCGGGGTCATCCCTCAGGATATTCCAGTGCTTTTTTATCACCGAGAATACCCTTTCGGACTGTACATCGAAGGTCCCAATGACTCGTGTAATATTAGAATCGTCCCTACGGATCCTGGGGATCATAAGATTATGTCTATTAGTGTCCCTGGCATGGGCATAAGATTGCTGTAGAATCCCTCTGGGATACCCCCGATCCAAAAAGCGACCAAAGAGATCTGAGGCTTGGGCCTTAAAATCACTCTCCCTAGAGCAATTTCTGCGGATCCGCAGAAATTGCCCCTTTGGGATACCCTTCCTAAGTGGGAGAGGATGATGGCTATCCCACCTAAGAAGGGAATTGGTCGCTGTTGGTTTACGATGAGTAAGGGTATGAATTTTGCCCCCTTCATCTTTACATATTACCAAATCCAAAAAGGTAATGGAATTTCGATCACATGTATGAGTAAACCTCAACCCAAGAGAATTCCTGTTGAGGCCTTCAACAAACTGTTCGAACTCAAAAATAGATCCTGTCCAGAGGATGAGGATGTCATCAATGTACCGGACCCATAGTCCGATACATTGATGAGACTCCCCATCCTCCCCCCCAAAAACTACAGTTTCCTCCCACCAGCCCAGGTACAGGTTAGCATAACTGGGGGCACACGGGCTCCCCATAGCTGTACCCCTGAGCTGGTGGAAGTACTGAGTATTAAATAAAAAATAGTTATGATGCAGGGTAAAGGATAAGAGTTCCTCAACAAATTTGCTATGTCTTGAACACTCAACAGCCCTAGACCTCAAGAAATGGGCTACAGCACTGATACCCAGATCATGAGGAATAGAACTGTAGAGTGCCTCCACATCGATGGAGGCCAGAATAGTATCCCGGCCCACATTGACGTCCTCCAGGATTTGCAACAGGTGTGGAGTATCCCTAACATAAGAGGGAAGGGAGGTGACAAAGGGGCGTAAGATTTTATCTATATAAATGCCAATGTTCTGAGACATAGAATTAATGCCGGCAACAATGGGCCTACCCTTCAGAGGCACAAGACCCTTGTGCACCTTTGGAAGGGCATAGAATACCGGAACTACTGGACAGTGTGGTCTCAAGAACTCATGTTCGTTCACTGATGTCAAGTTACTATGCCTAGCCTCATCAAGTAACGATAGAAGAACATTAGTATATGTTGACGTAGGGTCATGAGGCAACCGTTCATAGGTATCCCTATCATTGAGTAGAGCGTGACACATATCAAGATATTGTACATGACTCAGAATTACAAGGTTTCCGCCCTTATCGGACTTTTTTATAATAATCTCATCATTCTTAGATAACCGATCAAGTGCCTGGAACTCATCTTTAGTCAGATTAGATTCCAGACCATATAGTGATTGAGGGATTTTTTGAAGATCATCCTGTACAAGTTTAAGAAAAATATCAACACTTGTACAGCTTTGAACTGGTGGAGACTTTTTACTTGGTCTCTTCAAATTAGTGAAAGGACCATCTCCTCTCCCTCTAGTACTATCCCTAAGAAGATCAGTAAAAGACTGAAAACACTCATAATCTTCCTCCAAGATGCCCAAGGCCCTACATTGTTCCTGGGTATTGTGCTCAAAGAATAGCTTCCACTTAAGTTTTCTACCAAAAAGCTCCAGGTCCTTTATCCACCCAAAACAATCAAACCGATTTGAAGGGATAAAGCCCAGACCCCTAGAAAGGACCGCATAATCATTAGGTGTGAGAGAGATATCAGATAGATTCAAAATCCTCCCCTGGCCTGATGCGCTCTCGTATGGGGGTAATAATCCCCCATTCGTCTTTGCTCCAAAAAAGAGGAAGAAGAAGAAACAGGAGGACCAGAGGACCCATGTGGAGGCCCACGATAACCATACTGACCCTCCCTTCTCTTCCTTGATTTCCTCGGACCAACCCATGGATGTGAATTACGATTGTAATCAGGGGGATTAGCACCAGACCGTTGTCTTTCAGAATCAGACGTGTCCACATCAGAGGAGGACACAGCTGAAGTTTGTCTGCTAGGAGGTTGACAGGCCTTATCGTCCTTAAATTCGGCTAAATCTCTAACAAATTGAGAATGCTTCCTCTCCTTAAGGTTGTTTTTAAACCGTTCTATAGAGGTCTGAAGCAACCCCTCCCTTCTAATGAAATCTGGATCACTCTTAAAGCGTAGAATGTTATCAATTCCAGTGTTTAATGTAGTGGTGGACTCCGCAAAAATCTTTTTTTCCTCCTCAAGCAATAGATTCATTAGCCTTAGGGAGGAGGCTACAGATTCCTTACGCCAAAGAATAAGAAAACTATCAGAGGCAGTTCTAGGGGATGGCTGAATATTAATCCTAAGTCCCCTAGGAACAATTTGATGCTTTAGATAGTTTTCTAGCCCCTTAATTTCCCACCAGGAGCGTATATTATTTTTATAGTTGGCCAACAGATCTTTAAAAGAATCTTTCAGACTAGAACCTGAGCTCCCTGTAGAAAATTCTCCAGTGGAAAAAACCTGACTGGCTTCCTCAGCCCAAGACTCAGTATTAACAGGTCCTGTTAAGAATCCTGCCATACTTTGGAATAATTGTACCAGTACACTAATTGGACAAACCGTCCCAGGAATATTATTAAATAGTAATTAGTTCAATTATTCCAATTTTTAAGATTTTTTATTTTGTATAAATCAAGACTACATACCACCAACGTGCAGATATATCCATAAGTACTAGACCAGTGGTCGCATATATAAAATACACAGACAATATGTACAATAACCATATACAGTTGTCAAAAAAGTGGAGGTTCACAGAAAATGGGGATAGAGTCAGAGCCCAACTTATCCTTGGGACCATACAGACTGGTTCAGGCAGCGCCACATAGTATGGAAGTAAGGAAGATTTCAATCCTTATAAGTCCAAGGAAGTATATGGGGGAACTCTCCAGCAATTTCCTTTGTATTAATAGAGGTGAGCCTTCAATTTCATAGATTGGATAATCTCCACCTCAAACAGGTTATCTCCACCTCAACGCGTTTCCCCATACAGCACAAACGTATGGTTCATCAGGAGGCCAACGAGATATAGTTGTTAGATATGCAGGTTCATGGCGCCATCAGCAGGGATCCATAGTAGACAGACAATGCTGAAGTTGTAACACTACCATAGTCCAGACAGACATTTTTAAACATAAACACCACATGTGGTATGGACATCTTCAGCATTGTCTGTCTACTATGGATCCCTGCTGATGGCGCCATGAACCTGCATATCTAACAACTATATCTCGTTGGGCAAGTACTTTATTATACTCTATCAAACGCTCCATACCACATGTGGTGTTTATGTTTAAAAATGTCTGTCTGGACTATGGTAGTGTTACATCTTCAGCATTGTCTGTCTACTATGGATCCCTGCTGATGGCGCCATGAACCTGCATATCTAACAACTATATCTCGTTGGCCTCCTGATGAACCATACGTTTGTGCTGTATGGGGAAACGCGTTGAGGTGGAGATAACCTGTTTGAGGTGGAGATTATCCAATCTATGAAATTGAAGGCTCACCTCTATTAATACAAAGGAAATTGCTGGAGAGTTCCCCCATATACTTCCTTGGACTTATAAGGATTGAAATCTTCCTTACTTCCATACTATGTGGCGCTGCCTGAACCAGTCTGTATGGTCCCAAGGATAAGTTGGGCTCTGACTCTATCCCCATTTTCTGTGAACCTCCACTTTTTTGACAACTGTATATGGTTATTGTACATATTGTCTGTGTATTTTATATATGCGACCACTGGTCTAGTACTTATGGATATATCTGCACGTTGGTGGTATGTAGTCTTGATTTATACAAAATAAAAAATCTTAAAAATTGGAATAATTGAACTAATTACTATTTAATAATATTCCTGGGACGGTTTGTCCAATTAGTGTTAGGTTACATTAACTAAACTATATACCTGAGTCTATGAAATGGCTGAATTAAGTATTTTGGTTATTTAATTCTTATCCTTAACACCACACTGTACAATGTAAAGAAAAAAATAGCTTCATGAACTGTTAGGCTATGTGCACACGTACATGCTGAAATTTCTGCAGCGATTTAACAGAACATGTGCGCTTCAAATCACTGCAGAAACACTGCGTAATGGATGCAGTGTTTCAGCAGAATAAATCCCGATTTCATGCGCTCTGGCTGCTGCCCCCACCATAGACAGAGTGGGAGCTGCATCCAAAGCGCACAAATTAATTGACATGTTGCTTTTTTGAATGCACGGATTTGTGTCAAAATTTTGGCATCCAAATCGCTGCGTTCACAAAAGCAACATGCGTACGTGGCATGCACAATCTTCATAGATTGTGCGGAAGATGCAGGATGCATGCATTTACACTGCAGTGCTAGACGCAGCGTAAATGCATGCAATACGCACACGTGCGCATGAGTCCTTAGGCTACTTTCACACTGCGTTCCTATGCCCGTTCAGTGTTCCAGTCGGGGCTTTCATCCAAACCCCCGCAAAACAGGTTCCAGATCCATGTGCTAGGTCGTGCACCATTTTCAGGAGTATACACTTACTGGAGGTTGACACTCAGACGCAGTCTACTACATCTGAGTGTCCGCCTCCAAAAGGCGTATACTCCAAAACACACAGTGACTACGTCTGCACCACTATGGTCAGTGGCCCCATCGGCACATATGTCCGAAACCCATTTTGTGTGGGGTTCAGATGAAAGCCCCGACGGGACCACTGAACAGGGACAGGAACGCAGTGTGAAAGCGGCTTTACTGATAATGTTACAAAGCCGTGCCTTTTTTAGCACTTAAAATAAATATTAGTCCACTTTGCCTCTTAATACAAATTGCAATACACACTATGCCCCCTATAATCATTTTAGAGGCACTGCAAAAAAAAATAAAAATAAAATTTAACTCATATTGTGTTCCAGGAGATGAATTACAATAATCACTGTACCCAGAAATAAATTACACATGTATACTGTGCATATGGCAATTAGTTATCATATATTCTGCTACCCCCAGCAATTACAATCTACGCTGCACGCTTCACAGCAATTAGAATATACACTGTCCCCCCCACAGCAGTTAGAATATACACTGTGCCCCCCCAGAGCAATTAGAATATACACTGTCCCCCCCACAGCAATTAGAATATACACTGTGCCCCCCACAGCAATTAGAATATACACTGTGCCCCCCAAAGCAATTAGAATATACACTGTGCCCCCCCCACAGCAATTAGAATATACACTGTCCCCCCCACAGCAATTAGAATATACACTGTGCCCCCCCACAGCAATTAGAATATACACTGTGCCCCCCCACAGCAATTAGAATATACACTGTGCCCTCCCACAGCAATTAGAATATACACTGTGCCCTCCCACAGCAATTAGAATATACACTGTGCCCTCCCACAGCAATTAGAATATACACTGTGCCCCCCCACAGCAATTAGAATATACACTGTGCCCCCCACAGCAATTAGAATATACACTGTGCCCCCCCACAGCAATTAGAATATACACTGTGCCCTCCCACAGCAATTAGAATATACACTGTGCACTCCACAGCAATTAGAATATACACTGTACCCCCCCCACAACAATTAGAATATACACTGTGCCCCCCCATAGCAATTAGAATATACACTGTGCTCCCCCCATTGCAATTAGAATATACACTGTGCCCCCACAGCAATTAGAATATACACTGTGCCCCCCCCACAACAATTAGAATATACACTGTGCCCCCCCCATAGCAATTAGAATATACACTGTGCCCCCCCATAGCAATTAGAATATACACTGTGCCCCTCACAGCAATTAGAATATACACTGTGCCCCCCACAGCAATTAAAATATACACTGTGCCCCTCACAGCAATTAGAATATACACTGTGCCCTCCCACAGCAATTAGAATATACACTGTGCCCTCCGACAGCAATTAGAATATACACTGTGCCCTCCCACAGCAATTAGAATATACACTGTGCCCCCGACAGCAATTAGAATATACACTGTGCCCCCCCACAGCAATTAGAATATACACTGTGCCCCCCACAGCAATTAGAATATACACTGTGCCCCCCACAGCAATTAGAATATACTGTGCCCCCCACAGCAATTAGAATATACACTGTGCCCCCCACAGCAATTAGAATATACACTGTGCCCCCCCATAGCAATTAGAATATACACTGTGCCCCCCACAGCAATTAGAATATACACTGTGCCCCCCCATAGCAATTAGAATATACACTGTGCCCCCCCATAGCAATTAAATATACACTGTGCCCTCCACAGCAATTAGAATATACACTGTGCCCCCATAGCAATTAGAATATACACTGTGCCCCCCCACAGCAATTAGAATATACACTGTGCCCCCCCCCACAGCAATTAGAATATACACTGTGCCCCCCCCCATAGCAATTAGAATATACACTGTGCCCCCCCATAGCAATTAAATATACACTGTGCCCCCCACAGCAATTAGAATATACACTGTGCCCCCCCACAGCAATTAGAATATACACTGTGCCCCCCCACAGCAATTAGAATATACACTGTGCCCCCCCCACAGCAATTAGAATATACACTGTGCCCCCCCCCCCAGCAATTGGAATATACACGGTGCCCTCCACAGCAATTAGAATATACACTGTGCCCCCCCACAGCAATTAGAATATACACTGTGCCCCCCCACAGCAATTAGAATATACACTGTGCCCTCCACAGCAATTAGAATATACACTGTGCCCCCCACAGCAATTAGAATATACACTGTGCCCCCCCATAGCAATTAGAATATACACTGTGCCCCCCCATAGCAATTAAATATACACTGTGCCCCCCACAGCAATTAGAATATACACTGTGCCCCCCCCACAGCAATTAGAATATACACTGTGCCCCCCCACAGCAATTAGAATATACACTGTGCCCCCCCCCACAGCAATTGGAATATACACTGTGCCCTCCACAGCAATTAGAATATACACTGTGCCCCCCCACAGCAATTAGAATATACACTGTGCCCCCCCACAGCAATTAGAATATACACTGTGCCCCTCACAGCAATTAGAATATACACTGTGCCCCCCACAGCAATTAGAATATACACTGTGCCCCTCACAGCAATTAGAATATACACTGTGCCCCCCCCACAGCAATTAGAATATACACTGTGCCCCCCCACAGCAATTAGAATATACACTGTGCCCCCCCCACAGCAATTAGAATATACACTGTGCCCCCCCACAGCAATTAGAATATACACTGTGCCCCCCCCCACAGCAATTGGAATATACACTGTGCCCTCCACAGCAATTAGAATATACACTGTGCCCCCCCACAGCAATTAGAATATACACTGTGCCCCCCCACAGCAATTAGAATATACACTGTGCCCCTCACAGCAATTAGAATATACACTGTGCCCCCCCCACAACAATTAGAATATACACTGTGCCCCCCCCCATAGCAATTAGAATATACACTGTGCCCCCCCATAGCAATTAGAATATACACTGTGCCCCTCACAGCAATTAGAATATACACTGTGCCCCCCACAGCAATTAAAATATACACTGTGCCCCTCACAGCAATTAGAATATACACTGTGCCCTCCCACAGCAATTAGAATATACACTGTGCCCTCCGACAGCAATTAGAATATACACTGTGCCCTCCCACAGCAATTAGAATATACACTGTGCCCCCGACAGCAATTAGAATATACACTGTGCCCCCCCACAGCAATTAGAATATACACTGTGCCCCCCACAGCAATTAGAATATACACTGTGCCCCCCACAGCAATTAGAATATACTGTGCCCCCCACAGCAATTAGAATATACACTGTGCCCCCCACAGCAATTAGAATATACACTGTGCCCCCCCATAGCAATTAGAATATACACTGTGCCCCCCACAGCAATTAGAATATACACTGTGCCCCCCCATAGCAATTAGAATATACACTGTGCCCCCCCATAGCAATTAAATATACACTGTGCCCTCCACAGCAATTAGAATATACACTGTGCCCCCATAGCAATTAGAATATACACTGTGCCCCCCCACAGCAATTAGAATATACACTGTGCCCCCCCCCACAGCAATTAGAATATACACTGTGCCCCCCCCCATAGCAATTAGAATATACACTGTGCCCCCCCATAGCAATTAAATATACACTGTGCCCCCCACAGCAATTAGAATATACACTGTGCCCCCCCACAGCAATTAGAATATACACTGTGCCCCCCCACAGCAATTAGAATATACACTGTGCCCCCCCCACAGCAATTAGAATATACACTGTGCCCCCCCCCCCAGCAATTGGAATATACACGGTGCCCTCCACAGCAATTAGAATATACACTGTGCCCCCCACAGCAATTAGAATATACACTGTGCCCCCCCACAGCAATTAGAATATACACTGTGCCCTCCACAGCAATTAGAATATACACTGTGCCCCCCACAGCAATTAGAATATACACTGTGCCCCCCCATAGCAATTAGAATATACACTGTGCCCCCCCATAGCAATTAAATATACACTGTGCCCCCCACAGCAATTAGAATATACACTGTGCCCCCCCCACAGCAATTAGAATATACACTGTGCCCCCCCACAGCAATTAGAATATACACTGTGCCCCCCCCCACAGCAATTGGAATATACACTGTGCCCTCCACAGCAATTAGAATATACACTGTGCCCCCCCACAGCAATTAGAATATACACTGTGCCCCCCCACAGCAATTAGAATATACACTGTGCCCCTCACAGCAATTAGAATATACACTGTGCCCCCCACAGCAATTAGAATATACACTGTGCCCCTCACAGCAATTAGAATATACACTGTGCCCTCCCACAGCAATTAGAATATACACTGTGCCCCTCACAGCAATTAGAATATACACTGTGCCCCCCACAGCAATTAGAATATACACTGTGCCCCCCACAGCAATTAGAATATACACTGTGCCCTCCCACAGCAATTAGAATATACACTGTGCCCCTCACAGCAATTAGAATATACACTGTGCCCCCCACAGCAATTAGAATATACACTGTGCCCCTCACAGCAATTAGAATATACACTGTGCCCTCCCACAGCAATTAGAATATACACTGTGCCCTTCACAGCAATTAGAATATACACTGTGCCCTTCACAGCAAGTAGAATATACACTGTGCCCTTCACAGCAATTAGAATATACACTGTGCCCCCCACAGCAATTAGAATATACACTGTGCCCCCCACAGCAATTAGAATATACACTGTGCCCCCCACAGCAATTAGAATATACACTGTGCCCCCCCACAGCAATTAGAATATACACTGTGCCCCCCCCACAGCAATTAGAATATACACTGTGCCCCCCACAGCAATTAGAATATACACTGTGCCCCCCACAGCAATTAGAATATACACTGTGCCCTCCCACAGCAATTAGAATATCAAACATCCCCTTTTTTGCACCTTATACATCCCGCGCTACTACTCCTACCCACCATCAGTGATTGCCATCTTTTCCACTGCTCACCCCAGCAGCCCAGGGCCTTCTGACGGCTGTATCCAGTTCACAGGAGCATCATTTTCACCCTGTGACCACCCATTGCAGTACATCATTATCTTACTCCTGGTATTGTGTTTATTTCCCTTCATTATTACATTTTTATACCTTAATATTTTTCTCTTTTTTGTGTACTTTTTCAGCTATTATTACTAATTTATCACCATTTTTAGAAGTCTAGTGGGGATTCCATTTTTGTCATATAGGGTCCGGACCCATTCTTTGAAGGCGAGCCATCATCCCATGTAATTATTTAATTATTAAATCATTGTCCAGTAGCTTGTTACACCTACATCCAAGTTTTTATTTATTTATACCCATCACCTTGTATTTTTATTTCCAAAAACTCATAGGCTAACCTTTATCCAAGTTATCAAACTTATTTTCCCCTCACAATGCCCTCTGTGACAACTTTGGACCCACCAGTAAAGCGGGCTTTACACGCTACGATATTTCTAGCAATTGCTAGCGATATCGTACGCAAAAGCACCTGCCCCCGTCGTGCATGTGATATCGTGTGATTGCTGCCGCATCGAACATTATCGCTACGGCAGCATCACACTCACTTACCTGGTCGGCGGCGTCGCTGTGACTGCCGAACAATCCCTCCCTCAAGTGGGAGGTGCGTTCGGCGTCACCGCAACGTCACCGCAACGTCACGAAGTGGCTGGCCAATCAAAGCGGAGGGGCGGAGATGAGCGGGACGAACATCCCGCCCACCTCCTTCCTTCCTCACTGCGGGCGGGACGCAGGTACGGTGAGGTTCCTCGCTCCTGCGGTGTCACAGATAGCGATGTGTGCTGCCGCAGGAACGAGGAACAACATCTATAAACAACCATTAACAATTTTTGGTTTCAGGACAACCTCTCCATGGTGAATGAATTTCACCACTTTGGAGGACATTTAAGGTCGCTGGTGTTACACGCTGCGATACCGTTAATGACGCCGGATGTGCGTCACTAACGATGTGACCCCGATGATAAAACATTAACGATAAAACATTAACGATATCGTAGCGTGTAAAGCCCCCTTATCTCACTCATTCCTATCAGGTATGTATTAGTTTCCATCCCCCCCCCCCACCAAACAGCAGCGCGGTAGTACTTAGTATTGACCATATACATTGTTCCCTCTCTCCAATTAAAACATGCACTGTGCTCCTCAGGCAAACAATTAAATTATACACAGATTGTCGTCACCTGTCTCCTGTCCCACGCCATCCTCCGGTGCCACAGATCTAACTTCTGGCCAGACCTGTGTTAGGCAAGGGTTGAATAGTGCATTAGTATGTCTGTAGTCTCTCTTTTCTGCCGGATGGCCAGCAAACCTCCCTCTCAGTCCACTATTGTTTCTACAGATAAACTGATACAGCATTCACCACTGACACCCACCATCTTACCCGCACGCTGTAAACCTGAGTGCAGGGTGTAAAAGGTTTTGCACGGTGGCTCTGTGGTTAGCACTGTTACTTTACAACGCTGCTGTCCTGGGTTCATCTGCAAGGAGTTTGTACGTTCTCCCTGTCTTTCTGTGAGTTTCCTCTGGGTACTCCGGTTTCCTCCCACACTCCAAAAACATACGGATAGGGAATTTAGATTTTGAACCCCAATGGGGACAGTGAGGAATACATCTGTAAAGTGCTGTGGAATTATTGGCACTATATATAATTGAGAAAAATAAATAAATATCGGCTGCACATTATTATTGCCAGGTCAGGCAGAACTGCAGACAAAAAAGGGTATATTTGTCTTTTGTATGACTTTGTTGTTTTTCTTGATCTGTATAAAGATTGTCAGCTCCTTTTCTACTTCAGAAGGAGATGGCACTGATTTATCATTTATATTTAAAATGTTACTTTTTTTATAATCATTTGAATTAAGTGTGTATGCCATTCAGGGCCGCCATCAGGGAATTACAACCGTGACTCCTGTACGGGCCCGGTGATCAGAAGCCAGGAGGGAGGCCCGTCCTCTGACAGCCTGGGCCCCAAACCTTTCATTTCTCTGCTCATCGGGCCCCAGGGAGTGGGGCCGCTATCAGGGCAATGAGGGGGCCTGGACGCTCATAAAGAGCTGCCCTCTCTCTTCCTGCTCTGGACTAATCTATGTGATGGGTGCAGAGCAGGACAGCAAATTTACCAGACCAAAACGGAGGCTGAGAAGGTGAAGGACCTTGCAGGTCATCTGACTAATCATGTGCCTGATCACATGACCGGAAAGATGAATTGAAAAGTCCTGTAGCTGTTCAACTGCTGCAGCCTCCATATAGGTCCCAGTGGCTGCTCTGCACCAATCAGGAACTGCAAGGCGAGGTTGTGACGGGGTGTACATCAGAGCAAAGAGAGACAACAGGCCGAGGATGATCCAACAGGTTTATTAACAGGAATACAAGAACAGCACACGATAAGTCCACGTAAAACAGATTCGGGGGCCCTTCCCGACAATCCTCGGACCGGATAACAAAGCAATCGTCCTTACAGTAGTCCAAAGAGTTCCACACAATCCCACGGGCCGCCACACAGGCCTAGCTCCGTCCGTGTCCACAGCCACCCAGGCTGGGGCTCCTGCTCTCTTCAAGTTTTCAGCTCACTCTGAAGTTACAAAAAGGGAAATGCATTGTCTGTGCTCCTTGACCAGCCCACCATGTTCAGGGGGTGGGGGTCACACATCCTATCATCAATGGTTTGGTCCATCACAGGGCTCCGATATGTCTGCCAGCCACAGTAGATGAAGGGATCCCCTGCTGTGCAGAACAATGACTATTCCTTCACTGGCCAATGCAATTACAGATTAGATACACAACTCTGGAAAGAAGAGGACAGGCTATTTACATAATCACATTAGATGCCAAGACTACAATTGTATGAGAGAGACACATTGAGATCAGTAGCTCCCCCAAGGAAATACATGAATTACAACTAATACAACCAGGGAAATATGCATATCATGACATAGTATCACAGCATATACAGTGAGAGGGTAAATTACATCTTCACAATCCCTCCCCCTCCCAACTTGTGTACGTACTAGGGACCTCTACAGGTCACTGGTTAAGTACACACAGGCAGAGCGTTACTTACATGTGGCTTCATGCAGCCACGAATTGGCATCGTAGCTCTCCCACATCATTGCCCAGGAGAACAGCTGCAGGCAGACCACCCATCACCCCAACCACACATCGCCTGACCCCAAAACCAAAGTTCAGATCCACAGTGGCTGTGGGAATAGTCCTCCATTGTCCACCAGCCAGTTCAATAACAATCCCAGGTCCTCTATGGATTGCCTCAGGCCGAACCACTCGGGGATCAGCCAGTGTGAGGAAAGCACCCGAGTCACAAAATCCAACAAGTCTCTGTCCATCCAGCACAACCTCCTGCAAGTGCTTACCTCGATGAGCAGAAGAAGTCTTAACTGCGGGTCGCACCCCGTAAACTCCTGGTGGTGCAACATGGGGGGCTGAGTCACTAGGCCAGTCTTCACATAACGGTGCCACATCTTCCTCCATGGCACTGGGCTGTAAATAATTAACAATCCGATTGGGTGCAGGATCAGTCCTCATTTGAACAGCTGGGCAGGAGACTTGCCGATGCCCTGGCTGTCCACATTGATAGCATCTGAGCTGGGTCTCCCTCCATCCAAGGCGTCCTCTTGGGTAAGGGGTAGGGGAACTTGGAGGCCGGCTCCCACCTGAAGGTGCTGTAGGGGTTTGAGGATGATTCCTCCATGGCCTGGCTGGGCATGAGGCCTGCAAATGCCCGGGATGCCTACAAACATAACACCTGCGCTCTGTTACTTCCTCTCCCCGGCGTATTCCAGAAAGTGCAGTAGAAGCAACTGGAGGCACATTAACACAGGTATCAACATGTGGTGGCTTAGAGGAACGGGGAACAATGGGGACAGAATACCTGGGGGCATCCGGTGTTGTGGAGCTGTTAGACGTCTCTCCATCCTCCAACAGAACCCTCCACTGAGGCTTGATGGTGAGAGCCTCATCAGCGAGAGCAGCAGCTTCCTCCACTGTCGCTGGTTTTCTCTCACGCACCCATTCCCGGATCTCAGCGGGGCACTGGGCAAAGAATTGTTCTTTTAGGATGACCTGCAGGAAGGTCTCCCAAGATAAGGCCTCCTCTGCCTCCAGCCAGCGATTACATATTTGTTTGAGTCTATGAGCATATATCTTAAAAGACACTTCCCCATCACAGGCTAAAGCACGGAACCGAGTCCTGTAAGTGTCTGGCGTCACAGCATAATGTTCTAGAATAGTCTGTTTAATCTCCGCATACTCACAATTCCACTGAGGGTCCATAGCTCTATAGGCTTCAGCAGCTCCCCCCTCGAGGAGCCCAACCAGATGCCGGACACGCTCCCTGTCCGGGACTTCCATTAATCGACACTGATACTCAAAGTCCTGGAAGAAGCCCTCAATGTCGCCTGCAGCCTCATTAAACGGCTTAAAGTCTTTGCGGGACACCCTGGGAAGTTCCCTCATGATGGGTGCTGGGGTTACAGTCTGTCTGGAACCTCTCGCGGCTTCCACAGCGAGCTCCTTATCCAGCAGTGCCATCTCCTCCATCCTGCGCTCCTTCTCTTTAGCTCCACGCATGGCCTCCCTCTTATCTTCTATGGTGGTCTCCTCTCCCAGCAAGGCCATCTCCTCCTCGTACCACACAACCCACTGACTTTTTTGGGTATTTACCTCCGGCTGCCGTCTTTCTTTCGTTTGCTGTGAGGATCCTTCCTCCACGTCATTTTGCGAGCAGACTCCTTCTAGCGCCTCAATCAGCTGCTCCTTGGAGAGTCCTTTGAAACGAACTCCTACTTCACGGGCCTTTGATTGCAGGCTCACCACAGTCCAGTTCCTGTATCCTGAGGTTCTGGTTTCAGACGTTGATTGGCCGTTGTCCTCCATTTCTTCTGCTCTGATCCCGCCGCTGCCACCAGTTTGTGACGGGGTGTACATCAGAGCAAAGAGAGACAACAGGCCGAGGATGATCCAACAGGTTTATTAACAGGAATACAAGAACAGCACACGATAAGTCCACGTAAAACAGATTCGGGGGCCCTTCCCGACAATCCTCGGACCGGATAACAAAGCAATCGTCCTTACAGTAGTCCAAAGAGTTCCACACAATCCCACGGGCCGCCACACAGGCCTAGCTCCGTCCGTGTCCACAGCCACCCAGGCTGGGGCTCCTGCTCTCTTCAAGTTTTCAGCTCACTCTGAAGTTACAAAAAGGGAAATGCATTGTCTGTGCTCCTTGACCAGCCCACCATGTTCAGGGGGTGGGGGTCACACATCCTATCATCAATGGTTTGGTCCATCACAGGGCTCCGATATGTCTGCCAGCCACAGTAGATGAAGGGATCCCCTGCTGTGCAGAACAATGACTATTCCTTCACTGGCCAATGCAATTACAGATTAGATACACAACTCTGGAAAGAAGAGGACAGGCTATTTACATAATCACATTAGATGCCAAGACTACAATTGTATGAGAGAGACACATTGAGATCAGTAGCTCCCCCAAGGAAATACATGAATTACAACTAATACAACCAGGGAAATATGCATATCATGACATAGTATCACAGCATATACAGTGAGAGGGTAAATTACATCTTCACAGAGGTCATGTACATATAGTGTGTGTAAATAAATGTGCCTATTGTAGGGCTATGTGTATGCATGTAGCACAGCTGTTTGTGTATGTGTGCATGTAGTAGCGCTGAGTTTTGTGTATGTGTGCATGTAGCACAGCTGTGTTTGTGTATGTGTGCATGTAGCACAGCTGTGTTTTGTGTATGTGTGCATGTAGTAGGGCTGAGTTTTGTGTATGTAGCACAGCTGTGTTTGTGTATGTGTGCATGTAGCACAGCTGTGTTTTGTGTATGTGTGCATGTAGCACAGCTGTGTTTTGTGTATGTGTGCATGTAGCACAGCTGTGTTTGTGTATGTGTGCATATCGTACAGCTGTGTTTGTGTATGTGTGCATATCGTACAGCTGTGTATGTGCATGTAGCAGAGCTCTATGTGTGCATGTACAGAGCTGTGTTTGTGTATGTGTGCATGTAGCAGAGCCGTGTATGTTTATGGGCATATAGGAGAGCTGCGTGTGTATAATATATACACTGCAGAAAGACACCAACATTAGCTTTATTATCTCCCTATTCTACCCTAGTACATTTAAATTTAGTAATAATGACCCCCTCCCCTTTACATCGGCAGGGAAGTTTTTTAAAAAAAAAAAAAAAAAAGTTGTTTTTTTTTTTTTGTATTTTCTGCTGTGCAAACCTGGGGTGTCTTATGGTAAAGAGCGTCTTATAGTCCAAAAAATGTAGTAACTTGGTTTAACTAAGCCCTGGAGCCCCAGTCATTGCCGCAGCCACTTAGGTATGGCCCCTGAAGAGGGGGCCAGCTGTGTGTGACATTATCAGTGACGTCTGCCACTGCCGGCCCGCCCTTTGTTCATTATTGTGAAGTTTGTAGTGTGCATGCGCTAAAGAGGCTGCCATGCACAGTACAAACAGGCCGTCCCGGAAGATGAAGGATGTCACCGCGAAGAGAGAGGATCCTCCAATCACCACCGAGCGCCAGGACTGCATTTGAACCTTGTGTCTTCAGCGTTAGAGCCACTCGCTGCTCATGAGTATAATCTGTGTGTCTGTCTTTTGGCTCCTGTTTCCGGCTCCTACACAGCACCATACTGTATATACAGGTGCACAATACAGTATAGTCTGCATTATGTGTATACTATATGTATATAGTGTGGATGTGTGTGTACAGTATAGTGCTGTGTATACACTATATGCAGCCCCCAGCCTCTATACTATCTATACACAGCCAGTATCCTCTATATTTTATTATATAGCTAGTAACCTGCATCAAACTATTCTGTTTGGGGCTCGTCATTTTGATATTTCAAATCTGTTTTATTATTAAGTTTATAAATCAAGCATACATCTTGAACATTTATAAAGATTATAATACATAAACAGTGATCTCTCAGTTTCGGAATGACAAAAATAACATCACATTGTAGATTTCATTGGAACTCTATAAGCTATCCTTATGCTAACACTCCATGACAAACCATACACTAGAAATCAGAGTTCCAGCTAAACATGTCTTCCTGATAATTGACAAGACCACTCTCAGCATAAAACAATCCCCTTTTAAGTTATTGAATAAACATTTAAGAAAAAGTAGAAAACTAGAAAAAAAAAAAAGAACAGATATAAGCTTAGAAAAGAAGGAATCAAATAGAGTGAAGAAAGTAGGGTAAAGAGGGGGTGGGGGAAAAAAGTGTGTGGGGAGAGGGGAAGACAAGGTATGTCACCATTTCTCATCCCAAATAACCTGCCAGACTCACCGTGAACTCAGGAGACTCCATGAACGTAATCCACGGTCCCCACACTGTGATACATTTTTCCGTGAGCCCATTAAGTTCAGCTGTGAGTTCCTCCATTCTCTGGAGGTTTGCCATCTCCTCTACCCAGTCAGCTAACGTGGGGCATCTAGTCTGTTTCCAGTATCTGGGAATAATTATACGGGCTGCCGCTAAACAAAATCGCAGCAGGTCCCTCTTTTGTGACTTGAATGAACCTGGGAGGATAGAGAGGAGGGCCACCTGGGGAGATCTCTCCACCTCACCCCCACTCATCTTTTTATACAGAGAAAACACTGAGTCCCAGAATGGTTGCAATTTAGCACAGCTCCACCATATATGTAACATAGACCCTTTTTCTGTACCACATCTCCAGCACATGTCGGACACTGAGGGAAAGATAGCATGCAATTTGGTCGGGTATTGGTACCACCTTGTGAGAATTTTATAGTTTTTCTCTTGGGCGGCACAAGCCAGAGAAAGTTTGTGGGTCCACAGAAACGCCCTGCTCCATCTGTCCTCCGAAATGTCCTCTCCCAGTTCCTCTCCCCATCTATAGACAAATTTGGGTTTGTCCGACATGTCTCTCTGGTTCAGCATTTTATAAATAAGAGAGATGACATGCCCAGGTGACGAACCCTGCAAGAACAATTTCTCAAATGGAGTAGGGGGGGGTCCTCAACTTCCTCTCCCTGTCCTGGTTGGATAGAAACGATTTCAGCTGCATATATTCTATCCAGGAAACCTCTCTCCCTGTGGCCCGTAGAGATGCATAAGGGGGCAGGGTATTTCCCTGGAGCACATGAAAAAAACGAGTTTCCTCCACCCGAGCATATCCCAGAAATTTATTGGAATGAAGCCCCGGAGGGAACTCCTGGTTGCCAAAGAGGGGGGTAAGTGGACCCCTCCCCTGTGAGAGAGAACCCCTCTTAACCTCACCGTCCCACGTCCCCATCACTGTCCAAATAAACTCCATTCCCTTCTCTATCTGTGACCTACTCACCTTTCCCATCCATGAGAGGAAGTGCAAAGGGACTCCCAATCCGTCCTGTTCGATCGCGACCCATTGTTTCGAGTTCCTATGGAAGTGCCAATCCATTATCCTCGTTAGAATAGTTGCCCTGTAGTATAACTGGAAATTTGGGAGCCCTGCCCCTCCATTATTTTTGTGTCTGGTAAGAGTTTTTATGCTTGTCCGAGGTCTCCCATTCCCCCAAACGAACCTTGACAAAGCCGTCCGAATTTTGGAAAAGTAACTCCCCGGCAGCTGAATAGGTACCGTTTGGAACAAGAAAAGAAACCTAGGAAGAACATCCATTTTAATAGCGTTGATACGCCCAAACCACGATAGTCTTTTTTTGTCGTACTTCTTTAAATCCCTAATTGTCCTCTCTAACAGGGGTAGAAAATTATGATGCATAATTTTTGTTGGATCCCGAGGTACAACTACCCCCAGATATTTTATAGCTGACGGTTGCCACTTAAAGGGAAAATTTTGGGTTGTACGGGCTAGATCTTCCGACAGGGTCACATTCATAGCCTCTGATTTAGAGAAGTTCACTTTAAAATTACTTAAGTTACCAAACTCCTCGAACTCTTTGAGCAAAGACGGGAAGGATATGTGTGGCTGGGAAATAAACATGAGAAGGTCGTCAGCAAATAAAGCTAACTTGCGATTCCCTCCCCCGGCCTCTATCCCATGGATACTAGCATTATTTCTTATGGCGACCGCGAGATGCTCCATGACAATGACGTAGAGCAGAGGTGACAATGGACATCCTTGCCTTGTTCCATTGTGGACCTGAAACGATGACGACAGAAACCCATCCGTCCTAACTTTTGCTGAGGGTCTCGAATAAAGGGACGCAATCCTATCTAAAAAATTTTTGCCCAAACCCACCTGCTTTAGAGAGGCCATCATGAAAATCCAACTGACCCGGTCAAAGGCCTTCTCCGCATCCACTGAGAGTAAACACATGGGAAGAGAATGAGCCCTCGACCGGGCCATCAGGAGGAACAGTTTGTTGGTATTGTCACGCGCCTCCCGACCTTGTACGAACCCCACTTGATCTGTGTGTATTATCCCGGGCAAGGAAGGAGCAAGTCTGTTGGCTAAGGCTTTGGAAAAAAGTTTTAGGTCTAGATTGATCAGTGAAATGGGTCTGTAATTTGTAACTAACATGTGATCCTTCCCCGGTTTGGGGATAACACATATATGGGCTTCGAGAGATTGCGCCACCCATTGGGAATTTTCTGAGATGGAATTAAATACTTTAGTCAAGAACGGGGATAGCTGAGTTTGGAATATTTTATAAAATTTAGGGGTGAACCCATCTGGACCCGGACTTTTGCCTGAGGGAGATTCTTTAATGATAGATGCCACTTCTGCTTCTGTAAAGTCCGTCTCTAAATTTTCAACCTCAGCGCTGGGTATAACCGGTAGGGCCGTTCTGGATACGTAGTCGTTTATTTTATTTTCTAATGCGTCATGTGGCATGTCTCCAAATTTGCCCTTTATGTTATATAGGTCTCTATAATACTTTTGGAACTGTTCCGCGATGAGAGTTGGGTTCTGAGTCGAAGAGCCGTCTGCTTGTTTAATCATGGGAATGTGGCTGAGGTCTCCCCTAGGGTGTAGAATCCTAGCTAGTGGTCTACCACATTTATCTGCATACTCATAGAGGAATCTTTTTATTCTAGTCCTATGTCGCTCATACTGTCGGTCGAGAATCGATTTAAGCTCCTCTCTATTTTTGACTAGCTCCGCCAGTGTCAAAGGTGATAATGTCTTCTTATGGGCCCTTTCCAGATCTGAAATATTCTGAAGTAGGGACAAAATGGTTTGGGCTCTCTCTCTCTTAAGCCTAGCCCCATGTTTGATCAAAACCCCTCTCAACACACATTTAAGTGCCTCCCACTGCACGGGAAGGGCTGTGGGGTCTTCTGAGTGTATTTCTAAAAATTCATCAATCGTGTTCTTAGATCCTTCATGCACCCCTGATCCCCAAGCAGACTATCGTTCAGCCGCCAAGACCACGGCCTCCCTGCCCCATCTGGGATAGTAAGGCTCAGGAATATAGGACCGTGGTCAGACCAGGATATACTGCCTATAGAGGCCTGTATCTGCCAAGTCAGAGCCTTTTGGCTCACAAGAAACAGGTCTATGCGGCTGTACGAGGAGTGAGCCGGGGAGAAGTATGTGTAGTCACGCTCCACTGGGTGTAACGTTCTCCACACATCTACCAATCGAAGCTCTTGTATTGAGCGTTTAACTTTTGTTAGCTTTCTGAGAGAGAGAAAATTGTGTCCCGAAGTTGTATCTACCTTAGGGTCCAAAGTGAAGTTTAAATCGCCACCCACGATCACGGTCCCTTCTGCGAATTCATCCAATGATGACAGGAGAGAGGAGCAGGACGTCGCCGGATCTCTGTTTGGTAAATACCAATTGACAATGGTAAAGATAGATGAATTAACATTAATTTTCAGAAAAATGAATCTTCCCTCAATGTCCACTCTCGTGTCCAGAACCGTGTGCACCAGGGCTTTATGGATGCCTATAGACACCCCTTTTGATTTTGACTCTGGGTTGGTGCTATGGACCCATTTGGTGTAATATCTGTCTTTAAAGTTAGGGAGGTGACCAGTTTTGAAATGTGTTTCCTGAATCAATAATATATGGACTCGTTTCTTATGCATGTCAAAGAATACCTGAGACCGTTTTTGCGGGACATTGAGGCCTCTCACATTCAATGAGCCAAAGGTAATCTGCGTCATTCTGAGGAGGAGGAACGGTGAGGAACCGGGAAGTAGGGTCAGAGGATGGGGATGGGAAGAGAGGTGTGGGTGGAGAGAATAGAGAAGGTTAGGAGAGGGGGAGAGAAAGAAAAAAAAAAAAAAAAAAAAAAGAGGGGGGGGGGTAGAAGGATTAAGTATATAAAGGAAACTACAAACAAAGAGAGAGTACCGTAGGCAAAAAGGTCAAAGCACCTGTGGCGCCCCTGACCTGGTCAGGCACCACTGAGTACTGCACCCATGCTGGGAACAGTACAATACAGGTAATCCAGAAGGCTGACTGGGGTGTGGAACACAGGCGCATAGTGATCAGGTCTCACACATGTACCCATGAGAGGACCCCTGGGGATCCCAGGAGGGGGCAAGCCTTCACCTTCACTGGAATAGTGGAGGGGGTAGAGCCTCCATCTCCTCTCAAGGGGTGTGGTGGAGAGTCTGGTTGCTAGGTGGCGTAGGCAAGAACAGGAGAGGAGGAGCAGTGAGTCAGTTAGAGCAGAGAACTCCATAGGGCTCAGTGAGGAGCAGACCTGTGGGGCTGTTGCTGTCTAACAGCGCCCGCGCAGTGGCTACAGACGGGGGAGAACGGTCAACTAGGAGTGCTGCCTGAAAGCCAGCTTCAGCTAGAGAGTGCACGGAGTGGGAAGTAAGGAGACTTCTAGAGAGCACCAGGCCCAACCGGGCGGCAGATCCCGAAGCGAGGATAGATTCACCTTTCCCTGCTAAACCTGCCGGTGTGGGGCTCTTAAAGCCCACACCACAACACTACAAAAGCCGCAGCCACGTAACCGCAAGATTGGGCCCATAGGTCACAGGAGGCAAGAGGCTGGAGTGGCCTGGTCCGGGGAACAAGCACACGGCAAACAACAAGGGGAGAGAGGCTGCAGCATCTTCCCTGGGTGACCCCCATAGGGACTCAAAGTCGGGGTCACCCCAAACCACCAAGGGCTAAGGAAGGCGAGTCAGTAGTCACCCTCATAAAGTCAGCCTGAAGGATACCTGGTTCCCATCTGGTTCATCCCAGCTACGCCCGGGCTACTCACCCTGCCATCAAATGTGAGTAAAGCCCTTGAAAGACAGTTCTGCCTGTGTGAGTCATTCTGCGACTTGTGGTACTACAAACCTACACCGGGCCCTGGGGCTTGCCTCACTCTCAGGAGGCTATTCCAACTAACTGCACACACCATCAGCCCCAGGCGACCCTCAACCTGCAGTGGCGGTCCCTACTGGCCGCAATACTGAGAGTGGCGTCACGATCAAAACCGAAGATTCCCTACCTGTGACCAGATCCAGCTACGTGGAGTCCCTGAAGGTAATGCACCGACACAACACCTGTGGGGCTTCACATCTGGCGTCACGAACAGGATAAGGACTAGACCTGTTCAGACAGGTGACCATGTGCCTGGGCGGTCCGCTTGAAAAATTGGAAGCGCCGCCATATTGCCACCATGAAAAGCGCGCTGAAAAACAACAGCAGCCCGCGCTGGAAGAAGTTACCGCCCACGAAGAGGTGTGGCTACCCAGAGATCCCCTGCAGAGTTCTGACCTTGCCAGCTATGAGAGTGGAAGCGTCGAGAAACGGCGGAACAGAAAGGGAGCCACAAGTCTGCTGCTGGGAGAGGAGCTGCTGAAAGAGGCAGAGCAGAAACTGGACAGCTTGTTACAGGAGGCAGCGAAGAGTCCACTGCTGGGAGATCGTGCAGAAGACGGCGCAGAAGAAATGGCGTCTGACCGCAGGAACCCAGAACCAGGCTCCGCTGCCTGGTGGTATCGGGAGCTGGCCCAGTTCTGTGACCGACTGGAGACCCGGGTCATAGAGCAGATCAGAGAAGAACGCACGGAGCTCCTGGAGATGGCTGCGGCGGTACGGACCTACGAGGAGGGAGCCGCGCGACGCCTGCCAGACCGAGCGGCGACGACGCAGACCCCGATGCTGCTACCGGTGGGTGAGTCCAGAGATGCCCCGGCCAGCACAAGTGCCCCGACCCCTGCTGCCACGCTCGCGGTCCCGGAAGAGGCGCCCGGCGCGGCGCCACCGGACCAGGCCGCAGCCACGCTAGAAGCGGCCCGCCAAATCCAGGCTGCTGCAGCCATGCCCCGCCTGTCCCGCAGGGCTCCGACCACCACGGCAGTGCTCATCCGTGCTGCAGGTGTGACGCTGACCCAGGCTGCCACCCTGCTGAACCCGGTCCGCCAAGACCCCAACGCAGCAGCGACGCTCGTCCGCGCCGCAAGTGATATGCTGAACCAGGCCGCAGCCCCGCCGGGTGCGGCCCGCCAAGCTCCGATCACTGCAGCGACGCCCGGCTCAGCCTGCACGGACCCCATCGAGGCTGCGACGCTAATTGAGACCGCGGCTGCAATGCCCAGTCCGGCCCGCCAAGAACCGGCCGCAGTGGTGATGCCCACTGCAACGCAAGCTGCAACCGCGATGCTGGACCAGGCCGCCGCCATACAGGGCGCGGCCCGCCAAGACCAGGCCGCCGCCATACAGGGCGCGGCCCGCCAAGACCAGGCCGCCGCCATACAGGGCGCGGCCCGCCAAGAAAAGGCTACCTCAGCATTTACCCCGGCCTGTAAGGCCAGAGCAGACACCGCTCCCCGGTCCACAGAGGTTCCTGATAGGCAGCCCACGGTGGGTGAAGACCCTGCATATTGGCAGATGAGGGCTGACCTGGAGGCCAAATTCCCACAATGGTTGGTGAGCCAGTACATACCCCCTCCGCATACCCCAAAGAGTCTCCTGCTAACTCCTGCAGCAGCTACACCAAGGAGTCCCTCACCTGGGCCGGCTGAAGAGCATCCATCCCCGGCACTGCCACAGCTGGAGTGCCAGGAAGAACTAAGGGGGAGAGGAGGCCAGGAAGCAGAAGGGTTGACTCCGACTCCAGTGCCACCCGCGGCAGATGTGTATTCAGAGCCGGAAATGCTGCCATACTCCCGCTGGGATGAGGAAGACCTGACACCGTCTGTTGACGAAGATCAGCCCCAAGACCTCACCTGGGAGTTTGTGAGCTGCCCTCTACAGAACCCAGCCCGCAAGACACGGCGACACCGAACACAGTGTGCTCCAGCCCCACAGTCTCCAGAGCAGAAGGAAGTCACCGCCAGAGACCTACAGGAGAAACGGTCCCTGAGAAGGGCCAAAAGCCAGGCTAGAGGACCCCTGTGTCATGGCGTAGTGGAAGATTTCAATCTGAGAAGTGGTTATGGATTCATTGTAGCCCCTGGCATCAAAAAGGGAATATTTGTTAACAGGAGAGATGTCAGCGCACACCTGCCTAGAGGACACCCTGGCAGAAATCTGAAAATGGGAGATTCGGTACAGTTTACCATGCACCAAGGTGAAAGGGGATTGTACGCACTTGATGTAGCCTTACGTACCAGCAAACCCTACAGCCATCCCATGCCACAAGAAAGACAAGAAAGACAAGAAAGACAAGAAAGACAAGAAAGACAAGAAAGACAAGAAAGACAAGAAAGACAAGAAAGACAAGAAAGACAAGAAAGACAAGAAAGACAAGACAGAGATAAAGAAACAGATACAGAAAAGGAATCAGATGCAGACCAAGAAAGGAAAGACACAGAACCTACAGATGAGGCAACCACAGATGAAGAAAGAGACAAAGAGCAGGAAAGTCACAGGTGCCAGTGCCCAACGTGCCCTCGCCCTAGTGAAAAAGAGGAGTAAAGTAAAGTACAGAAAAGAAGTACAGAAGTTAAAGTTTTGAAAGTTTTGTTTGCAACGTTAAAGAAATGCGCCCACAAAAACTATTGTGAGAAATAAACTTTAAGGCTATGAACTTGCTATAGCCACAAACTCTCGCAGTGTAAATAGTTACACCAGTGGCACCACCACCAGGGCCAGCCTGTTTAGGGGCTTGGCTCGTCTGCAACCAGGGGGGCCCGTCCGTAGAAAAGGGCCTTGGCTCACCTGCGACCAGAGAGCATGCCTGTTTATGGGGCCTTGGCTCACCACCACAAAGAGGGTACCTGGTCAGCACCAACTGTGGAGGCCGCCTCTGAATCCTGCCAGAAGAGGCTGACGGCGCGGATCCACCAGGCCAGGTATACCCTGAAACCACCAGCCCATGAAAGCCGCCTCTACATCCTGCCAGAAGTGGCTGAAGTCGCGGCCAACGGGAGAGGAAGATTGGAGGAAAGGTCTGGGGAAGTAGATGGCCCAGACCTGGTTACCAACAGGACCGGTGACCTGCCTCCTGAGAGGGTTTTGGGTGGGTTAACGGACTTGTGGGTGGAGGGAGGTGATGTCTGATACCTGGTGCTTTTAAAAATGTTTTACATGTTTTAATGTTTTATGCATTTTAAAATGTTGTCTTGCAGCCCGAGGACGTGCTGGTGATAACTAAGGGGGAATGTGGCGCCCCTGACCTGGTCAGGCACCACTGAGTACTGCACCCATGCTGGGAACAGTACAATACAGGTAATCCAGAAGGCTGACTGGGGTGTGGAACACAGGCGCATAGTGATCAGGTCTCACACATGTACCCATGAGAGGACCCCTGGGGATCCCAGGAGGGGGCAAGCCTTCACCTTCACTGGAATAGTGGAGGGGGTAGAGCCTCCATCTCCTCTCAAGGGGTGTGGTGGAGAGTCTGGTTGCTAGGTGGCGTAGGCAAGAACAGGAGAGGAGGAGCAGTGAGTCAGTTAGAGCAGAGAACTCCATAGGGCTCAGTGAGGAGCAGACCTGTGGGGCTGTTGCTGTCTAACAGCGCCCGCGCAGTGGCTACAGACGGGGGAGAACGGTCAACTAGGAGTGCTGCCTGAAAGCCAGCTTCAGCTAGAGAGTGCACGGAGTGGGAAGTAAGGAGACTTCTAGAGAGCACCAGGCCCAACCGGGCGGCAGATCCCGAAGCGAGGATAGATTCACCTTTCCCTGCTAAACCTGCCGGTGTGGGGCTCTTAAAGCCCACACCACAACACTACAAAAGCCGCAGCCACGTAACCGCAAGATTGGGCCCATAGGTCACAGGAGGCAAGAGGCTGGAGTGGCCTGGTCCGGGGAACAAGCACACGGCAAACAACAAGGGGAGAGAGGCTGCAGCATCTTCCCTGGGTGACCCCCATAGGGACTCAAAGTCGGGGTCACCCCAAACCACCAAGGGCTAAGGAAGGCGAGTCAGTAGTCACCCTCATAAAGTCAGCCTGAAGGATACCTGGTTCCCATCTGGTTCATCCCAGCTACGCCCGGGCTACTCACCCTGCCATCAAATGTGAGTAAAGCCCTTGAAAGACAGTTCTGCCTGTGTGAGTCATTCTGCGACTTGTGGTACTACAAACCTACACCTGGCCCTGGGGCTTGCCTCACTCTCAGGAGGCTATTCCAACTAACTGCACACACCATCAGCCCCAGGCGACCCTCAACCTGCAGTGGCGGTCCCTACTGGCCGCAATACTGAGAGTGGCGTCACGATCAAAACCGAAGATTCCCTACCTGTGACCAGATCCAGCTACGTGGAGTCCCTGAAGGTAATGCACCGACACAACACCTGTGGGGCTTCACACACCTCTTGCCTGTAGGGTCGTAACGTGACCCTTATACTTGGTCAAATAGACTAGAGGTAAATGCAGAAAAATAAGAATCTCTATATAGCAGGGATGTTAATCCTACGCCACTACCCTGTGGCGTGTTATCCCAATCAGGGAGGGAACTTTCCACAAAAGAGCCCCCTGCCCTGGACTAAAAAACAACTTTTAACTATATATATTTTGATTTGCAACTAAAGCTCTGTATAAAGAAGGGAGAAGGGGCTTTGAGAGGGTATTGTACCTTATAATGTTGAGGGGCGCCCCCCATTACACCCAGGATGGAAGGAGGGAACCCACCACCCCCCTGTCCAGGGCGATACAATAACCCCACAATGCGAAATTCCCATCAGGACCAGGGGATAGACTCCATCGTACTGTGATCCTATAACCAAAAACATACTAGAACAATTTAATCCACCATTCTCTTATACATCAGACCGGCCTCCCTCCTCTTTCTCTACGAGAGCCACGCATCCGATCACCGGCTGGGACGGTGACTCCCCCCCCATTGGAAAGTCCGGCCAGTCCTCTATAGGCACTAATGGAATGTCCAAGGCAGCGGTGAACGAGGGTAAATCCGCCGGAGACCGAAGAACATGCATTCGTCGTGCCGAACCTGCAGGCGGAAGGGGAACCCCCAGCTATATGGAAACTCGTATGAGCGGAGAATGTCCAGCAGAGGTTTAAGAGCTCTTCTCCTTTGTAAGGTAAAACGGGATAGATCTTGTAGAATCTGGATTTGGCTCCCCTCATACGATGGTGATACTCCACTGCGGAGCTTAAACAGAATGGCCTCCTTAATAACATAGCGGTGGACCCTACAGATCACATCCCGAGGTCGGTCGTTCTGGGCTGGTTTGGGGCCCAACGCTCTATGCGCTCTATCCAATTCCAGGGGTTGGCTTGATGGTTCACCCAGAATATTATTGAAGATCACTTGAAGGGTGCCATGTAAGTCCTTGGACTCGACAGACTCAGGCAGGCCGCGCACTCTGAGATTGTTTCTTCGGCCCCTATTTTCAGCATCATCCATTGCTTCAACCACGTATTGTATTTGGTGGGAGTGTCCTCCATATTCTGAATTTTAGCTGCCTGCACTTGACTCTGGGTGTCCACTCTCTCCACCTCCCCCTTCAGGGCTGACAGCTCTGTGCGGTACGCCTGCTCCAGCCTGGTTATATATGCCTCCATATCTTCCCTGGTGGGTATAGCTGAGAAACGTGCCCGCATCTCATTAAGCTCTGTCAGAACTCCTGACTCTTGTGTTGTTGTTATGGCTGGCCCTGACCCTGCATGCTTGTCTGCATCTGGTAACTTTAGATTTATGTTGTGCTTCTCCCTGGGTACGGTCTCACTTCTGTCAGGGACCTGTAACTCATTTGCAGTGCAGTGTCCCCCCTCCTGAAATTCCTCACACTCCTGCATGTCTGTTATAGGAAAGGACGTTACTTCCCCCTCCAGAGGCCTCCAGGCTTCAGGGCTACTGTTTGTATCAGCAGGCACTTCCCCCGTGCTTCTCACTCCGGGTTTCCCCTGTACCTGCAATCTTGGGCTGTCTGGCCTTATCTTCTGTATCTCCTCTTCACTCCAGGTGGTCTCTCCTCTCAGTCGTGTCAGCTGCTGAGCCTTTCCCTGCATCTCCATAGCTGCCATCTCACTGCTGCACGCTGAGCTCACCTCGTGTGTAGCCTTAGCAGCCATGTTGGGTGCCACCTGTGAAGCTTCTCTCTGCCCCGGCCTGGATAAAAAGTGTTTGATCCCTCTCTCCTCTGATTGTGAAGCTCTGCTGCTGCACCCCTGGGATCTCCCTCGTCTCCTCCGCTGCATAGCCTGTGTTGCAGAGTCCTCAGTTGCGTGGATCATCAGTTATAAAGTCCAGTGGCAGGAGCTAAGACAAGTCACGTCCTCACTCCTTCATAGCCAGGACACGCCCCTCTCGTCATTTTGATAAACCGAAAAACTGTGCGAAATTGGAGATTTTCCAAGAGTGGTGGTGGGACTGTGGAGGGTTTGAGGGGTAGAGGCAGAGCTGGGGTTGAGGCGGAGTCTCAAGGAGGCCCAAATATTTTGACAGTATGGGGCCCCGAAATTCCTGTTGGCAGCCCTGATGCCATTAAGACTATGTTTCTGGGTAATGGCACAAGGTGTATTTAAGGGCAAGTGGGAGAAGATGTGTGGTTCTTGTTCAGTGTATGAGCTGAACACTGGAGAGCTGCTTGAGCCAAAAGATAGCTACAAGTTAACCCCCAATATTCTGAATTTTTGTATTGTATTTTTTTTGTTGCTGAAACTAAAATATGAGCTTGATCGAAACTACCTGAGTGATGACCTTCTATGATGGCAAAAGTGCCCATACCCCAACAACCTGGCTCCTACAAAAGGACGCAGACAGCATGATGATGTGACTGTGCAGCACGTTGAATGCCTGGTGCAGGTTTGTTTCAGGCCAAAGCTTGATTCAAATATATCCGAGTGCAAACTATGCAAATACCTACAATTAAAGGGAACCTGTCAGCTGCACTATGCACCCAGAACCACGAGCAGTTCTGGGTGCATATTGCTACTCCCTGCCTAAAGCCCCCGTCACATTTACAGACTTTCCAGCGATCCCGACAACGATACAACCTGATAAGGATCGCTGGTAAGTCGCTACGTGGTCGCTGGTGAGATGTCAAACAGTCAGATCTTCCCAATGACACAGCAATGATACAGTGACTGTAGCGACCTGTATAACAATCTCGGTGGTACGTGTCTGAGCTCTGAGTCATCAACGAGGTTGTTGGTAAGGCGTCAAACACACCGATGCTTCCTGCCCAGCAGGACCTAGACGATCAAAAAAATGGTCCAGGCATTCCGACATGACCAGCGATCTCACAGCAGGAGCCTGGTCACTGCTATGTGTCAAACATAGCGAGATCGCTGGCGAGGTCGTTGTTGCATCACAGAATCTGTGACTAAGCAGCGATCTCGCTATGTGTGAAGGTACCTTAACTGTCCCTGTATCTAGTAGCATAGATAAAGAGATCTTTAGAAAAAGTATTTCTAAAGATTTTCTTATGCTAATGAGCAAGGGGACTAGTCCCAAGTGTGTTATATCGCCCGACTAGTCCGCCCTCTTAGCATGGTAGTACGTCCACAGGGGCGTACTAACATGCTATTCAATTCAGCATCACCAGCGGTGACGCGTGTACCTGTGTTCGCTGTGACCATGCTTCTGAATGCCAGGCACTTCCGGTCATGCGCAGCATGAAGCTGGGTGTACACGCCCCGGCTTCAGACAGGTCTACTGCGCATGTCTGGAAGTGTGGGGCATTCAGGAGCGGTCACAGCAAATGCAGGTACATGCGTCACCGCTGGTTACGCTGCATTGAATAGCATGTTAGTACACCCATGTGGGCGTACTAACATGCTAAGAGGGCGGCTAGTCGGGGGATATAACGCCTTTGGGACTAGTCCCCGCGTTCATAAGCATAAGATAAAAGATCTTTAGAGATACTTTTTCTAAAGATCTCTTTATCTATGCTAGTGTACACAGGGATGGTTAGGCAGGGATTAGCAATATGCACCCAGAACTGCTCATGGTTCTGGGTGCATATTGCACCTGACAGGTTCCATTTAAGTGCAGACAAAAACCAGTTCAGAAATTTTTTCTAACTGGTTATTTTTTTGCCCATAGGCTTCCATTATACAACATGCCGGATGGCGCCGTTGTCAAAAAAAGTTCCATGCTGCGTCCTTTCCGGCAGCTGGACGAAGAAATTTTGCCAGATACGGCAGATGCCACATGCAAGGCAAGGCCATCCGGCACAATCCGGCGCTAATACAAGTCAATGGGGAGTAAAACGGATCCGGCGCCAGATCAGTTTTATCCGCATTTCACCGGATTGTGCCTAACGGCAAAAATTAGATGTGTGAAAGTAGCCATAGACATTAAGAAAAACTTTCTGACAGTCAGGGCAGTCAGAGGGGGAACAGGCTACCACGGGAGGTAGTGAGTGCAGTCAGAGAGAGGGAGAACAGGCTACAATGGGAGATAGTGAGTACAGTCAGAGAGAGGGAGAACAGGCTACAATGGGAGATAGTGAGTGCAGTCAGAGAGAGGGGGGACAGGCTACAATGGGAAATAGTGAGTACAGTCAGAGAGAGGGAGAACAGGCTACAATGGGAGATAGTGAGTGCAGTCAGAGAGAGGGAGAACAGGCTACAATGGGAGGTAGTGAGTGCAGTCAGAGAGAGGGGGGACAGGCTACAATGGGAGGTAGTAAGGGCAGTCAGAGGGAGGACAGGCTACCGCAGTAGGTAGTGAGCTCTCCATCAATGGAAATCTTCAAGCAGAAGCTGGATAAACATATAGCTGGGATGATTTAGGAAAACCTGCACTCACAGGGGGTTGGACTCTTGAGGTCCCTTCCAACAATTATTCTATGATTTTACATTTCTAATAGTGCTTTAACCCCTTCATCATCTGGCGATTTTCCGTTTTATATATTTTTTTGTTTTATTTTCAATGAGGCAATAGGGGGGTGTTTTGAGCGTTTTTCTTTTTTTTACTTTTTCATATTTTTAATTTTAATACTTTTTAATTTTTTACTAGTCCCCTTAGGGGACTTGCAGCTGTGACACTCTGATTGCTTGTGCTGTCCAGAGCGGTGCTTGAGCAGAAATGCTCATCTCCCGTGAATATTGTGACAATATCATGACAATTCATCCCCCCCGTTATCACGTCACGAGGCAGTAAATGGGGGTGAGGAATAAGGCTCTGTCTGCCAGAGCGCATTAAATCCCGCTGTCAGAGACTCTGATCCACCCGCAGCTCTTAGAGGTACATGTCGGCTGATCAGATCAGCCGACATGTGCAGGGAAACATGCAGGCTCTCGCATCAAAGAATCACGCAGCTTATGACATACTAGTGTATCATAAGTCTTTAAGGGATTAAATCTAAGTCCTCTGAGCCCTTCCCTATACACACCTTCCGCTGCCTTCATGCTTTTGCGGCGGCGCTTTGGTCAGACTGTGCTGAAAAGTGACCTGCCGGCAGCTCCAGTGTTTCATTGAGTGCACTGGAGGTCACTCTTCAATGCATCTCGGAGATCCTCGTTCTGGCTCTGATAGTGAAGCATTGTTAACTTGTGATGTAGCTTTTGCCTTCTGGCTAGTCAGAAGCTAGGGGAAGAAGATGGCGCTGCAGCAACAGAGTGGCATTGGTAAAGTATGAAAATGCCAGAAAGTGAGTATAAGACGGGTGGGGGACTTGCATTTAAAGTGTCACTACAGTGGTGAAAACAACAACAAAAGATGTAGTGGTGCTTGAAATAGTTGTGCTCATTGTTTGCTTATCTAAAGATATCATTCTCATTATTTGCATAGGTGTCTGTAGAGGCCCAGTCACACACAACGACTTACCAGCGATCCCGAAAACGATGCGACCTGATAGGGATCACTGGTAAGTCACTGGGAGGTCGCAGGAGAGATGTCACACAGTCAGATCTTACCAGCGATACAGGAACAATACAGGTCGCAGTAGCGACCTGTATAACGATCTCAGCAGTCACTCTGACCCTGACACACAGTGTCAAACACAGCGATGTGTCCTGCCCAGCAGGACATCACCTTTGAAGAAAATGGTCTGGACCATTCTGCAATGACTAGAGATCTCACAGCAGGGGCCTGATCGCTGGTAGGTGTCACACATAACAAGATCGCTAACGGGATCGCTACTGCGTCACAGAAACCGTGACTCGGCTGCGATCTCGTTATGTGTGATGGTACCATAGGTTTTAACAGACTGTTGAGGTACCGTTACACATAATGCGATCGCTAGCGACATCGCTGCTGAGTCACGGTTTCTGTGACGCAGTAGCGATCCCGTTAGCGATCTCGTTATGTGTGACACCTACCAGCGATCAGGCCCCTGCTGTGAGATCTCTAGTCATTGCAGAATGGTCCAGACCATTTTCTTCAAAGGTGATGTCCTGCTGGGCAGGACACATCGCTGTGTTTGACACTGTGTGTCAGGGTCACAGTGACTGCTGAGATCGTTATACAGGTCGCTACTGCGACCTGTATCATTCCTGCATCGTTGGTGAGATCTGACTGTGTGACATCTCACCAGCGACCTCCCAGCGACTTACCAGCGATCCCTATCAGGTCCCATCGTTTTCGGGATCGCTGGTAAGTTGTTGTGTGTGACTGGGCCTTAAGTCTATGTTCACACATTGTTTTTACTGTGTTTTTTTCTGCAGCCAAAACCTGCTCTCTTGGCAGTAAAAGAAGGGAATTTTGTTTACTTACCGTAAATTCCTTTTCTTCTAGCTCCAATTGGGAGACCCAGACAGTGGGTGTATAGCTACTGCCTCTGGAGGCCGCACAAAGAACTACACTTAAAAGTGTAAGGCCCCTCCCCTTCTGGCTATACACCCTCCCGTAGGAGTACGGATTCCTCAGTTTTAGTACCAAAGCAAGAAGGAGGAAAGCCAATAACAGTTTCAAAAACAAATTCAATCCGATAACTAGATCGGAGAACTTAAGAAACAACGTGAACAACATGTGCACCCGAAAAAAACGAAACCCTAAAAACAAATAGGGCGGGTGCTGGGTCTCCCAATTGGAGCTAGAAGAAAAGGAATTTACGGTAAGTAAACAAAATTCCCTTCTTCTTTTTCGCTCCTAATTGGGAGACCCAGACAGTGGGACGTCCAAAAGCAGTCCCTGGGTGGGTAAAAAGATACCACATGAACGGGCTGTCATACAGCCTCTTCCTACAGGTGGGCCACCGCCGCCTGAAGGACCCGTCTACCTAGGCTGGCGTCTGCCGAAGCGTAGGTATGCACTTGATAGTGTTTGGTAAACGTGTGCAGACTCGACCAGGTAGCCGCCTGGCACACTTGCTGAGCCGTAGCCTGATGCCTCAACGCCCAGGACGCACCAACGGCTCTGGTAGAATGGGCCTTCAGTCCAGATGGAATCTGAAGCCCAGCAGAACGGTATGTGTGAAGAATTGGTTCCTTGATCCACCGCGCCAGGGTGGATTTGGAAGCTTGCGATCCCTTATGCTGACCAGCGACTAGGACAAAGAGCGCATCCGAACGGCGTAGAGGCGCCGTGCGAGAAATGTAAATCCTGAGTGCTCTCACCAGGTCCAACAGATGTAAACCCTTTTCAAATTGGTGAACTGGATGCGGACACAAAGATGGCAAAGTGATATCCTGATTGAGATGAAAGGAAGAAACCACCTTGGGAGAAAACTCTGGAATTGGACGCAGTACTACCTTGTCTTGGTGAAACACCAGGAAGGGAGATTTGCAAGATAACGCCGCCAGCTCGGACACTCTTCGAAGAGATGTGACCGCTACAAGAAAAACTACCTTTTGTGAAAGCCGAGAAAGGGGAACCTGTTTCAAGGGCTCGAAAGGCGGCTTTTGAAGAGCAAGGAGAACCTTGTTCAGATCCCAGGGTTCCAATGGCCGTCTGTAAGGAGGAACGATATGACAAACTCCTTGGAGAAACGTGCGTACTTTAGAAAGCTGTGCCAAGCGCTTCTGAAAGAATACGGATAACGCGGAGACTTGACCCTTAAGCGAGCTAAGGGACAAACCTTTTTCCAACCCAGACTGCAGGAAGGAAAGAAAAATTGGCAATGCAAATGGCCAGGGAGAAAACCCTTGAGCCAAGCACCACGCTAAGAATATCTTCCACGTTCTGTGATAGATCTTAGCTGAGGATGGTTTTCTAGCCTGTCTCATTGTGGCAACAACTCCCTGAGATAAACCTGAGGCCGCTAGGATCCAGGACTCAATGGCCACACAGTCAGGTTCAGGGCCGCAGAATTCTGATGGAAAAACGGCCCTTGAGACAGCAGATCTGGACGGTCTGGTAGTGCCCACGGCTGGCCTACCGTGAGATGCCACAGATCCGGGTACCACGACCTTCTTGGCCAATTTGGAGCGACGAGTATGGCTCGCTGGCAGTCGGACTTGATTTTCCGGAGAACTCTGGGTAACAATGCTAGAGGTGGGAACACATAGGGGAGTCGGAATTGCGACCAATCCTGAACCAATGCGTCTGCCGCCAGCGCTCGGTGATCGTGAGACCGTGCCATGAAAACTGGGACCTTGTTGTTGTGCCGTGACGCCATCAGATCGACGTCCGGCGACCCCCAGCGGCAACAGATCTGTTGAAACACGTCCGGGTGAAGGGACCATTCTCCTGCGTCCATGCCCTGGCGACTGAGAAAGTCCGCTTCCCAGTTTTCCACGCCTGGGATGTGAACTGCAGATATGGTGGACGCTCTGCTTTCCACCCACGTCAAAATCCGCTGGACTTCTTGAAAAGCTTGGCGACTGCGTGTTCCCCCTTGGTGGTTGATGTACGCCACCGCTGTGGAGTTGTCCGACTGAATCCGAATCTGCTTGCCTTCCAGCCATTGTTGGAAGGCTCGCAGAGCAAGATAGATTGCTCTGATTTCCAGAACATTGATCTGCAAGGTGGACTCTTCCTGAGTCCACGTCCCCTGAGCCCTGTGGTGGAGAAACACCGCTCCCCACCCTGATAGGCTCGCATCTGTCGTGACCACTGCCCAGGACGGGGGAAGGAACGACTTTCCCTGTGACAATGAGTTGGGGAGAAGCCACCAACGGAGAGAGTCCTTGGCAGTCTGAGAGAGGGAGACCGTCCTGTCGAGGGACGTCGATCTCCCATCCCATTGGCGCAGAATGTCCCATTGGAGAGGGCGCAGATGAAACTGCGCGAACGGGACTGCCTCCATTGCTGCTACCATCTTTCCTAGGAAATGCATGAGGCGCCTCAGTGAGTGCGACTGGCTCTGAAGGAGAGATTGCACTCCAGTCCGTAGCGAGCACTGCTTGTCCAGTGGAAGCCTCACTATCGCTGATAGAGTATGAAACTCCATGCCAAGATAAGTCAGAGATTGGGTCGGGGTTAGATGAGACTTTGGAAAGTTGATAATCCACCCGAAAATCTGGAGAGTGTCTAGCGCCACCTCCAGACTGTGTTGGCATGCTTCTTGAGAGGATGCCTTTATAAGCAGGTCGTCTAGATACGGGATGACCGAGTGACCCTGCGAGTGCAGAACAGCTACTACTGCTGCCATGACTTTGGTGAAGACCCGGGGGGCTGTTGCCAGACCGAAGGGTAACGCTACGAACTGTAGGTGCTCGTCGTGTATGACGAAACGTAGGAAACGCTGATGCTCTGGTGCAATCGGCACGTGGAGATACGCATCTTTGATGTCTATTGATGCTAGAAAATCTCCCTGAGACATTGAGGCTATGACGGAGCGTAGGGATTCCATCCGGAACCTCCTGACTTTTACGTGTCTGTTGAGCAACTTCAGATCCAGGACGGGACGATACGATCCGTCCTTTTTTGGGACCACAAACAGATTGGAGTAAAAACCGTGACCCTGTTCCTGAAGAGGGACGGAGGTCACCACTCCTTCCGCCTTTAGAGCGGCCACCGCCTGCCACAGAGCATCGGCTCGGTCTGGTGGTGGAGAAGTTCGGAAGAAACGAGTTGGCGGACGAGAACTGAACTCTATCCTGTACCCGTGAGATAGAATATCTCTCACCCAACGGTCTTTGACGCTTGCTAGCCAAATGTCGCCAAAGTGGGACAGCCTCCCACCGACCGCGGGCGTGGGTATCGGAGACCGCAAGTCAGGAGGACGTCGTTTTGGCAACGGTTCCTCCGGCTGGTCTTTTTGGGCGTGACTGAGACCTCCAAGGATTTGAACGTCTCTGGTCCTTTTGAGTCTTTTTTGACGAGGCGAATTGGGACCTGCCCTGTCCTCGAAAGGACCGATAACCAGACTGACCCCTCCTCTGTTGGGGCTTGTTTTGTCTGTGTTGCGGTAAGGAAGAGTCCTTACCCTTGGAGTGTTTGATGATTTCATCCAAACGCTCTCCAAACAATCGGTCACGAGAAAAAGGCAAATTGGTTAAGCACTTCTTGGAATGAGAATCTGCTTTCCAATGTCTCAACCACAGAGCCCTACGCCAAACAACTGAGTTGGCTGACGCCACTGCCGTGCGGCTTGTAGCGTCCAGAACAGCATTAATCGCGTACGACGCGAATGCCGCCATTTGCGAGGTCAATGGTGCTACCTGCGGGGCAAATGCACGTGTGACTGAGTCGACTCGCGCAAGCCCGGCCGTGATAGCTTGGAGTGCCCATACGGCCGCAAAAGAAGGCGCTAATGACGCTCCAATCGCTTCATAGATGGATTTCAGCCAGAGCTCCATCTGCCTGTCAGTGGCATCTTTAAGTGCCGCTCCATCTTCAACAGCAACCAAGGATCTAGCTGCAAGCCTGGAAATTGGAGGATCCACTTTTGGACACTGGGTCCAACCCTTGACCACTTCAGAGGGAAAAGGGTAGCGTGTATCTTTAAGTCGTTTAGGAAAACGCCTTTCAGGATAAGCGTGGGGTTTCTGGATTGCGTCTCTGAAGTCAGCGTGGTCCAGAAAAGTGCTTAATGTACGCTTAGGGTATCTGAAATGGATTCTCTCGTGCTGCGAAGCTGACTCCTCTACAGGAGGAGCTGGTGGGGAAATATTCAACATCTTATTGATGTTAAATATAAGATCATTAACTATGGCGTCACCATCTGGTGTATCTAGATTGAGAGCGGTCCCAGGATCAGAATCCTGATCAGTTACGTCCGCCTCATCACCCATAGATTCATCCCGCTGGGATCCAGACCATTGAGATGAATGTGAAGGCCCGTCATAACGAGCCCGCTTAGGCTGCCCGGGGCCATCGTCCGAGTCAGAGTCTTCACCCTGAGGTGTAGATGCCCGTCCCGGAGCTAGGAGCTGAGGGGGACCAGGGGGCAATGATTGCACAGTGTCCGTGGTCTGAAGTACAGGCCTAGCTCGCAATGTGTCAAGAATTTGTGACATAGTGAGAGACATTCTGTCAGCAAAAGCTGCAAACTCAGTTCCTGTCACCTGGACAGCATTCACAGGTGGTACACCCTGGGACACGTCCAGCAGAGGTCCCGACTGTGCAAGCGCCGCAGGGGCCGAGCACTGCACACAATGGGGGTCCGTGGAGCCTGCCGGTAGAAAAGTCCCACATGCGGTGCAGGAAGCATATAATGTCTGTGCTTTGGCACCCTTGCGTTTTACGGGCGACATGCTGCTGGCTCTCTGCATGTGAGAGAGTCTATAGCCAAAAGGGCGACCAGCGCTATGCAGTACAAAGTATTTGTAGCAACAAAATACTAAGAATACTACGAGCACAAGAGGGGGTGAGCCCTGAGGGCTGCTTACCGCCCGCTGAACAGCGGGTAAGAGGCTGCAGAATGCCTTGTCTGGGTCTCCCCGGCTCCCCTCTGCAGCGCAGCGTGTCTGGCAAGAATGGCTGCCGGCTTGTGTGGAGAGGGGCGGTCCGTGGGAGTTCCCAAACAAAAGTGCGGGAACAGTGTCCCCTCTGTGCTGACTGTGAGGGCTGGAGTATGTAAAAACGACTCCAGCCCTCAGCGCTGATGCACTGGCCAGCGTCCCGCCCCTCTCCTGACTGGCAGGTCTGGGGGCGGGAACGAACGAAAGCAGGCCGCAAAAGCCGGGGACTCGAGTTATCAGCGCGGCCGCCGTAAAAGCGCGGGCCGCGCTGAAGTCCCCGGCGCACTACAAGTGCCAGCCGCGCCGCTATTCCAGCGGCCGGCGCGACCGAGTCCTAGACGTGGGCAGCGTCCCGCCCCTCTCCTGACTGGCAGGTCCGGGGGCGGGAACGAACGGAAACAGGCCGCAAAAAGCCGGGGACTGTAGTTATCAGCGCGGCCGCCGTAAAAGCGCAGGCCGCGCTGAAGTCCCCGGCGCACTACAAGTGCCAGCCGTGCCGCAGCCCCAGCGGCCGGCGCGGCCGATCCCATAAGTGTGCCTGCTTCAGCTAAGCTGAATGAGGCCATGGCACAGGCGCCGCAGCGCTGACGTCCCCCGGCGCACTACAACACCCAGCATGCTGCGGTGTGAGCGCCAAATGCACGGGGACACAGAGTACCTTAAGGAAGCAGGGCCATGTCCCTGACGTACTCCGCTCCATCCAGCATCTTCTCCAGGGGCTGTAGATGGAGCCCGGTCTCAGTGCCTGGAGACCGGTAAATCCCACTTCACCCAGAGCCCTGTAAAAAGGGATGGGGAAGGAATCAGCATGTGGGCTCCTGCCGCCGTACCCGCAATGGGTACCTCAACCTTACAAACACCTCCGACATAAGTGGGGTGAGAAGGGAGCATGCTGGGGACACTGTATGTGTCCTCTTTTCTTCCATCCGACATAGTCAGCAGCTGCTGCTGACTAAAAACAATGGAGCTATGCGTGCGTGTCTGACCTCCTTGCGCACAAAGCTAAAACTGAGGAATCCGTACTCCTACGGGAGGGTGTATAGCCAGAAGGGGAGGGGCCTTACACTTTTAAGTGTAGTTCTTTGTGCGGCCTCCAGAGGCAGTAGCTATACACCCACTGTCTGGGTCTCCCAATTAGGAGCGAAAAAGAAAACCGGCTTCCAAAAAGCAGGCTGTGCTAGGTTTTTGGTTTGTCATTTCTTTATAGTACATGTTTAAGTAAAGTTAATTTCATTCACCACGAAAACAGCAAAAATAAAGGTGTTACTTTTTTCTCACTGGTTTCAATGGTGAAAAAAATGCTACAAAAACGCTGGAAGAATTGACATGCTGCTTCTTTAAAAAACTTAGCAGCAGCACATTCCATTTCAGTCAGAAAAAATAGCAATTATGTGCATGAGTTTTCTGGGATGTCATAGGTTGTGCTGGTACTGTAAGAAGCAGCTTTTAGTTTGCATAAAACTCATGTAAAAACACTGCAAGCAAAAAAAAAAAAAATGCAGCAAATACACAACGTGTGAGCAAAGCCTAAAGCGGGCTTTACACACTACGATATATCTAACGAGATGTCAGCGAGGTCACGTCGTAAGTGACGCACATCCGGCTTCGTTAGTGATATCGTAACGTGTGACAGCTATGAACGAGCAGAAATACTCACCTTCTCGTTCATCGCTGACACGTCGCTCATTTTCTAAAAATCGAACGTCCAGTTGTTCAATGTTCCCGAGGCAGCACACATCGCTCCATGTGACACCCTGGGAACGATGAACTGCAGCTTACCTGCGTCCCGCCGGCAATGCGGAAGGAAGGAGCTTGGCAGGGTGTTTACATCCCGCTCATCTCCGCCCCGCCGCTTCTATTGGCCGGCCGCTGTGTGATGATGCTGTGACGCCGAACGTCCCACCCCCTTCAGGAAGTGGATGTTCGCCGCCCACAGCGAGGTCCTTTGGAAGGTAAGTACGTGTGACGGGGGATTACAGCATTGTGCGACACGGGCAAGAAATTGCCCGTGCCACACAAACGATGGGGGCGGGTGCGATCGCAAATGCGATCGCACGAGAAATCAACACATGTAAAGCAGCCTTAAGGCAATGTTCACACGACCGGATACACAGTTTGATTTTAGTCCATGAAAAAATGGACAATACAGAAAGCATTCAGAGCAATGTTATCCAATGGGGCAGAGCAGATGAGGATTTGTTCATTTTCATGGATTGAATTTGCATTTGAAAAAATATAAAATAAAATAAAATATACAAAAATATAAATGTGCTAATTTTGTACATGTTTCGGATGAGACTCACTATTTACATCTATAGATACACAAACAAAAAGTAGATTTTTGGTACTCACCGTAAAATCTGTTTCTCGTTAACCATCATTGGGGAAACATTACCACGGGATCGTCTGTTGCCACCTGGAGGCTGACACTAGTATTATATAGAACTAAGATTGGCTCCTCCTTTGCAGACTATACCTTGCCTGTTAGTGTCCAGACTCTTCAGTTTAGCGAGAAAGCAGTAGAAGAGAAATATAAAGATTTAAATCATAAAAGAAAAAGTAAGAGTTGAGGTTAACCACCACATGAGGGACTGGTGGCAGAGATGTGAAAGGAACAGGCCGATCTAGGGACTGTAACTACATATCCCAGCAAGTCACAAGAGTGTCCTGCAACTGTCAAATAAAATTTACTGAATGGGACAGCCTCGGAGGCCACCACCATCTGCCCCAAGGCCCTCAAGCAAAAATGGATGGAATGCTTCACTGGACTCCTCTGGATCCGGATGGAGGACTGAAGTGCTAAAATCTTCTCCTCTAAAGAGAAAAATAGCCCCCCGAGCCTTGTGGAAAATCATCCCCAAAAAGCTTAGCCGCCGAGTAACGATCTTGCCAGCGATCTCGTTATGTGTGACACCTGCCAGCGATCAGGCCCCTGCTGTGAGATCGCTAGTTGTTGCCGAAGGGTCCAGACCATTTTCTTCAAAGGTGATGTCCTGCTGGGCAGGACACATCGCTGTGTTTGACACTTAACAATGACCTCCTCCTACCCAGGTCGCTCATCGTTATACAGGCTGCTCATCGTTACCACATCGTTGGTAAGGTCTGACTGTGTGACATCTCACCAGCGACCGCCCAGCGACTTACCAGGTCGCATCGTTTTCGGGATCGCTGGTAAGTCGTTAAATGTGACAGGGGGTTTAGTCACACACTTGCTCCTCCTAAAAAAAACTTGCATTGCTGGATGGAAGGGATTTGACAGTCTGACTTCTAGGGAAGAATCAACTACTGTACTCAAACTCTCTACCATGTCCCTCAACCTTCCAACCTGATAAGGGCCCAACACTGACTCTGCGCTAGAGTATGAATGCTCCAGGGAATGTATCCACAGTTGAGATGGAAAGGCTACTGGGTGACTTTCCAGAGAGAGCCCTGGAAAAGAAAAAAAAATGTGAGGGTGCTTAAATCGCAGCCGGGATCTGTCATACTGGTGACACCAGAAAAAGTTCCAGCACAGTAATCAAAGTCCTGAACAGAAGGGGAAATATTCTCCTTCAAAATTATTCAGGTCCCCGGCCAGACATCTGCAAGGGAGAAAGAGTACAGGCAGCACAATAAGTTATAGACTGACTGGTAGAAAACCGGTTACTACACAATGTACATGCATAATAAGTGACCAGTAAGGGCTGGGCCGAACAGCGTGCATTGTCCACTCTTGACTCCGACATTCAAAAAGACAGAGGGGAGCATGACAGCCAGGAATCAAAAGAAGACCATTGGTGAGCAGTGCAGGGATGCCGCTGGGGAGCCCACAGTATCAGCTCTCAAATAAGAAAAACGTACTCAGTCCGTGGTCCACCGAGGGAGCACCCTTGTAATGTGGGAGGAGACCTGTGAGCTGAATCCCCAGTGAGGTGGCGCATGCAAGGGTACCGAATCCTAAATTCCAGCGTCAAGCTGGTGCCTGTGCCGGAAATATGGCACAGCCACCATAAGAGGAAGGGGTGGAACTAAAGGGGCCGCTCTGATAGGAGCCTGTGCAGAAAAAGTCCGCTTGAGCCCCGTGACCAGGCAGCAGCCCCGATTAGTCAGGATTGACCAATTGGCTGATGGCAGGAAACCACATCCCCCGGAGTGCGACTGACCACGAACCTGGTAAAGCCTCAGCTGCTGTGTGACCCGCACCTCTGCCTCCCCTGGAGCACTACCCACCATAATGCCACTACTTCCCCCCTGAAGATCTGGTAAAGCAAGTAGGAGTGAAAGGCAAGAGGGGAAGGGTAATGAGGGGAGGGACACATCAGAGAAATCCCAACCTGGCCTGAAGACCGGCTGTATTCCGCTTTGTGCACAGTGTGTGGCGTGAACAAGCAGGAATTTGCTGGTCTATGGACCATTTCCCCCGTACCTGACTATCCAACTACATCAGATACCGTGGACCGGCCAAATCGATGTCAGGAGATACAGCCTGAATGATATAGACTCTACTTTGCATTGCTACGTGGATGAAACGGAGTGCACGATTACACTCTGTGAACCGGAAAAAGCCTTAAAAGGGAAGAGTAAAAGACATTAACGCCTAACCTGGTACTTCCAAATAACATTAGATAATACTGAGGAGGCCGGATGTTAGCAAGTAAAGAATAGTCTGCTTGGGAAGAGTTAATTTTAGTTCCTTGTAATATTAGTGTTAGCCTCTAGGTGGCAGCAGACCATCCCATGGTTCTGTGTCCCCCAATGAAGCAATGAAAAAACTGGATACCATAAGGAGCGTTCATATAGCATCTAATATTTAAGGATACATTGCAGTTCTTGAACATAGAAAACGGTGTTTAATCTTAGAAAATTAGAATAACTGCTGCTGTATAAAAATAAATGGCATACAGATAACCAAAAAAAAAAAAAAAGCTTTTTTTTATATTTCATACATTCATGCATACCTACCCTAATAAGTGTGTGTGTAAATACAATGCCTTATAGTAACAAAACACACTAGACGTTCTTAAAAAAGAAATTTATTAATATGTTACAAATATAGGTATCTATATATAGCTGTGCATCTTCACTGCTGGAGAAAGAACTAATGAATGAGGAAAGTTCGAGAGGTGGCCAGCACAGGAACACTAAAAATGAGGTCCGATTGTCTGTAATGGGGTAATGCCCTTCATAATGGCTGGAGAACATCTGTAGAAAGTGTCCAATTCACCTTATAGTGTTATAGAAGAAATCAGAAACCCATCCAACAGAATAGATTATGGGTTGCAATTTCACAGTAAAAACCTAAGAAATGAAGCTTAGGCCTCATTAAAAAAAACATTGAAAGGTCTTATATAAAATAAAGTGTTAATATGTCCCAGTAATATAGCTCTTGGACATGTTAACAGTACTTCATGTGAGTCTAGAGAAGGCTTCTACTGTAGGTCTGTAGAGATCACACCTTCCTAGAATATAATATTCTGGTTACTAGCTCGCAGAGCAAAGTTTAAATATTAATACTGACACCATTGCATAGTCATAAGAAGTGGTGGCCACGTTTAGTTAACAGTACTGGATCGAGGACGTGGGACCCCCTGGGTAGGCTGGAGCTCTACCATCTTCTTCCCTTGTTCCTGTCTGTGCTCTTTGTACCATTCCTGTATTATCAGAAGAAATACAGAAAAGACAGAATAGGTTTTTTATTTAAAGAAAATCACAATAAAGCAAATGGAGTTTAATTGCAAGTAAACATAGAATTTATATACAGTAGGTATGGAAAGCATTCAGATCGCTTAAAATTTTTCACTGTTTCATTGCAGCAATTTGGTAAATTCAAAAAAGTTCATTTTTTTCTCATTAATGTACACTCTGCACCCCATCTTGACAAAATAAAAATAGAACAGTAGAAATGTTTGCAAATTTTTTAAACAAGAAAAACTGAAATATCATAAGGTCATAAGTATTCAGACCCTTTGCTCAGACACTCATATTTAAGTCACATGCTGTTCATTTCCTTGTGATCCTCCTTGAGATGGTTCTACTTCTTCACTGGAGTCTAGCTGTGTTTAATTATACTGATAGGACTTGATTTGGAAAGGCACACACTTGTCTATATAAGACTTCACAGCTCACAGTGCATGTCAGACCAAATGAGAATCATGAGCTCAAAGCAACTGCCCAAGGAGCTCAGAGACATAACTGTGGCAAGGCACAGAACTGGCCAAGGTTACACAAGAATTTCTACAGTACTCAAGGTTCCTAAGAGCACAGTGGCCTCCATAATCCTTAAAGGGAACCTGTCACCTCCAATATGCGATCTGACATATTAGCAGACGCATATTTGCCCTAATAGCAGCTCCCTACCCATCCCTGTGCTGTAAAATTGTGTAATATGAAAGTAATAAAAAACATTTTATTACTTTCATATTTCCTATGTAAATTACAGAGCCGCTAGCCCCATGGGCGGCGCCTTGCCCTATGGGCATCTGCAAACTTTCCGTGGTATCACGCCCCTGTGGGCGTGATACCATGGAGACACATGAGCGATGTCCCCGTCGCTCATTCTATCCTGCGTGCGTTTATAGTTACCATTGCGGCACGCTTCTTTTCCGGGTATTCACTCGCCGGCTTCAAAAGCGCACTGCGCATGCGCAGTGCGCATCTGAAATGGACAAGGAGAAAGCGGAAGAGAAGCCTGCCGCAATGGTAAGTATAAACGTGCGCAGGATAGAATGAGCGACGGGGACGTCGCTCATGTGACTCCATGGTATCACGCCCACAGGGGCGTGATACCACGGAAAGTATGCAGACGCCCATAGGGCAAGGCGCCGCCCATGGGGCCAGAGGCTCTGTAATTTACATAGGAAATATGAAAGTAATGAAGGGAATTTTGTTTACTTACCGTAAATTCCTTTTCTTCTAGCTCCAATTGGGAGACCCAGACAATTGGGTGTATAGCTATTGCCTCTGGAGGCCACACAAAGTATTACACTTAAAAGTGTAAGGCCCCTCCCCTTCTGGCTATACACCCCCAGTGGGATCACTGGCTCACCAGTTTTAGTGCCAAAGCAAGAAGGAGGAAAGCCAATAACTGGTTTAAAGACCAATTCAATCCGAGGAAACATCGGAGAACTGAACCATACCACATGAACAACATGTGTACCCGAAAAAACAGAAAAACCCCGAGAAAACAGGGCGGGTGCTGGGTCTCCCAATTGGAGCTAGAAGAAAAGGAATTTACGGTAAGTAAACAAAATTCCCTTCTTCTTTTTCGCTCCTAATTGGGAGACCCAGACAATTGGGACGTCCAAAAGCAGTCCCTGGGTGGGTAAAAGAATACCTCGTGATAGGGCCGTCAAACAGCCCTTCCCTACAGGTGGGCAATCGCCGCCTGAAGGACTTATCTACCTAGGCTGGCGTCTGCCGAAGCGTAGGTATGCACCTGAAAATGCTTGGTAAAAGTATGCAGACTCAATCAGGTAGGTGCCTGACACTTGCTGAGCCGTAGCCTGGTGCCGTAATGCCCAGGATGCACCCACGGCTCTGGTAGAATGGGCCTTCAGCCTTGAGAGAACCAGAAGCCCAGAAGAACTGTAGGTTTCAAGAATTGGTTCCTCGATCCCCCGAGCCAGGGTGGATTCAGAAGCTTGCGACTGTTTACGCCGACCAGCGACAAGGACAAAGAGTGCATCCGGGTGGCGCAGGAGCGCCATGCGGGAAGTAGAACCTGAGTGCTCTCACCAGAACCAACAGATGCAAATCCTTCTGAAATTGATGGACTGGACGAGGACACAAAGAAGGTGAGGTGATATCCTGATTGATATGAAAGTGGGATACCACCTTAGGGAGAAATTCCGGAATCGGACGCAGAACTACCCTGTCCTGGTGAAGGACCAGGAAGGGAGATTTGTATGAGAGCGTTGCTAGCTCGGAAACTTCTCCTAAGAGACGAGACCGTTACAAGAAGGCCACTTCCCGAGAAAAGCGGGAAGGGAGACCTCTTTCAAAGGCTCGAAAGGCGGCATCTGGAGAGCAATTAGAACCTTGTTCAGATCCCAGGGCTCTAACGGCCGCCTGTACGGAGTGCTGAGAAGACAAACTCCCCGTAGGAACGTGCGTACCTGAGGAAGTCGTTTCTGAAAAAATACAGATAGCGCTGAGACTTGTCCCTGAAGGGAACTGAGCGACAACCCTTTTTCCAACCTAGATTGCAGGAAGGAAGGAAACATAGACGATGCAACCGGCCAGGGAGAAACACCCTGCGCCGAGCACCGAGATAAGAATATCTTCCACGTCCTGTGGTCAATCTTGGCGGACGTTGGTATGCTAGCCTGTCTCATGGTGGCAACCACGTCCTGAGGTAACCCTGACGACACTAGGTTCCAGGACTCAATGCCACACCATCAGGTTGAGGGCCGTAGAATTCAAATGGAAGAATGGCCCTTGAGACAGCCAGTCTGATTGGTCTGGTAGTGCCCTCGGTTAGCCTACCGTGAGGCACCACAGAACCGGGAACCACAACACCCTCGGCCAATCTGTAGCGACGAGGATGGCGCGGCCGCAGTCGGTCCTGATCTAACGCAGCACTCTGGGCAACAATGCTAGAGGTGGCACATAAGGTAGCTGGAACTGCGACCAATGCTGAACTAAGGCGTCTGCCGCCAGAGCTCGATGATTGTGAAACCGTGCCATGAAGCTGGCACATTGTTGTTGTGCCGTGACGCCATTAGATCGACGTCCGGCCTCTGTCAGCGGCGCCAGATCTCCTGAAACCCGTCCGGGTGAAGAGACCATACCCTTTCGGCCACACCCCGGCGACTTAGGAAGTCAGCTTCCTAGTTTTCCACGCCTGGGATGTGAACTGTGGATATGGTGGATGCCGTGTCTTCCACCCACATCAGAACCTGCCGGACTTCCTGGAAGGCTTGCCGGTTGCGCGTTCTTCCTTGGTGGTTGATGTATGCCACCGCTGTGGAGTTGTCCGACTGAAGTCGGATTTGCTTGCTTTCCAGCTGCTGTTGGAAGGTTTGTAGGGCAAGATACACTGCTCTGTGTTCAAGAGCATTGATCTGAAGGGTGGACTCTTGCTGAGTCCACGTACCCTGAGCGCTGTGGTGGAGAAAAACTGCTCCCCACCCTGATCGACTGGCGTCTGTCGGAACCATCGCCCAGGATGGGGATAGGAAGGACCTTCTTTTTGACCATGAGGTGGGAAGAAGCCACCACCGTAGAGAGTCCTTGGCCGCCTGAGAAAGAAAGACGACTCTGTTGAGGGAGGTCGACTCCCCGTCCCATTGGCGGAGAATGTCACATTGTAGTGGACGCAGATGAAACTGCGCGAAAAGAACTGCCTCCATTGCTACCATCTTACGTAGGAAGTGCATGAGGCGTCTCAATGTGTGCGACTGGTTCTTAAAGAAGAGATTGCAGCCCGTAGTGAATGCTGTTTGTCTAGCGGAAGCTTCACTATCGCTGAGAGAGTATGAAACTCCATGCCTAGATATGTTCGCGATAGGGTCGGGGTCGGATCTGACTTTAAAAAGTTGATGATCCACCCAAAACTCTAGAGAGTCTCCAGCGCAACGTTCGGGCAGTGTCGGCATGTTTCCTAAGAGAGTGCCTTGACAAGTAGATCGTCTAAATATGGGATCACAGAGTGACCCTGAGAGTGCAGGACTGTGACTACTGCTGCCCTGACCTTGGCGAAGACCAGTGGGACTGTCGCTAGCCGGAAGGTAGAGCTACGAACAGAAGGTGTTCGTCTCCTATAACGAAGCGTAGAAACGCTAGTGCTCTGGATCAATCGGCACGTGTGGATAAGCATCCTTGATGCGTAATGATGCTAGGAAATCTCCTTGGGACATTGAGGCGATGACATGGCGGAGGGATTCCATCCGGAACCGCCTGGTGTCCACGAGCTTGCTGAGCAGTTTTAGATCCAGAACGGGACGGAACGGCCCGTTCTTATAGGCACCGCAAATAATTTGGGGTAAAAACCGTGACCTTGTTCCTGAAGAGGAACGGGGGTCATCACTCTTTCTGCCTATAGAGTGCACCCTGTTTGCAGAAGAGCAGCGGCTCGGCCGGGAGGTGGAGAAGTTCTGAAGAATCGAGTTGGAGGACGAGAAGTGAGCTCTATCCTGTACCCGTGAGACAGAATGTCTCACACCCAACGGTCATTGACCTATGGCAGCTAAATATCGCCAAGGCGGGAGAGCCTGCTACCGACCGAGGATGCGGAGAGAGGAGGCCGCAAGTCATGAGGAAGCCGCTTTGGAAGCGGGTTTTCAGACTCTCTCTTTTTTGGGCGTGACTGAGCCCGCCAAGAATCTGAGCTCCTCTGATCCTTTTGAGTCCACATTGGACGAGGAAAAATGGGACCTGGCCGAGCCTCGAAAAGACCGAAACCCCGACTGCCTCCTGCTCTGTTGGGGTTTGTTGTGTCCGGGCTGAGGAAAGGATGAATCCTTACCCCTGGACTGTTTAATGGTTACATCCAAACGCTCACCAAACAGTCGGTCAGCAGAAAAGGCAACTGGTTAAGCACCCTTTTTTGGAAGCAGAATCTGCCGTCCATTCACTTAACGAGCAGACCAGGCTCTGCTTAAAAACACGGAGTAGCGGAGGCTACTGCCGCACGGTTCGCAGAGTCTAGGGCAACCTGACTCGCGTAAGAAACAAATGCAGACATTTGAGAGGTTAAGGATGCCACCTGCGGCACAGATGTACGTGTAACCGTGTCAATCTGTGTAAGACAAGCTGAAATAGCTTGGAGTGCCCCAAGGGTGAGAATGCTGGAGCCAACGGTGCGCCGACAGCCTCATAGATGGATTTAGACCAGAGATCCATCTGTCTGTCAGTGGCATCTTTAAGTGCAGCTCCATCTCCCACTGCAACTATGGATCTAGCTACAAGCCTGGGGATTGGAGGATGCCGCTTGGGACACTGGGTCCAGTCCTTGACCACGTCAGGGGGCAGGGATAACGTGTATCCTAAGCCGTTTGGAGAAGCGCATATCTGGATAAGTGTGGTGTTCCTGGACTGCCTCTCTGAAGGCAGAGTGGTCCAGAAAAATACGTGAAGCTGACTCCTCCACTGGAGGAGCTGTGAGAAATAACCAACATTCTATTGATGGACGCTATAAGATTATTCACTATGGCGTCACCATTAGGTGTATCCAGATTGAGAGCGGTCTCAGGATCAGAATCCTGAGCCGCTACTTCCGCCTCATTACACAGAGAGTCCTTCTGCTAGGACCCTGATGAAACCGAGGGCCGCTCATAGTGAGCCCGCTTAGGCTGTCTGGGACTGACGTCTGTGCAGAGCCGTGACTCTGGGATGCGTGTGACATTCCCGGAGCTGTTAGTTGTTCACACTGAGGGGGGCCATGGATCAATGATTCAACAGTGCCCATGTTGTGAGAGACATGTCCGGACTGCTAGGCTTCTAGTATCATAGCCCTAGTCTCAGAAAATCTGTCAGTAAATACTGCAGACACCGTCCTCATCCTCTGGCCATTAGCAGAGACTCCGGCTGAGTTGGATACAATGGGGGTCTATGTAACCTGCCGGCCGTATAGCCGTACATGCTGTAGCGGCTGCATAGAAAAACATGTGGTTCTGCACCTTTGTTTTACACAGAGAATATGCTGATAACTCCTCCGCACAATCCAGGAGGGTATATACAACGTGCGACCAAACAGTGCAATGTATATAGTAGAAGCATATCTATAAGTGCACTTCTGCACTAGTGGGGTTAGCACCACAGGTGCTTTCTTTAACGCCTGTTGCAGCGATTGTGTGACTATCAGAATGCCAAGGTCTTCCACACTTGTCTCTGTATCGTACAGAAAACTGACACTAATGGCTGCCGGCGTCCTGTATAGAGAAGGAAGCCGTGGGCGTGCCTGAGAAAGTGCGGGAATCCGGTTTCACAGTGCACACAGTGAGAGGGGTGGAGTATGCAAAACATACTCCAGCTCTCAGCGCTGCTGTGCTATGCAGCGTCACGCCCCTACCCTGACTGTCAGGGCTGTGGGCGGTAACGAAGGGAGACTAGGCCCAGAAGCCGGGGACTCGAGTTAATAAGCGCGGCCGGCATATCAGTGCTGGCCGGCGCGGAAGTCCCCGGCGCACCACAACTCCCAGCGGCGCCTTAAATAAAAACGGCAGCGGCGTTAGCGCGGTAGTCACCCAATACACTAACACACCCAGCAACGCTGTGGTGTGCGATGGCACTAGTGCGGACAGCGCCGCTGTCCCTGGCGCACTAACACACCCAGCAGTGCTGCCGTGTGTCTGCGCGGTCCCCACAGGGACACCGAGTACCTCCATGTAGCAGGGCCATGTCCCTGAAGATACTCCGCTCCATGTCCAGCAGTACCAGGGGCTGTGGATGGAGCACGGCCTCAGTGCCTGGAGACCGATAGAATCCCACTTCACCCAGAGCCCTGTAAAAAGGGATGGGGAAGGAAGCAGCATGTGGGCTCCAGCCTCCGTACCCGCAATGGGTACCTCAACCTTAACAAACACCTCCGACATGAAGTGGGGTGAGAAGGGAGCATGCTGGGGGCCCTTTAGTGTGGGCCCTCTTTTCTTCCATCCGACATAGTCAGCAGCTGCTGCTGACTAAACAGTGGAGCTATGCGTGGATGTGTTGCCTCCTTCGCACAAAGCACAAAACTGGTGAGCCAGTGATCCCACTGGGGGTGTATAGCCAGAAGGGGAGGGGCCTTACACTTTTAAGTGTAATACTTTGTGTGGCCTCCAGAGGCAATAGCTATACACCCAATTGTCTGGGTCTCCCAATTAGGAGCGAAAAAGAAAAAACGTTTTTTATTACTTTCCTATTACACAAGTTTACACCACAGGGATGGGTAGGGAGCTGCTATTAGGGCAAATATGCGTCTGCTAATATGTCAGATCGCATATTCTAGGTGACAGGTTCCCTTTAAATGGAAGAAGTTTGGGACCACCAGAACTCTTCCAAGACCTGGCCGTCCAACCAAACTGAGCAATGGTGGGAGAAGAGCCTTGGTGAGAGAGGTAAAGAAGAACCCCAAGATCACTGTGACTGAGCTCCAGAACGTCAACTATCACTGTAGTCTTCCACCAGTCGGGCCTTTATGGCAGAGTGGACTGATGGAAGCCTCTCCTCAGTGCAAGACATATGAAAGCCCACATAGAGTTTGCAAAAAAACACATGAAGGACTCCCAGACTGAGAAATAAGATTCTCTGGACTGATGAGATGAAGATAGAACTTTTTGGTGACAATTCTAAGCAGTATGTGCGGAGAAAACCAGGCACTGCTCATCACCTGCCCCATACAATCCCAACAGTGAAACATGGTAATGGCAGCATCACGCTATGGCGGAGTTTTTCAGCTGCAGGGACAGGACAACTGGTTGCAATTGAAGGAAAGATGAATGCGGCAAGTACAGAGATATCCTGGAAGAAAACCTCTTCCAGAGTGCTCTCGACCTCAGACTTGGCCGAAGGTTCACCTTCCAACAAGACAATGACCCTAAGCACACAGCTAAAATAACAAAGGAGTGGCTTCAGAACAAGTCTGTGACCATTCTTGACTGGCCCAGCCAGAGCCCTGACCTAAACCCAATTGAGCATCTCTGGAGAGACCTGAAATTGGCTGTCCACCAACGTTCACCTTCCAACCTGACAGAACTAGAGGGGATCTGCAAGGAAGAATGGCAGAGGATTCCCAAATCCAGGTGTGAAAAACTTGTTGCATCATTCCCAAGAAGACTCATGGCTGCTGTATTAGCTCAAAAGGGTGCTTCTACTCAATACTATGCAAAGGGTCTGAATACTTATGACCATGTGATATTTCAGTTTTTCTTGTTTAATAAATTTGCAAAAATTTCTACAGTTCTGTTTTTTTCTGTCAAGTTGGGGTGCAGAGTGTACTTTAATGAGAAAAAAAATGAAGTTTTTTGAATTTACCAAATGGCTGCAATGAAACAAAGAGTGAAAAATTTAAAGGGGTCGGAATACTTTCTGTACCCACTGTATATTTTGTGCATGCATACAGTAGATACAAATCTGCATGAATCATAATCATGAAACGTCAACATAATCTTTTGAAAATGGGTTAAAATGGAAAGTGTCAGCAAGTTAATAACAAATTTGATTTTAATAAAAATAATATCACAGCAACTTCCACGTGTAGATGGAGCCTACAATTATATTATTCTTCCTGATGGACTACATAGTCATATACGATTAGAGCTTAGCAGACTGACCACCACAAGTCTATGGTATAAGAAGAGTGAAAATGAAGCAGAGGAGATTCCGGTCTCACCTGGATTTCTTCTTCATACATCTTCATGCTAAGGTCACTCTTTGTTTGGGATCTTCTGCCCACAAACAGTACAGTAGAAGCCTAAAACACAAATGGTTTAGAGAGACGGACGTTGAGAAGGTTGAATACAACAAAAAAGGAATTCAGAATAATTCACAATGCAAAAAATAAAGGAACATGTCTGAGAGCCATAGTCTGATTGCTGCTGAATACAGGAACACCACTAAAATATCACAAATTTTAAGACCTTATCCAGGAGCCAATATGAAAGGAACGTCTATGGACATCAACAGAGAACAACCCCTAAAGGTTAGGTGCCAGTAGCAAACCTGCAATTTGACTGGACTGAACGACCATCTGGTATTTATAGGGTCTCCTGACTTTCCCTGCAGTTCACATTGGAGGATTCACATGTATGAGGAAGTCGACAAGGACAAGTCCAGTTGGGCGTGTATTCGCCAGGACTAGTACAGCCTCCGGTGATGTAGTCACTCCACCTCAGCATGACTCACATGTTTACTGTCCCCAGTCATAGCTTCAGTGCAGGGAATCTCACTTTAACATACATAGTCTGGCACTGAAGCCATGATAGGTAGGGAGAATAAGATGCAAGTCATGCTTAGGTGGTATGATTATAGCAAAACTATTTTGGGGCATATAGACACCTGGCCGGACTAGTCTAAACTATACTATCACTAGCTTTAATGTAAGAGTCTTTGATATATATCGTAAGCGAGTTTTGAAAAAGCAAAAACTTCCTTATAATGAAGGAATATTACCTGGAAAATAATGATGACAGTATGAGGCCTTCAGAAACCTACATACATACAGTTTCCCCAAAATGAAGACCTACCTTGAAAATAAGCCCTAGCAGGAATTTCAGTGTTTTTGGAGTATGCTAAAAATGTACACCCTACTTTAAAAATAAGCCCTAGTTGCAGTTCAATAATGAACTGTCTGGGCAGCTAAAAAAGTTAAAGAATACAGTAGGACACTTCATTAAAGAAAGCAGATATCCCTCAAAAGAGAGAAGACAGCCCTGAAAGAGAGAAGACAGCCTCGAAAGAGAGAAGACAGCCTCGAAAGAGAGAAGACAGCCTCGAAAGAGAGAAGACAGCCTCGAAAGAGAGAAGACAGCCTCGAAAGAGAGAAGACAGCCCATCCCCCACAAAAATAAAAATATCACATTTAATATACAACTGGCAACAGCCAACTGTGGATGGGCTCTTTCACAGTGATTGTGCATCGCTGTCAGGTTCCTCATGGTTCTGCTAACATGCAAACATCGGGTCCAGTATCCCCCCGCTCTCAGATATACACAGGTCCAGTATCCCTCCACTTTGACACACACAGACTGTCTAGTATCACACACAAATTGGGTGGAGGACCTGATTGCGTCGCAGAATTGCAGGGTCTTGGAAGTGTGACTCTCCAGGGAATGGGGGGGGAAGTGTCTGCCTTCTTTTCGGGGTAAGCTTAGTCGTCTTTCCCCAAAAAAAGACCTACCTCAAAAGTAAGAAAATATGCCCTAGTGCGTTTTTCAGAGGAAAAATATTATTATAAAAGACTGTTATTTTTGGGGAAACAGTACGTCATCTGTAACTACAATTGCTCCATTCGGGATTTCAGAGAAATTTTAAAAAGTAGTAAGCTTTTTTTTCTCTTCAATAAAGTAATATCAAAATCACTTGAAAACAACTTCAAAATTGATTGACAAGGATTCTCTATAGCAAAAGATTCTTGCTGTAAGAAATCTAGGTGTAGCTCTAGCCTACATAGTCAGTGAGGTTCTCACATTCTGAGGAACCCTTGTGTATTTCATTCCGGCTGCACTGTCTTTGAAGTTTACTGAAGCATGGAGACAGCAAAAGAATTTGTTGTTAAAAATGGCTACCATTACATATTTCAAGCTGCAAGTGTCCTAGCCACAAATTGGGATGGCCTGAATAAAGAAATACTGCTGAACACAGGTATCTCTGAGTTATGAAAAACCAAGTTCCTGTCATGCTGAGGGACAGCTCACTTAATCCAACAGTTTTACAACTGGTTATGGAGCAGAGCTGAAGCAAGAATAAAAACAAACAAAAAAACATAACATCTCTCCTTGCCCGACTAAGCAGAATGGGCTTTTTGTTCCTCTTCAGGCCTCCATGGTTAGCAGTAATCCCATTCTCCTCAGCCAGACTCTTTGCCCTGCTGTTAACGAGTCAACCTGACTTTTCTTCTACTTCCATAGCAGGAGGAGATGTCACTGGGGCATGGTGACAGCGGGAGACATTCAGCAGACACCCAAGGGCAGCAGGGCGTAGACCAAAATCTGGGACTGTCCAGCTCTATCTGGGATGGTTGGGTTGACTGCTCCGAATTTATTTTTTGTACATTCATTCATAGTTGTACCAGCCATTTTCATTTCTACATAAGCTTCATTATATGAGGCCTTGCTTTTTCACAAGATGAGATGTAGTTTTTTTTTGTTGCTTTTTTTTTTAAGTACCATTTTGCCAAGCACATCTGTAAGGCTATGTGCGCACAGTGCGTTTTTCGCGGTGTTTTTGCGCGTTTTTCGGGTGCGTTTTTGGCCTCAAAACTGCAGGACTTTGCTTCCCCAGCAAAGTCTATGAGTTTTCATTTTTGCTGTCCGCACACATCTGTTTTTTTTACCTGCGTTTTTGAGTTAAAAAAAAAAATGGACATGTCTGTTCTTTCCTGCGTTTTTCTGCGTTTTCCCCCCATGCAATGCATTGGAAAAACGCAGCAAAACGCAGAGATCAAAACGCAGTGAAACGCAGCCAAAAATGCACCAAATCGCGGCAAAAATGCATGCGTTTTTTGATGCGTTTTTTCGACGCAGGTGCGTTTTTGTGCGTTTTTAGCGGCCAAAAACGCACAAAAACGCAGCGTCAAAAAGACGCAGTGTGCGAACCTAGCCTAAGGCAGTTTTCACACAGCATAAAGGCTGCATTTTGTCTGTAGCTTTTTATCTGCATGTTTTCTGCAGATGTACGCACCAAAACTATGCGATAATAATCCTCTCTGGTTAATACATTTTTGTTGCATTTTTTTTTTTAACAAGGAAAGGAAAGGCATACAAAATGTAGAAAAAAACCAACTATAATCAAGAAGAATGATAGTGCATCATGTGGTGCAGACACCTGAAGAAAACAAGCAGATAAAAAGCAGCAGAAAAAATGCAGCATTTACGCTGTGTGTGAACACAGACTCAGTGTTCCATCTTTATTATATTTTCTAGGTGTTTAAAAGGCAAGAAAAAAAAATTACGCCAATTTTTACGCCATTCAACATAATCTTCACTGTACTGTGTGGATTGTTCCGAAAATTTTATTTTCATAAACAAACATCACAAATCAGCTGATAACGGACATATTTGGGGCACCAAATATGTCCGTTATTTGCTGATTTGTGATGTTTCTGAAAATAAAAGTGCATTAAAAATGTCCCTATTGTAATTGTTTTTTTAAATATAGAAAATCCTCCCATTATCTACAGTGCAGTCTGGAGCTCACTGATTTTGCTGCTTCCTTCCATGATTCAGGTTTGCGGTTTGATTCCCGGGAAGACCAGATCACAAGAAAAGAGAACATTTATTTGATTAATTTTTGATTTATTAATGACTAAGTATAAACAAAGCAGGGAGATGCCGGCCCCGCCCCTGAGTTAGGGGAAAAGAACAATGGAAGAGCAATGAACAGGTCAGTGAAGAAGAGTGAAGGCTTTACTGTAGAAGGCAACGTGGGTGAAAGGTGGGTCATAACCCAGACCTCCTGGGACAACTCCCCCAAATCAGTGATGGTTGGGAGCCATGAATCTACTCATAGCTCAGATCAATTGAACTTGTGCAGTGCTTATTCAGCAAACCTGTCCTAATGCATAGCTACGATGGGTTGCAGATTGAAATATGTGATGATGGACATTTTGGATAACTGCTAAAAGAGAATCCCAGTCCCACTCCTACCCTTCTCCTTTTAGTTGAAACTGATCTAGAAATAGACAATAATGAATTATTTTAATATGGTACCAAAAATTCAGACAACTGCTAGGAACATTTCTCTGGATGCAACGAAAGACAAGATACTTCTACTGAAATATACAAGGGTTTCGTGCAGACAAAGCGGCAAGGATGTCTTAACATGCCCAGTAAGGAGAAGCTCTTTATATATTGTAGGATTTATAAGATTTCAAACTGAAACACATTAAACATAACAGACACGTGTTTTGTCTCATCACTCATGGTTCCTAATATACATCTTACAAAGTCTTTGTGGGGTATGTAAATTTGAGCACAAGTGTAAAACATACCTGGTGTATTCAATTTTATATGGATTATGTCAACAAGACAACCTTACTTCAGACAGAGAATTATGATCCATCTACAGCCAGTTATACAGGGGAAATGTTATGCCCCATGCCAACCATTCAAAGGAATGGCTGGCATAAAATACATTGAAGAAGGACTGGATCCATCAGAGCAAGAGACATCTCTGCCCTGTATAACAGAAGATGGAAGACCACTTTTCCCCTTTAGGGTACAGTGGGAGTTTCATAAAAGGAGAACCCTTTACATCATCCTCATTGTTATGCATTGTAAAATAGAAGACTATAGAATGAAGCCACATGCCTAACCTGATTAGCCTGTAAGTGAGAGAGCAGTTTTCGCACTTGGTTTTTCTCCTCGCCGTTTTGCGCATGTCTTAGGATTGTTGTCAGCTCTTCTCTGCCCACCTCCATCTCCAAAGTGATCCCTTTTTCATCTATATTAATAAACAAGTATAAAGTCCCAATAAGAACACATAGTGAAGTTCATAAGTATCACATTTCATTCATGTGCCTCTGTTCACAAATGCCAATGTTGGTAATATATTTTTACAATTCATCTGATAAACAGTAGTCAAGTTTGCCTAGAACAATCATACTAAAGAAAAATAACTTGTTGATTGTTTGGACATTCATAGAAGTACTTTGATGAGCACAAGACTGTCTAGATGTAGGCCTATGGTGCAAAAAAAGGATTTTGGGTACTTTTTGGGTAAAATCTCTATCTCTTTGGAGGACACAGGAAACAATTGGTTTATACTACTGCCACTAGGCAAGAAAAAAAGTTAACACTTTCTCAGTAGGATATACCCACTAACTGAAGCCAAGCTGATCAGTGAAGTGCATACAGTAGGAGAAGCAACCTAAAATAAAAGAGAGACTGGATCAACAAAAACTAAAAATGGGAGGGTGTTGTGTGCCCCAATGAAGGCTCCGAGAAAGATTTTATGGTGAACATCCAAAATCTTCTTTTCTCTATTGCTTCATTTGGGGACACAGGAAACCATGGGACATCCTAAAGCAATCCCCAAGCATGGTTAGAGAAAGGCCTAGAAAAAAAAAACAGAACAGAGGCAAGATTCTCAGGATGGAAACTGGCCACTGCAATTTCAAAACCCCTGTGCCTAGGCCTGAACCGCCAGAGAAGGATGAGAGTATTCAGTAGGACCTGGGGCAGGTAAGAGTTGATAACCAAGAAAAAGCCTAGTGAAATGCCAATAAAGATATGACGATGAAGGGTCTAGGCACAGAAGACGCCAGCCTTAACCTCTGTCCAATAAGCATCCAGAATGATGGAAACCACTAGGAGTACTCTTCAAGACTCGAACAAGGAATTGGAGTAAATAAGAAGGCTGTCCTGGATAGAAAGAAGCACGGAGACACACATTGACAAGGTATAATATGTCCTAGAGACCAAGCAGGAGATGAGAAGTAGAAGAACAGAGCAGGAGAATACTATCTTTTGGAAAATCGGATATAGGACAGCCTGTTTAGGTGAAAGTCAGCAAGGAAGAACGATAAAACAAGACTGCTAGTTCTGAGTCACACCCATAGAATTGATAGTTGCTGGAAAAAAAAAATACTTTCCGAGAAACAACGGAAGAAAGAGGATGGATTCAAAAGGGAAACGCCATAGGGTGTTAGGTGAGGTCCCGCAGGGAACTGGAGGCTGATAATAATTTACCAATCATGACCATCTGACAGGAAAAACTTGAACCGTCAATGGGACGATAGATTGCCTTGAAAAGCTTTAAGGGCAGAGACGTGACCTAGACATAACTGAGGAACTGAATGGACAAGGTCCAACTTCAAAAGGTTAGGAGGAGAGGCGAGACTGACATGACCGTGGATAGGTAGCAAGGAAGAAGGGTTTACCTGCTTTGATAAAGATCAATTAACTGATTGGAGAAACTGGGAGCTCTTAGGAGAGAAAATAAAAGGCAAACCAGATAAAGAAGTTTCCCTGAGGAGCATGCAAGAGAAGATGACTTCCCCACGAGACAGTAATAATAATAATCTTTATTTTTATATAGCGTCAACATATTTTGCAGCGCTTTACATAAATCAACAACACTGTTCCCATTGGGGCTTTCAATCTAAATTACCCATCTAAAGGTCTTTGGAGTGTGGGAGGAAACTGGAGTACCCGGAGGAAACCCACACTAAGACATGGAGACTATACTCCTTGCAGATGTTGTACTTGGTGGGATTTGAACCCACTATCCCAGCGCTGACAGACTGCAGTGCTAACTACTGAGCGACCGTGCTGAATACCTCCGTAGACGCGAATACCATGATCCTTCCAGATCCAGATGACAAGGAAGATGAACAGCGCAAAAGACCTACTGAATGTTGCAGGACTTGTAATGAACTGAGAGATCCAATAGCACACCCTGGAGTAATCAGACTGATAGCAGGGATTCTTTGCTGTAACTTATATGAAAGAGAATCGACTGGAGAGGGGATTGTATCACCTGCCGAAGGTCCATCATAGGTAAGGAAGTATTCGGCCCAGAACTTGCTTCGCGAATGTGAATTGCTGAAAATACCACACATTATGCAGACGATAACCAGAAGCCTCAGCTGTGACCAAATCAGATAGGGTTCCACCTTTTCAAAAGATGAGAGTTGTGGCAAATTCTATTCGCTGCAGAGGGAGGTATGACAGAAAGTAAAAAAAGAAGATGGGCTCTGAGACAGTTTTGAGTTCCAGATGAAGAAGGGAAGCGTTTGGGAAAAGTGAAATTGCACAAAAACTTAGAAGCAAAGGGAGAAAAATCTTCTGAAAGAACGACTCCAGCAAGTGTGGATCAAAACAGTGTGCTCTAGACTGCTATGCGCTAGGTTGGATTAAGGAATTACTTTAACCCGTTCAGATCGATCTTTGAAAGAAAAATGTGATTTGCTATTTTAGTTTAAGAAGTAGGACCCTTATCATTGCTCACACTACAAAGTCACACGCCTGGCAGTCCAGCACTCCCCCTCCTGTGAATGACACCTAACTGTCAATATACAATCTCTATAGAGAGCCTGGAGTGGGCAGGGGCAGCTCTCTGGACTATGCTACATGACTAATGCTAAAAATATTGATTGTGTCAGAATGGCTGCAGACAGTAATCTAAGTGATATATCTTTAAATTCAGCATCTGTTTGCCTACAATATGCTGGTTTCAGATGAGGTAGAAAAAACATGCTGACAGATTCCCTTTAAGGGGTCTAGAAAAGTAAACGAGCAGATGTACAAGACCCTCAGGTCCCGTGGAGGATATCCCACATAGTGGAGTCTCCATCTTGGAAGGTGTAGTGTGACACACCAATCTGAAAGCTTGAGAATCAGAGTGGGGAAAAATGGTACTGTTCTACCAATGGACCAAGAAAATGAAAAACTTTGTCCGTTACAGTCTTAGACAGGCGATTGTCTGGAAAAGAAAGAAGGCACCAAATTTGCCGAATGCAGAACTAGTGCTCTTGACATATTTCACAGCGCAACAAATAGTCACAATGAGCAGCTGTAAGGAGAGAACAAAAAAGCTTCTTACTCATATAGGCTATCTGCTCCGCGAGATCCGACAATTCATGGAAGGAACTCCAGAAGGATACCTGGTGCAGGAAAACTGGATAGGCAAAGGCACCTTCGTCGACACGACCATCTGAGAAAACTAAAACTTGGGCTGACTCTGTGAACTGCAGTGGCAGATCTAGTTAGGAATTCCACATGGTGGAATGAACTCTTCAGGTGGAAAGTTCCTACCACTGGATAAGCTGAATAAGGATACAAATTCCTGCAGTAAAAGAGGACTCGCATCCATGAGGATCGGGTACCGGAATTTGAGCTGAAAAGGCTCTCGTACTGTGTCTGTGGATGAAACGGTTTCTGTATGAAAGAAGAATTAAGCGCAGATATGAAAGTTGATGTACTGACTGGGTAGTGGGCAAACGCTTGGACCACTGCTGCGGTTAGCTATGTGGTTCATGGTAGATGGTGGGTCTGACTCCCTATAGTTAGTGGACAGGGCACCAGGCGGTAAATCGGAAGGTAAACGCTCCACACCTGTGGTCATGGTCTGGATGCCATTAGAGTAAAGGTAATAACAGTAAGACATTTCTGGACTAACTTGCGAGCTTCATCTTCTCTGGGAGGGGAAATGGAGCGCGCTCATATTGTGGGTAGTGGAGGGCGCCAGATGAGATTGCACAGTAGGTAGACTGGGAGATCAGAAGCAGAAAGGGAATGCTAGAGTAATGAAACTGCTCCAAGGAGACATAGCTTACCCTGTTCTGTAGCCTGTGCACCAAAGGGCTACTGAGACAGTGATTCTGTGGACTACTGTAGAGGGCTGCAAGGTCTGCTGGACAGTGGGATCTTTAGGGCTAATGGAGCTGCTGGGAAGTAGAAATGATGACGCTGGCAGAAAGAAAAAGTAGGAGGTGACACTGAAAACGCGAGCAGGGTTCCCACGCAGCTGCATGAGACAAGCTAACTCATTGGCTGAGAGTGGCGGGAGCAGGAGAGTCTTCGCGTGTGATTGGCCTGACTATCGGGATCGTTGTTTAACCATAGGAGTAGGCCCAGTGGAAGCCGGGGACTAAATTTTGAAATGTGGCTGCCAGGGTAAACAATGGTAAAGCCAGAAAAAAAATAAAACGGAGGCGCAGAAAGGCTACAGGAGGGAGAAGAATGAGAGGGCAAAGAGAAACACCTGGGACCTCTCTTTCTTTTTTGTAAAACAAACAATCTGGAGTTCCCTATACTGGCCGGGCCTAGGGAGAGGGGAAGATACATGTCCTGAATGCTCTAAGATCCTTCTTCACAGATTGAGGATGGAAGACTGTCACCAGACGTCCCAGACTTTGTCTGTAGGGCATCTGGAAGGTACAGGGTCGTCGTTCGTCCCTGCACATTAGGTTCTGAGGGGTAAGCAGGCAGGGGAATGGTGGTAAGGATTAACTGCCTGGCTGCCCAGAGATACTCTTGATGTGTTAGGGGGGTAAGGCACTGCCGGACGGACCAAGAGGGTATAATGTGGGTGAGACCACACTGTTCTCTCTGTCTCTAAGATCAGAAAACAGGGTGAGTGGTTACAGCCTGTTGCCCAAGTCAAAAGTTGTATCTGAAAGAAACAGGGAAATCATTAAATGAAAAAAGAAGTCTAAAAGGTAGAAATGGAGCTAATTGCAGCCCTGTGTCTGCCTCCTACGGACACTAAGCTAAAAATGATCAGCTTGGCTCCGGTTGGTGGGTGTATCATACTGAGGAGGAACTTTCTTTCTTGCCTAGTGGCAGCCACATACACCCATATTTTCCTGTGTCCCCAATGAAGCGATAGAAAAGTCTGTAATTTACATAAGTTACCAAAAGAAAGCAAAGACTTACCTTCCACATCTTTGTTCTTCCTGCAGTAATTCATTCGGAAAACAAAAGCATCCAAAATGCAGGCGACAATAATGGTTATGACAACCTAGGAGTGTATGAAGGATGGAGATGTTAAAGGGGTTGTCCACTTCTGGGAAAATGTTTCTTTTTACTTAAATTTTTATCTTTTGGAATGAAAATAATTTTTGGTTTCCTTCATTAAAAGTGTTGCACGGTTTGTCTTTTACAGGCTCTTTGTTTCTCGGCATAGTCAGCTTTGACTTGGTCTGTTGTCATAAATCAGCTGAGAGGAGCTCAGAAGAAGACAGATAAGAGTTAGAAACTCTCCCATTAGTCAGTGAGAACCAGCTCACTGACAGATTTTCAGTAAACCCATTCTGCAATCAGCAACCCGGAATAGACAGTTCAATAAAGAGGCTATAAAAGAGAAACAGTGCAAAATTGTGAATGAAACTCAATGACAACAATGATTTTTAGCCAAAACTACATGCATATGTAAAAAAATAAAAAAAATGAAAAATTGTCCCCAAAAGTGGACAACTGTTTTAATAATAAACAGGACGGATGACACAAGTATGACTAATATGGTATGTTTTACTCACCATGGTGACTATATAAAACACCATGAAGTAAAGTCGTGCCCAGTGCGATGTTTGGGATGTAACTCCTTCCTATCAAGAAAAAAAACAAAGTATAGAATGTATCCTAATTAAAAGCAGATGTGAGCATGGCAAAAGAATTAAAGGAGTATTCCCATCTCCAAGATTCTATTACAGTATGTATTAGGTGTAATAATAATAATAATAATAATAATAAATAATATTAGCAAATCCCTCCAATTAAAAATGTACTATAGTTCTCCTAATTAGCGACGTCGCTTATCTCATGTGTAGGGCATTGCAGTAGCTCAGCTGTCCATGGTTACGACCAAACATATAATAACAGTTAGTTGTTAGTGGTCATAATCATGGATACCTAAGCTACTGCAATGCCCTGCACATGAGGTAAGTGACATAGTGAGTCAGGTGAACTATACTACATTTCTAATTGGAGGGATCTGCTAATATTACTATAATTACACCTACTACATATTGGGATAGGATCTTAGAGATGGAAATACCTCTTTAAAGACATGTTAATTGCTACCAGTTCTCAAAGTATATCTGGATAAAACACTCACCATGATGATGTACCAATTGTTCACCACCGTCAACTCAAATAAAGTCACTGCACATAAAAAATTAAACACTATTAGGCTACTGTCACACGACTGTATTCTCAGCCGAGAAAATCACTGCAATTATACTAATCCCACTCTCATCACACTCTGAGCATTAAATGAAGGACTAAAGGGTGCTTTACACGCTGCGATCTCACTAGCGAGATAGTTAGCGAGCGTACCCGCCGGTTGTGCGTCACGGGCAAATCGCTGCCCGTGGCGCACAACATCGCTTACACCCGTCACACGGACTTACCTTCCCTGCGACATCGCTGTGGCCGGCGAATCGCCTCCTTTCTAAGGGGGCGGTTCGTGTGGCGTCACAGCAACGTCACACGGCAGCCATCCAATAGAAGCGGAGGGGCGGAGATGAGCGGGACGTAACATCCCGCCCACCTCCTTCCTTCCTCATTGTGGGCGGCCGCAGGTACGAGGTGGTTCCTCGTTCCTGCGGTGTCACACATAGTGATGTGTGCTGCCGCAGAAACGACAAACAACCTCGCTACTGACTAGACAACGATTTTTGGTAAATGAACGACGTGTCACAGACCAACGATTTTTGCCTCTTTTGCGATCGTTTAAGGTCGCTCATAGGTGTTACATGCAACGACGTCGCTAACGACGCCGGATGTGCGTCACAAACACCGTGATATCGTTAGCGATGTCGCAGCGTGTAAATGGCCCTTTAGTATCCCAACATTGTAGAGAATGCACACCTGCTTTCCACCAACTAGAAAATTGTATTGAAACTCTAGCAACATACATTTGTGCATGTGCTGGCTCCTTTACCTGGCGAGAACAGGAGGTCCCTGCACTTCGACCACTTAAAGGAAGCCTTCTCACATGGGATAACCACTTTAACTACTAAGCTGCATTTAAAAGGCTCAGAAGATTATTTCTTGAACAGAAAACATAGAAAAATGTGTTTTAATTCAGCTTCCCCTTACCAAAGCTGATGAGGATATTGTCAAAGTTGTTCAGGTAGTAGTAACCATCTTCTATCATCGTCCGATTGCCGATCGTGTGGTTCAGCAGACGATAAGACTCTGCAACAGTACTAGTGCTAGAAAAAAAAATTACATAGTGATACTATTTTTCTTTCCATTTCAAAATTCCTATATTTAGCTATGGGTTATATCACAATATCTACCAAGGTTGTCAGTGCTACATATTGCATTCTCTACCCTACAATGTACAAGCTGGATGTTTTAGCAGGGAGGCCACACGAAACACAGTCACCTTACAGCAATCAGTCTAAACTACTCACTTGCAGCAATTGGGGAAAAGCACGCCGGAGAAAAATTCCATACCCACAATGGAAAAGGAATAATAAAAAATAAGCAGGGTAAGTCCCAGGCTGCGGAGAGAGAAGAAAATATTCAGTATTTTTATAGGACAGAGCACAAAGCATGACTATGGAGGATATAGATTACCTGGCCATTCTTGGCAATAACTCAAGCATGGTGTCTAGAACCGTCCTGTAACGCTTCTTCAATTTAAAAAGCCTGGTAAATAGCAGAATGTCTATTACATAAAGTATATTACGGTACACACTAAATCCCGAAGGCCCAGGTTAGGGGATACGTTACTACTTTCCATACAAGCTCTTCGATTTCTTCTATGATGTTACCTGAGCAGCTGGAGAGGTCTCAGCACCACAATGAAGTAGAAAGGCTTCATGTCAAAGGCCAAAGCTAGGAGCCCCAGTAGAGCCAGCATGGTCACAGAGAAATCAAACCTAAGACACAAGCAAAGAGTGAAGGATAAACAGAAATAAACCTTATAGTGAGGTCAACGGCCCTACAACAATCACAGTATCATTACAAATCACAGATGGCTAGCAATGCTAGACTGCAGTGATGTACAGGAACTTATTTTCAAAGAGAAACTACCTGCCTACAAGTTCTTAGCTCCAAAACAAAAAATAAGCAAATACCCGTATAACTCCTGTAAGTGTAAAGCTTGCACAATTATGCTATCAAATAATTTTAGCCATAGTAAATTCATTTCCAAATTTCCACTGGTTGGAAAATGGCCATCACAGACACACATCAGCATCTGTTTCTATCGACTACTTGTTAGTATAAATCTGTCCATCCCCCCCATTTAATCCAGCCGTCCCTCCCAGCCAACGCGGCCGTCCCTCCCAGCCAACGCGGCCGTCCCTCCCAGCCAACGCGGCCGTCCCTCCCAGCCAACTAGCTGTCCAATATCAGCCACTTACAGATTCCATCCTGATGTGAAGTATTCCAGTGGACCCAGGCCAGTCACCTTCAAAAGAACTTCAGCCCCATATACTAGAAAGGTAAAAATAGGAATGTAAAAGAGCAATAGAAGAAGCAGAGTGAAATTGAATTTATGCTGATTATGTCTGTCTAAGCCCTGGTACCATTACTCTGGGGAAATTCCCTAGTGTATGAAGACAAAAGCCTGCCAGAATATATGGAATTGAATGTCACACATCTGCATACTTTGCCATAGGAATATTTATATATATATATATATATATATATATATATATATATATATATATATATATATATATATATATATATATATATATATATATATATATATATGATCTGTATAAATTATGCATTATATGTGCAAGTTCTGGACTTTTTTCCCATACATGTTTAACTTAGAGTAAGAACTCGGCCTTACAGGGAATATGTTTTTGGGTTAACAGGAAAATTCAAAAATCCCTTAAAATCCAAAATTTTAATTTATTAATAGATTAAAACCACCCAAGTGAACAAAACACCATATCAAAAAAATTAATCAAGGGTACTAATACACAGGGACTACAAACAGGGCCTCGGATCTAGTAGGCAGCGTGTAGCAGTAGAAACAGAAAGCAGTTATACATGCAAGCACATACCCTTGATTGGGACTGTGGATAATAGCCCTATTGATACCCTAGGACTCGCTCCTACCTTGCAACGGAGGGTACGACACCCTAACTTAGCGTGGCGCCCCCTTTCCTCATCGACTCACTCTACTGTGCCCTGCTGTAGCCCTATATACGGTATAGTATAGTACACTGAAGCCTGAAATCCACAGTGGGCACAAGGAAGGAGAAATGCTCTCCAAACGAGTTCCCTTAAAAACAAGGTCAATGTTATAATAAACAAACCAGTACACTACTCTATACACAAAGCCCTTGTGGACTAATGTAACTGAACAGACCAAAGATATAAAATATGGGAACAACGCATGCTGAAGTCCACATAACAGAAGCAGAATTTTAGCAAATTGTGCATATTGATAATAGATACATACTGCTCAAAAGGTACACTTCTCTTATTGTCGGTGCAAATATGCACAGCCTCAACGAGTTTCCCTGCCCACAACGGATCATCAGGAGGCTCGGGGGGGGAGGGAGAAAAGGTCCAGGTATCCTCAATGGTCGTTGCCATTTCTATGGAGTCCCTGACTTAAATACCCATGCCCACAGTAGGAGGGTTCAATCTCCAACAAAAGCCAAATTGAGCCTCTCTCCTCCAAATCAAACTGCACATGACTACTCCGATAAACACTAGAGTCTCCCACACTCTACTTCCGTGATACGTCACACTTAGGTGACGCCCTCCCATATCTGATTCACTGGACAACGCTAACGCCTCTCGCACCTCATTAGCTGAACACCGGGAACTTCTCAACGTCATCAAAAGGACACAACACTGGAATCAGTATGTATGCCCTTATAAAAACATGTGCAGAGGTAGTTACCATTACTGCCATATAAACAGAAGGTCACGTGGCGGTGACGTAAATAAATACAATCACTATCACCACCACGTGAACAAACTCAGAGGGTCACATGATCCCAGCATATAAGGGCAAATCCTACGGTCTGCGATATGAAAGCACGGTTACCATTGCTGCTATGCTGCCATTGCTGCTATGCAAACGTAGGAGGTCACGTGACGGTGACGTATGTGAATACACTCACTAACACATCCATGTGAGCAAACTCCCAGCCCAAATCACATGACCGCAACAAGACCGTAGGATTTACCCTTATATGCTGCAATCATGTGCTTTCTGTTTCTACTGCTACCCGCTGCCTACTAGATCCGAGGCCCTGTTTGAAGTCCCTGTGTATAACTACCCTTGATTAATTTTTTTGCTATGGTGTTTTGTTCACTTGGGTGGTTTTAATCTATCAATAAATAAAATTTTGGATTTTAAGGGATTTTTGAATTTTCCTGTTAACCCTAACTACGCAATCCCGCATACATTGTGCTTGTTACATTTTGAAAAATATTTTTTTTCCATATCATTAGCTATAAAAAAATACCGTAAATTAAAATCTTCCAGTTTTAGTAGCAAAAGACTGTCTCAGAGTTTGTGTGTATAGAAGCTTTATAGGAGAATGCACTAATCTGGATAAAGGGAACTGTGAAGGGAGGGAGAAGAGGTGAGCTGTGACTATTACCTATTTTACAGGGTGGATCCAGTGTTATCTTCTGTGTATACATGTTATCACTCATTGTATTCTTGTCTGAGATCATAATGAGACTGCTGAAGCCTCCTCTGCACAGATCAGTAAGTATGCTTCTTATATTAGGTATTAAGACCAGTGCAAAAATTGCAAGATTTCTGATCTTTTTGTTAAAAATAGTGATAAGGAAAATTGAGGGGTTGGGTGGAGGGGGACATACAAAACAAAACCCCAAAAACATTTAAATATGAAAAGGAATGTCATCAGAAATGCCCTATTGTTTAACTCATCTTTTTAAGGGACAATGAAATCTACAATCAGCGGCAGAAGATAAACCATCAGATGCGGTGATACTGTTGCCATGGCAACCACACCGTACCCACAGCCACTCCTGCAGGTTTCTTTTAACCAGAGGACATTGCTGTAATACATCACTGCCCTGCAGAGGTCCTTATCTGTTGCTGGACGGTTCACAAAGCATGACAGGATTAAAAAGTACCAATCCCTCCTTGGTTCGCTCAGGAAGGGTACGGCCTAAAAGTACCTAAAACCTAATGCACGGTAATTTGTCTTAGCTGCAATCTTCTTCACATTAATCTAATGGTCCGATATGGAGTAGGGGGCAGAGTTGCTGATTTGGGGTTACCTTACATGCCATTTGCTGTGATAAAATGTACCGATAACGTCATCTAGACTAAATGAGGCCGTCTTTTTACCATTCTACCTCTGATGTGAACGTACTGGTTCCAGATTAGAACTTACTTGTGAGAAAGACAATGTAGCTCCAAGGAACACCCTCGGGAAAGAAGCTGCCTCCTAAAAAGACAGAAGTCCTTTAGAGAAAACATTTCAGAGGAAAGAGAATTGTTATTTCTAATAATAATAATAATCTTTATTTCTATAGCGCCAACATATTCCGCAGCGCTTGACAATTCAGGAGGCTCATATACATATACATATCATATACATAAACATATACAAACAAGTAACAATTATAGAAGATACAATATTTAAAGGGAAAAATGGCAACCCTGCTCGTGAGAGCTTACAATCTACAATGAGAAGGGGGGAATGGGCAAGGTACAAGTGCTTATTTACAATGACAATCCAGCCATCTCATGGGGGATAGATAATGGCTGCCTGGACCAGTTGGCGAGAGCCTTGAGATGCATTTGGGTGCCATGGAGTTTGACGTGGGTTTATGTTCTGAGAAGTTGTAGAGGGATTAGGTGAAATTAGTTTGGCTAGGGAGTGTGATAGGCCGCCATAAAAAGATGCATTTTTAGGGAGCGTCTGAAGCTGAGTAAGTTGTGATTTGTCCTAACTTCTTGGGGTAGAGTGTTCTAGAGGTTTGGTGCAGCTCGGAAGAAGTCTTGGATTCGGGAGTGGGAGGTTCGAATTAGTGTGGATGTTAGTCGAAAGTCATTTGCAGAGCGTAGAGAACGGGTGGGATGATAGACAGAGAGGAGGGTGGAGATGTAGGTGGGTGCTGCACTGTGGAGAGCTTTGTGGGTGAGAACAAGCAGTTTGAATTGGATCCTATGATATATGGGCAGCCAGTGCAATGACTGGCAAAGAGCAGAGGCATCCGAGTAGCGGTTAGCCAGATAGGTGACCCTGGCTGCTGCATTAAGGATGGACTGTAGAGGGGAGAGTCTAGTTAGGGGGAGACCAATTAATAGAGTGTTTCTCTCTCATTAACATGTGCATTGATCTTGTGAGTTCCGTAATTCCACAACTTTTCCTTCATGGTGTTGCAATTTTGCCATTGAGGACTGGATGCTGTTTTGGCTAAACCAGCTATCAAGCACATAAATAAATAAAAAAAAATAACATTGAGAATATCATTACTTAAAGGGGTTGTCCCTATTCAAAAATGTTTCCCTATATTCACACTTTGTAGTAAAATAACATAAACCGTACTTTATCTACCTTCACGGGGTCCAGGAGAGAGGGTGTGGACAGTCTACACGGGCAGAGCCACTGAACTCAAAGATTAGGTGCAGCAATGTCAAACTGTGTATATCGGAAAGGTTTCTGAAAGGAGACGACTCCTTTAACGGGAATTCCCTTCACTGAAAGCTATGGCATATCTTCAGTTTATGACCTAAAATTCAGCTTAGTGGGGCTCGATCTCCTGGATTTTCCGCCAGCTGTTCTCCTGCACTTTTCTGGATACCTGATCTGCAGGAAAGGGCAACGCAAGCTCCATTCAAATCAGACGGGCTATGTAATGTGTGCAGCGAAAATCCGTGTCTAAAGGCAGCTTTACACGCTGCGATATCGTGACCGATATCGCTAGCGTGGGTACCTGCCCCTATTGGTTGTGCGACATGGGGAAATCGCTGCCTGTGGTGCACAACATCACGCGGACCCGTCACACTACTTACCTGCCCTGCGACGTCGCTGTGACCGGCGAAACGCCTCCTTTCTAAGGGGGCGATTCGTTCAGCGTCACAGCGACGTCACAGCTGTGTCACTGAACCGCCGCCCAATAGAAGCAGAGGGGCAGAGATGACCGGAACGAACAACCCACCCACCTCCTTCCTTCCGCATTGCGGGCAGGACACAGGTAATGAGAGGTTCCTCGTTCCTGCGGTGTCACACGTACCGATGTGTGCTGCCGCAGGAACAAGGAACAACGTCGTTACTGCTGCAGCAACGATATTTGAGAATGGACCCCGATGTCACCAATGAGCGATTTTGTACGTTTTTGCAACGATACAAAATCGCTCAAAGGTGTCAAACGCAACAGCATCGCTAAAGCGACCGGATGTGCGTCACAAATTCCGTGACCCCAACAAGAGCGTTTGAGCAATGTCGCAGCGTGTAAAGTGGCCTTAACAAGTACCTTTACAAAGATGCCATCACATCTTAAAATGGGGGGAAAAAAAAAAACTTAAAAGGGCTGGTTCACTACTCTGCAATAGTGGCCACCTCTCTGTAAAACGGATAGGGAAGGCTTTTTCTAAATACCTTGTTCAGCCAATTCTGCCTGTGAGTGGCGCTATTGCAGTCCGCTCATCCCCATGAAGTGACTCCCACAGGGCACCTGTAACCTCTGAGATGTGTTGATGTCACGTCAACTTTTAGTTGACTTGACATTGAGGTGGCTCCGTTCTTCCTGAGTGACTGGGCTGTGGGCAGAGTTTCACCGCACATCACAGCCCAGCGTCACAGCCCAGCATCTCGTGTGCACACTCCACTGCAGAATACCACAAGCAGGAGCGATGTTGGGCTGTGACAAGTGAAGTTGACATGACATCACCGGATCTCAGAGGTCACAGGTGCACAATGTCCACTGGCACAAGATGCAGGTATACATCTACAGCTACAAATCACATGGTCTAAAAGGGAGAAATCACACGCCTAAAATGTGATCCTGTGTTTGTTATAGCCGGTGCAATTTATTTTTAATTAATAAAATTCCCCTATTTTTTATGTGCCAATTCATTTGGGTGATCATTTACAAGAAATAAAAATACTGACAAGTACTATGCTGCTTGTAATGTTAGGCTGCTTTCACACTTCAGTCTTTTTCCATCAGTCACAATCCGTCGCTTTGAAAAACAACTGAATCCTGCAAAGTAATGTGTGGGATTCAGTTTCTTCCCCATAGACTTTAATTAATGATGGATTGCGACTGATGGCCTTGCGTTGCATCCGCTATGTAACTGATCAGTCATGAAATGACTGACAGTTGGGCAGAAGCAACGCAGAGTGTAACTTTTTTTGTAGCGGTGAAAAAATGCACGGAGCAGGATTCCGTCGCCGTCCATCGTTTGTTATAATGGAAGCCTGTGGACGGCAGACTCCATCTGCATGCGTTAAATGACGGATTCCAGTGACGGATCCGTTTTTACCAACAGAGCATGCTCAGATGTGGAAATTCCCTCCCTCCTCCAGTACCTGGTGACAGGGAGCAACCGGCCCACGGAATTCACCGATGCCGACCAGCAGGTCAGGGATCATAGGGGCAGTAGTATCTGTTTTTGAGGTGATGATTGGGCGGTAGTGCCTGTGTGTGTGCTGTCATGATGGGTGTGGTAGTGCCTGTATGTGTGCAGTAATGATGGGGGCGGTAGTGCCTTAGTTTGTGCGGTGATGATGGGGGCAGTAGTGCCGGTGTGTGCAGTGATGATGGGGGCGGTAGTACCGGTGTGTGCAGCGATGATGGCGGCTTGCTCTCTCTCTCCCCCCCTTTGATAGGTAACGAATTCGGTTTTTTTAATAAATCCGTCCCATCAGTTGTACCACAGTCTGCAATGCATCAATCACAAAACGGATTGTGACTGATGGAAAACAAGGGAAGTGTGGAAGCAGCCTTACACACACACACACACACACACACACACACACACACACACGTGTAAAGAATACTAATGACTGTGTGCACACGTATATGAAGATATTAAATAATATAAATATACATGCACAAAATACTCTACAATCTTTAACACAATTAAAAATCTAAATCAAAGCTCTATCCACCATGACATAAGATAGACATAATTATGTGGAGATGAAAAAATCACGATATGACCTAATACATACACAAAAATTAAATACATTGACAAGTGTCAAAAAAATGTATAGAAAACCAATAATGTGATGTCTAAAACTTCTACAAGAAAATGAAAAGTAAGCATCAGGGAGCAAGATAAGGATTTTAGGTTCAGGGCAAAAACAATGCATTACTATGTTTGATTGATCTGACTTGTTATCTTCTAACCTGTATATCATACTGTGCCTTATATCTCACCCATTGTTTCTATTATAACCACATTTATGTCCTAACCTCATTTAATGCATTTTATGTTTCAGACATTTTATTAATTAATTATTACATAGATGTGTTTTCTGTATAATATGTTTATCTGAAACTGGCTTATAGGCCTACATCATCAATTTTGCCTCTGAGCATACTTATGGTATATCTGTTTTGATTTTCGGTTTTGTTATTAAATGGTTGTTCAGTATTTTGTTCATGTATATTTATAATACCTATTTAATATCTTCCTATAGGAGTGCACATGGTCAGAAGTATTGTCTTTTTTTGCTCTTTTTTCCTTATTATCGCCAATACTTGTGTAGCACCCTAATTTTACCCACTTCTTTTGCCTTGTTCACATACCTATCTATAGTTCTAAAGCCTCCACTGCTTTGTTCTTTTTTCCTTTGCTACTGCAGAATTACTGATGCAGACTGTGTACCAGGTTGTCGGGACTTTCTAAAGGCCGCTTTACACGCTACGACATCGCTATTGCGATGTCGTTGGGGGTCACGGAATTTGTGACGCACATCCGGCCGCATTAGCGATGTCGTTGCGTGTGACCCCTGTGAGCGATTTTGAATCGTCGCAAAAACGTTCAAAAATCACTCATCGTGACATGGGGGTCACTTCTCAAATATCGCTGCTGCAGCGTGTACGATGTAGTTAGTCACTCCTGCGGCAGCACACATCGCTCCGTGTGACGCCGCAGGAACGAGGATCCTGACCTTACCTGCCGCCGCCCGCAATGCGGAAGGAAGCAGGTGGGCGGGATGTTACGTCCCGCTCATCTCCGCCCCTCCGCTTTGATTGGGCAGCCGCTTATTGACGTCGCTGTGACGCCGCACGGACCGCCCCCTTAGAAAGGAGGCGGTTTGCCGGTCACAGCGACGTCGCAGAGCAGGTAAGTAGTGTGACGGGTCCAGGCAATGTTGTGCGCCACGGGCAGCGATTTGCCAGTGTCGCACAACCGATGTGGGCGGGTACCCATGCTAGCGATATTGGTACCGACACAGTGTGTAAAGTGGCCTTAAACCAAGAGCTCTGCACCATAGCAAACCCATACATACAGTATCATGCCCGAAAGTCAGTAACTAAAAGTCACCCACAATGTTAAATCAAATTGGGGGAGGGGGGCAAATGGTTTGCATTGTTCAATTACCTATATTCCACCACAGAATGAAAAATGTCACTTTTAAGTACTTTAACTGTGTGTACATCTTTGCAGCTGCTACATACACATACTGTATATAGTCGCACACCTTTTTGATAGTGACATACATTACACTCACAATTGCATATAAGGTAGGCTCACCTTTCACCATAAAGGTCTCAATTAAGATCCAGAATCCATTAATAGCGACTACAACGTCTGAAGAGAGAAGAAAGAAAACATTCCTGAACTTCTCATGTGTCTTATTGCTCCACTCTAGGACATTTGAATATAAGGATCTTATGGAATCGGGAGAAAAGACTAATTAAACTTTTCTGTGCGGTCTAATAAAAACTATTAGCAATAGTGATCATGCCATATCCAAATGCCATATTTTCCTTATGGATGAAATGGAGTCATCCCCCACTAGAAAGGCAAAAAACTGAGTTTCCCACGATCGTGTAATAGGACAATGGGATATAGCATATACACTTATTGGCCCAATGTTGTTCCAGGTAAAAAGTGATGGAAGGGTGCTCTGGACTGTATGGCCACAACTACAGTGCTTCCCATAAGTACCTATTCACAAGACGGAGGCTAGTGTATCTCCATCCTAAGCCGCTGCCAAATACCTCTGACAATAGCTTAGCTCCCATGAAAACGAAGAACTAACGAAGAACTGGGAATGTTGAAATCTAATATGCTTCTCTCGTTCATCTCATTGGGAGACTCAGAACCATGTGGTGGTCTGCTGCCACCTGGAGGATGACACTATTCTTTTCATTTAAATAAAATTGCCTCCTCCCCAGCAGACTACCTCGTCTGCTGGAGTCAGGCCTCCTCAGTTTTTTGTAGTGTCAGTTGGAGGTAAGGTTTGACTCACACCTATTTTAGGTTAGGCCAGGGGCAAACACTGAGAGCAAAGGCCACTGTGTAAGAATCGTGTATGGAACCCTCCTACTCTTTCATAAAGAGGTCTTCTATCTAAGCTTTTTTGCTCATAATCTTGCACTGGGGATAAATACAGTATTTGGCTGGTTTCAGACGTCCGTGTTTCAGGTACGTGTGACATTCGTTTTTAAAACGGATGCTACGCTAACCCATGTCATTATTTGCTGTTACTCACACGTCTGTTTTTTCACATGGACAGTGTGACCTCTCATGACCCCCCACGCGGGCATGTCCGTTTTTTCTACGGCAGAACGGGTGTCTACGGATCGCACACTGATGTGATCCGTGTGAAATCAGTGTGACACGTACCAGAGAAAACACGGGTCTTTTTAATAAAAAGATTTTCTAGATTTACCTCTCTCCAGCGATGCTGTCTCCGGCTCTGCTGCCTCCCGCTCCTTATCGCCGCTCATTATACTCACTGAATATTCAGTGCCCTGTGGAGCTGGAAACAGGAGCAACGCTGGGGACTTCAGTGCCGGAGACCGCATCACTGGGTGAGTATACAGCAGAGTGTGTGTGTTCAGTGTATAGATGTATGTGCGCTATGTGTGTATATGTGCTAATAATAACCTGGATGCCGGAGCATTGCGGGGACAGCATCGGGGACTCATCACAGTTCTCAATGAACCTTTCGTCCCATTCAGTGGCAGGAGTTCACCATTGATGTCAGCCTTTCTGGATGGGGAGCAATTTTCTATCAATTAGCAGTTCAGGGAGTCTGGAGCAGTCAGGAGAATCTTTCCCTGTCAATGTGCTGTAGCTCAGAGCTGTCCGTCTGGCTCTTTTATATTGGCAGTGCTTAGTCCGAGGGTTGCTCATCATTGTTTAAATCAGACAATGGTACTGCTGTGGCCTATATCAAATCGCTGAGAGGACACAAGAAGCCCATCTTCCATGATGGAGATAAAAGGGATTTTAGAGTGGGCTGAGGACAAGGTTTCTCTAATCTGGGCAGTTCATATACCAGTTGTTACAACTAGGAGACAGATTTTTTTTTTTAAGTCGCCAGCAGCTACCCGCAGGAGAGTGGTTTATTCATACGGAGGTGTTCAGGCAGATTTGTCGGTGGTGCGGAACTCCGGTTGTCGATCTATTGGCATACAGACTAAACCACAAGTTGATAAAATATTTAGCAAGGTGTCGGGACCCCCAGGCGATCAATCGATGTCCTGGTAATCTCTTGGTCCCAATTTGCTCTGCCTTACCTTTTTCCACTTTACAGCTGCTACCGACTTCTGAAGAAGATCAGGGCAAAGGTTATTCCACTCATTCTCATTGCTCCAGACTAGCCTCAGAGAGCCTGGCATTCAGATGTTATCAATCTACTGGTGGATGCCCCATGGGCTCTTCAGGACCTTCTATTCCAGGGTCTGTTCTTCCATCCAAATTTTTGGTTACTTAATTCAACGGCATGGCTGTTGAAGCCATGATTTTGAGTGAAGCAGATCTGTCTGGTTTAGTCATCCAGACCATGATTAGAGCCTAGAAGCCATCCTCATTGCGAGTCTTCCATCGCACTTGGATTATTTTCGTTGTTGTCTTTTACTATGCCAGCGCTGCTCCCCTTCTTTGGCATTTTCCCTGATGAAGCTGCAATATGGCAGCGACATGTGTGGGTTCTGTTCCTACTGACAGTTGTTTAATTTCCACATCATGAGAGTTGATTTATCTAAATCGACATACCATGAACTTATTAATTTAGCCGAGTTATTCATATTTCTAGTGGGTTTATATTTAGTGTACAACTTGTAATTATGCTCTTCATTTTACCATTATGCATTTAACTGATCATTTTTTCTTATCATGAACACTACAATTTCAAAGGTGTGGTCATCATTCTTTCATGTCGGTTAGAAAAAAATATTGTTTTAATTGATTTTATATTGTTTGTCCTTGGGGCAATAAAATTAAAATTACCTTTATCATACATAGGTGTGCATATCGTTACTGTTAGGCTCTGTGCGCACTAGTGCGTTTTATCCGCGGATTTACCCGCGGATTTGCCGCGGAAATTTATTGAGAAATGTCTGCAATCTTTGTGCAGACATTTCCCAGCAAATTCTATGAGAAAAAAAAATAGCTTTGCGCACTGTGCGGATTTTTCTCAAGAAATTTCCTTGAGAAGAATTTCTCGAGAAAATTTCTTGAGAAAATGAGCATGTCAATTATTTTCCGCAGGTACCCTGCGGATTTCGGCAGTACAGCCTGCAAAATCCACAGGGAACCACCCGCGGCAAAATCGCGGCAAATTCGCGGCAAATCCGCATGCGGATTTGGTGCGGATTTTTTCCGGAGGTCCGGAAATCTTTCACTCCCAGAAGTTTCTCAAGAAATTTTCTTGAGAAAATTCACATTTCTAGTGCGCACATAGCCTTAGGCCGTAGCTCTTTTTTTGTTTTGCTCTTCTTCTCAAGGTTTAAGTGTCTGCCATGGCTATTCTGTTTCATTGCTATTCTGTTGGCATCTAAACCTCAGGTTAAGAGTTTCCTTAAAAAGCATGTACACGTTAGGCAACCCTATTGCACTCCCCTGGATCCTTGAGATCTGAATCTTGTTTTGGCGTCTCTTCAGTCTCCACCTTTTATGCCTCAGAGAGATCTGTACACTTTTTCTGTCTTATAAGATAGCTTTCATTATAGCCAGCACTTCTATTAGGAGGGTCTTGGAGTTAGTGGCGCTCTATTCTTGAGCTCCTTACCTGTCCAGTTCCATCTTTTCCCATGAAGGTGGTCTTGAGTTGTCACCTGAATGTAGACATTATTTTACCTTCCTTTTGTCAGCACCATCTCATCCTATTGAGAGGGCTGTGCACAGGTTAAACATGGTTAGAGCTGTAAAGTACTATTTATCGGCCACAGGTTTATTCAGGCATTCTGTTTCCTTGTATATTATACCAGACGGCCCTTGTAGGGGTTACGCTACTTCCAAAGCAACCATTGCCCGCTAGATCAAGACTGCTATTATTCAGTCCTATAGAACTAAGACCAGGGTGGCCCCATTTAGAATAAGGGCACACTCTAAATGGGCAGTGGGAGCTTCCTGGGCTGCTTGTAATCCGGCATCAGCTTTGCAGCTCTTTAAAGCAGCTACTTGGGCATCAGTGCATGTTTTAGAGGGTCCACGCTTTTGCCTTGGCAGATGCAAGCTTTCCTAAAAAGACACTGCAGGCGGCAGTATCCTAGACTTCAGCTTGAGTTACAACGGAAGACTAGGTGTTAACAGTATATTTAAATTCTATCCAATGGATAACATTAGAACGTCCCATGGTTCTGTGTCTCCCAATGAGACGAAGAAAAGTAGATTTTCGGTACTCACCATAAAATCTGTTTCTTGTAGTCATCATTAGAGGACATAGCTTCCTCCCTTGGTTGCCTGACTGGGTGTGCAGTTCCAGTGGGTACGGAAAGTATTCAGACCCCATTAAATTTTTCACTCTTTGTTTCTTTGCAGCCATTTGGTAAATTCAAAGAAGTTTTTTTTTTTTTATCATTAATGTACACTCTGCACCCAATCTTGGACAGAAAAAAACAAATGTAGAAATTTTTGCAAATTTATTAAACAGGAAAAACTGAAATATCACATGGTCATAAGTATTCAGACCCTTTGCTCAGTATTGAGTAAAAGCACCCTTTTGAGCTAATACAGCAGCCATAAGTCTTCTTGGGAATGATGCCACAAGTTTTTCACACCTGGATTTGGGGATTCTTTGCCTTCTTCCTTGCAGATCATCTCCAGTTGCGTCAGGTTGGATGGTGAATGTTGCTGGACAGTCATTTTCAGGTCTCTCCAGAGATGCTCAATTGGGCTTAGGTCAGGGCTCTGGCTGGGCCAGTCAAGAATGGTCACAGAGTTGTTCTGAAGCCATTCCTTTGTTATTTTAGCTGTGTGCTTAGGATCATTGTCTTGTTGGAAGGTGAACCTTTGGCCAAGTCTTAGGTCCAGTGCACTCTGGAAGATGTTTTCCCCACACATACCGCTTAGAACTTTTTGGTGATAATTCTATCTTCGTCTCATCAGACCAGAGAATCTTTTCTCTCATAGTCTGGGAGTCCTTCATGTGTTTTTTTTGCAAACTGGGGGCTTTCATATGTCTTACACTGAGGAGAGGCTTCCGTCGGGCCACTCTGCCATAAAGGCCCGACTGGTGGAGTGCTGCAGTAATAGTTGACTTTGTGGAACTTTCTCCCATTTCCCTATTGCATCTCTGGAGCTCAGCCACAGTGATCTTGGGGTTCTTCTTTACCTCTGTCACCAAGGCTTTTCTCCCACGATTGCCCTGTTTAGCCGAACGGCCAGGCTAGGAAGAGTTCAGGTGGTCCCAAACTTCTTCCATTTAAGGACTATGGAGGTCACTGTGCTCTTAGGAGCCTTGAGTACTGCAAAAATTCTTTTGTAACCTTGGCCAGATCTGTGCCTTGCAACAATTCTGTCTCTGAGCTCCTTGGCAGTTCCTTTTGACCTCATGATTCTCATTTGGTCTGACATGCACTGTGAGCTGTGAGGTCTTATATAGACAGGTGTGTACCTTTCCTAATCAAGTCCTATCAGTTTAATTAAACACAGCTGGACTCCAATGAAGAAGGAGTAGAACCATCTCAAGGAGGATCACATGGAAATGGACAGCATGTGGCTTAATTATGAGTGTCTGAGCAAAGGGTCTGAATACTTATGACCATGTGATATTTCAGTTTTTCTTGTTTAATAAATTTGCAAAAATTTCTACATTTGTTTTTTCTCTGTCAAGATGGGGTGCAGAGTGTACATTAATGAGAAAAAAAATGAACTTTTTTGAATTTACCAAATGGCTGCAATGAAACAAAGAGTGAAAAATTTAAAAGGGGTCTGAATAATAATACCCACTGTATGTTTCTTCTTGTCTTCGTTCTTTTCTCCTCCTACTGCTTTCTCACAAAACTAACGAGGCCTAACTACAGTAGGTGATGTATAGTCTGCTGTGGAGGAGCCAATTTTATTTACAATGCAATACCAGTGTCAGACGCCAGGTGCAGCAGACTATCCCATGGTTCTATGTCCCCCAATAAAGACTACGAGAAACAGGGTTTACGGTGAGTACTACATAGTATGAAAATAAAAAGTAGATTTTTGGTAAAGTAGAAAAAAAAATAAAATTAAAAACACATCTACAAGGCACTCTACAAACTTGTAGTTTTCATTACTGACAGTTAAAAGGGGTATTCCCATCTCCAAGATCCTATCCCAATATGTAGTAGGTGTAATAATAAGAATATCAAATACCTCCAATTAGAACTGTAGTATAGTTCTTCTGAAAAGTGATGTCACTTAAGGCTGGGGCCACACAGGGCACTAGTGCGATGCTCCCATGACAGTTGGCTCGCCCTGGCAGCACAGCAGGAGCCGAGTGTCATGCTAGTATCCCTGCGTCTGCGGTCCAACTGTGCGAGCGGACCTCAGCTGTGGGGGGTGGGCTGGCTCTCAGGAGGGGCGGGCCAGTGCTGAGGAGGGACGAAGGAGGGGAGGGAGGGATTTATCTCCTTCTCTCCTCCGTAGCCGGCTATTGCGATTCTCGCTCTGCACGCACAGTGCACCGGTGTACCGCGAGTGCAGTGCGATTTTTCTCTCGCCCCATTCACTTGGATGGGTGCGAGAGAAAAGAGTCTCGCATTACAATCGCAGCATGCTGCGATTGTTTTCTCGGTCCAATTAGGGCTGAGAAAATAATCGCTCATGTGCGCCCACACACAGGCTAGAATTGGTCTGAGTGGAATGCAATGTTTTATCGCACTCCACTCGCACTGATTTTCTCGCAGTGTGGCTTAGGCCTAACTCTTGTGCACAGCCTTACAGCAGTTTAGGTATCCAAGGTTGCAGACACTCATATAGGGACAGTTAGCTAGTTGCTAGTGGTCGTAACCATGGATATCTAAGCTACTGTCATGCCTGCCCATGACATAAGAGACAGGTTATCAGGAAAGCTAAACTACATTTCCAATTGGAAGTATTTGCTAATATTCTTATTATTACATATTGGTGAGAGGATGTTGGAGAAGGGAATCCCTTTTAAATATGAAGTCAGATCCTTAGGAAAGAAGCTGAGCAAAGCAATGTACAGACTCATGGAAAGTCTATACTGTGTACATTACTAGCCCCAACCTTTGGATACACCAAACAAAGCTCATTAAAACCAAGAGAGGCACAGTGCTCTGTTTTTGTTACTTTATTTCATTGATCAATACTTCTTACTAGACACAATGTCCTTCTGCAAACCTTGTGGCTGTTCATGAACACCTTATGCAACATAATATTTATCATTAATAACCTAAACTGGCCCAAAAAAATCCTGTTGTGTTGCTGGATCTATACAGTCTGATACAAAGATCTAACAGAGAATTTTTACAAGTCAGATCTAACATGAACTGCTTATCCCTGATGCAAATGGTCACTCAGCTGAGGGCTACACATGTTAAAAGGACTCTACAGAAAAGGGATTTAGTAGCTATACCTAGCTTTAAATGAACCTGTCAACATGATTCGCCCACCCTGTTTTTATGCTCATGTTGCTCTTTGCAACATAATGTTAGCCATACCTTTCCATAAAAGGTGGTGTTGACATGAATTTCTCACTACGTCAGTAACAACCCATCCAATCTACATAAGCAAATAAATCAAATCATAGATGTCCATAAATTTAGTGAGATGTAATAATGAGAAATGACAGAGGGAGAAACTTTACTATGCTTGATGAAATTTATTTAATACTTCGTACAAATGCATTTGTTGGTGCTGACAGCTTCAAGATGCCTCCTTTATGGAGAAACTAGTCGCATGCAGAGCTCAGATGTGATTTTGGTCCAATCTTCCACACAAACGCTCGTTAAATCCTGAAGGTTCCGTTTGTTCCTTAATTAAACTATGAGCTTTAGTTTCTTTCATAAACTTTCTGTTGGATTCAGGTCAGGTGATTGGCTGGGTCATTCTTGCAGCTTTATTTCCTCTCTCTGAAACCAATTGAGAGTTTCCTTGGTTGTGTGTTAGGGATCATTGTCTTGCCGAAATGTCCACCCTCATTTTATCTTCATCATCCTGGTAGATGGCAGCAGATTTTTGTCAAGAATATTTTGTTACATCTGTCTCTTCATCATCCCATCAAATTATATGAAGTATGCCAGTGCCGTATGCTGAAAAACAGCCCCATACCATAATGTTCTCACCTCCAAACTTCACTGTTGGTATGGTGTTTTTGGGGCGATATATAATGCCTTTCGGCTTCCAAAATGGCTTCCAAGGAGTTCAATTTGGGTCTCATCTGACCAGACAATACTCTCAGTATTTCACAGGCTTGTCTAAATGTTGTTATGCAAACTTTAAATATGCTTGTTGTTTAGAAAATTTGAGACTTTCGTAGTGAGCATGTATACGGGCCATTGAAGATGAGTCTGTTACTTGATTCCAGGTCTTTTTGTAGGTTTTCACAGATGGTCCTTGGCACAACTCTTCTGCAACTTCTTCTCACACCTTTGTTTGAAATCTTGCAGGGACTACCTGGCCATGGCCGGTTTATGGTGAAATGATTTTCTTTCTACTTCCGGACTATGGCCCCCGACAACAATAAGGTTGTGAAGGTCTTGAGACTGCTCCCTAGTTTCTCCCCATCATGGGATGTTTGTTGTGTGACACCTTGGTAATGAGACACCTTTTTGTAGGCCATCAGTTGAACCAGCTGATATTTTTCCACTGCATTGCAGGATTGCTTTCCATTTACTGAAATTTCAGCTGGCATCAAGACTTTCCATGGCTTTTTGCACCGCTCTTAATGGGTGCCATTTCTCATTATTTCACATCACTAAATTTATGTACATCTATGGTTTGATTTCTTTGCTGGTGTAAATTAGACGGGTTGTTACCGACATTTGTTGGAAATTCATATCAATACCACCTTCAGAAATATATTTACTTAGAAAATTAGTGATGTGTTTAATACTTAATTTACCTACTGACTCGTATGCAATATGTTGCTCCCTAATTGAAAAAAATTAAGTAAGGATGGTTGACCTTAGGGAGATCAACATCCAGCACAGCGGAGACACCATCACGTGTTTCTCAACGCAGTGATTCTAGAACAATGCCCCCTGGGAAGAAGGGAATTTTGTTTACTTACCGTAAATTCCTTTTCTTCTAGCTCCAATTGGGAGACCCAGACAATTGGGTGTATAGCTATTGCCTCCGGAGGCCACACAAAGTATTACACTTAAAAGTGTAAGGCCCCTCCCCTTCTGGCTATACACCCCCAGTGGGATCACTGGCTCACCAGTTTTAGTGCCAAAGCAAGAAGGAGGAAAGCCAATAACTGGTTTAAAGACCAATTCAATCCGAGGAAACATCGGAGAACTGAACCATACCATATGAACAACATGTGTACCCGAAAAAACAGAAAAACCCCGAGAAAACAGGGCGGGTGCTGGGTCTCCCAATTGGAGCTAGAAGAAAAGGAATTTACGGTAAACAAAATTCCCTTCTTCTTTTTCGATCCTAATTGGGAGACCCAGACAATTGGGACGTCCAAAAGCAGTCCCTGGGTGGGTAAAAGAATACCTCGTGATAGGGCCGTCAAACAGCCCTTTCCTACAGGTGGGCAATCGCCGCCTGAAGGACTTATCTACCTAGGCTGGCGTCTGCCGAAGCGTAGGTATGCACCTGAACATGCTTGGTAAAAGTATGCAGACTCAATCAGGTAGGTGCCTGACACACCTGCTGAGCCGTAGCCTGGTGCCGTAATGCCCAGGATGCACCCACGGCTCTGGTAGAATGGGCCTTCAGCCTTGAGAGAACCAGAAGCCCAGTAGAACTGTAGGTTTCAAGAATTGGTTCCTCGATCCCCCGAGCCAGGGTGGATTCAGAAGCTTGCGACTGTTTACGCCGACCAGCGACAAGGACAAAGAGTGCATCCGGGTGGCGCAGGAGCGCCATGCGGGAAGTAGAACCTGAGTGCTCTCACCAGAACCAACAGATGCAAATCCTTCTGAAATTGATGGACTGGACGAGGACACAAAGAAGGTGAGGTGATATCCTGATTGATATGAAAGTGGGATACCACCTTAGGGAGAAATTCCGGAATCGGACGCAGAACTACCCTGTCCTGGTGAAGGACCAGGAAGGGAGATTTGTATGAGAGCGTTGCTAGCTCGGAAACTCTCCTAAGAGACGAGACCGTTACTAGAAGGCCACTTCCCGAGAAAAGCGGGAAGGGCGACCTCTTTCAAAGGCTCGAAAGGCGGCATCTGGAGAGCAATTAGAACCTTGTTCAGATCCCAGGGCTCTAACGGCCGCTTGTACGGAGTGCTGAGACGACAAACTCCCCGTAGGAACGTGCGTACCTGAGGAAGTCGTTTCTGAAAAAATACAGATAGCGCTGAGACTTGTCCCTAAAGGGAACTGAGCGACAACCCTTTTTCCAACCTAGATTGCAGGAAGGAAGGAAACATAGACGATGCAACCGGCCAGGGAGAAACACCCTGCGCCGAGCACCGAGATAAGAATATCTTCCACGTCCTGTGGTCAATCTTGGCGGACGTTGGTATGCTAGCCTGTCTCATGATGGCAACCACGTCCTGAGGTAATCCTGACGACACTAGGTTCCAGGACTCAATGCCACACCATCAGGTTGAGGGCCGTAGAATTCAAATGGAAGAATGGCCCTTGAGACAGCCAGTCTGATTGGTCTGGTAGTGCCCCCGGTTAGCCTACCGTGAGGCACCACAGAACCGGGAACCACAACATCCTCGGCCAATCTGTAGCGACGAGGATGGCGCGGCCGCAGTCGGTCCTGATCTAGCGCAGCACTCTGGGCAACAATGCCAGAGGTGGCACATAAGGTAGCTGGAACTGCGACCAATGCTGAACTAAGGCGTCTGCCGCCAGAGCTCGATGATTGTGAAACCGTGCCATGAAGCTGGCACATTGTTGTTGTGCCGTGACGCCATTAGATCGACGTCCGGCCTCTGTCAGCGGCGCCAGATCTCCTGAAACCCGTCCGGGTGAAGAGACCATACCCTTTCGGCCACACCCCGGCGACTTAGGAAGTCAGCTTCCTAGTTTTCCACGCCTGGGATGTGAACTGTGGATATGGTGGATGCCGTGTCTTCCACCGTAGAGATTCCTTGGCCGCCTGAGAAAGAAAGACGACTCTGTTGAGGGAGGTCGACTCCCCGTCCCATTGGCGGAGAATGTCACATTGTAGTGGACGCAGATGAAACTGCGCGAAAAGAACTGCCTCCATTGCTACCATCTTACGTAGGAAGTGCATGAGGCGTCTCAATGTGTGCGACTGGTTCTTAAAGAAGAGATTGCAGCCCGTAGTGAATGCTGTTTGTCTAGCGGAAGCTTCACTATCGCTGAGAGAGTATGAAACTCCATGCCTAGATATGTTAGCGATAGGGTCGGGGTCGGATCTGACTTCAAAAAGTTGATGATCCACCCAAAACTCTAGAGAGTCTCCAGCGCAACGTTCGGGCAGTGTCGGCATGTTTCCTAAGAGAGTGCCTTGACAAGTAGATCGTCTAAATATGGGATCACAGAGTGACCCTGAGAGTGCAGGACTGTGACTACTGCTGCCCTGACCTTGGCGAAGACCAGTGGGACTGTCGCTAGCCGGAAGGTAGAGCTACGAACAGAAGGTGTTCGTCTCCTATAACGAAGCGTAGAAACGCTAGTGCTCTGGATCAATCGGCACGTGTGGATAAGCATCCTTGATGCCTAATGATGCTAGGAAATCTCCTTGGGACATTGAGGCGATGACATGGCGGAGGGATTCCATCCGGAACTGCCTGGTGTCCACGAGCTTGCTGAGCAGTTTTAGATCCAGAACGGGACGGAACGGCCCGTTCTTATAGGCACCGCAAATAATTTGGGGTAAAAACCGTGACCTTGTTCCTGAAGAGGAACGGGGGTCATCACTCTTTCTGCCTATAGAGTGCACCCTGTTTGCAGAAGAGCAGCGGCTCGGCCGGGAGGTGGAGAAGTTCTGAAGAATCGAGTTGGAGGACGAGAAGTGAGCTCTATCCTGTACCCGTGAGACAGAATGTCTCACACCCAACGGCCATTGACCTATGGCAGCTAAATATCGCCAAGGCGGGTGAGCCTGCTACCGACCGAGGATGCGGAGAGAGGAGGCCGCAAGTCATGAGGAAGCCGCCTTGGAAGCGGGTTTTCAGACTGTCTCTTTTTTGGGCGTGACTGAGCCCGCCAAGAATCTGAGCTCCTCTGATCCTTTTGAGTCCACATTGGACGAGGAAAAATGGGACCTGCCCGAGCCTCGAAAAGACCGAAACCACGACTGCCTCCTGCTCTGTTGGGGTTTGTTGTGTCCGGGCTGAGGAAAGGATGAATCCTTACCCCTGGACTGTTTAATGGTTACATCCAAACGCTCACCAAACAGTCGGTCAGCAGAAAAAGGCAACTGGTTAAGCAACCTTTTTTGGAAGCAGAATCTGCCTTCCATTCACTTAACGAGCAGACCAGGCTCTGCTTAAAAACACGGAGCAGTGGAGGCTACTGCCGTACGGTTCGCAGAGTCTAGGGCAACCTGAATCGCGTAAGAAACAAATGCAGACATTTGAGAGGTTAAGGATGCCACCTGCGGCACAGATGTACGTGTAACCGTGTCAATCTGTGTAAGACAAGCTGAAATAGCTTGGAGTGCCCCAAGGGTGAGAATGCTGGAGCCAACGGTGCGCCGACAGTCTCATAGATGGATTTAGACCAGAGATCCATCTGTCTGTCAGTGGCATCTTTAAGTGCAGCTCCATCTCCCACTGCAACTATGGATCTAGCTACAAGCCTGGAGATTGGAGGATGCCGCTTGGGACACTGGGTCCAGTCCTTGACCACGTCAGGGGGCAGGGATAACGTGTATCCTAAGCCGTTTGGAGAAGCGCATATCTGGATAAGTGTGGTGTTCCTGGACTGCCTCTCTGAAGGCAGAGTGGTCCAGAAAAATACGTGAAGCTGACTCCTCCACTGGAGGAGCTGGGTGAGAAATAACCAACATTCTATTGATGGACGCTATAAGATTATTCACTATGGCGTCACCATTAGGTGTATCCAGATTGAGAGCGGTCTCAGGATCAGAATCCTGAGCCGCTACTTCCGCCTCATTACACAGAGAGTCCTTCTGCTAGGACCCTGATGAAACCGAGGGCCGCTCATAGTGAGCCCGCTTAGGCTGTCTGGGACTGACGTCTGTGCAGAGCCGTGACTCTGGGATGCGTGTGACATTCCCGGAGCTGTTAGTTGTTCACACTGAGGGGGGCCATGGATCAATGATTCAACAGTGCCCATGTTGTGAGAGACATGTCCGGACTGCTAGGCTTCTAGTATCATAGCCATAGTCTCAGAAAATCTGTCAGTAAATACTGCAGACACCGTCCTCATCCTCTGGCCATTAGCAGAGACTCCGGCTGAGTTGATATAATGGGGGTCTATGTAACCTGCCGGCCGTATAGCCGTACATGCTGTACCGGCTGCATAGAAAAACATGTGGTTCTGCACCTTTGTTTTACACAGAGAATATGCTGATAACTCCTCCGCACAATCCAGGAGGGTATATACAACGTGCGACCAAACAGTGCAATGTATATAGTACAAGCATATCTATAAGTGCACTTCTGCACTAGTGGGGTTAGCACCACAGGTGCTGCTTAACGCCTGTTGCAGCGATTGTGTGACTATCAGAATGCCAGGGTCTTCCACACTTGTCTCTGTATCGTACAGAAACTGACACTAATGGCTGCCGGCGTCCTTGTAGAGAAGGAAGCCGTGGGCGTGCCTGAGAAAGTGCGGGAATCCGGTTTCACAGTGCACACAGTGAGAGGGGTGGAGTATGCAAAACATACTCCAGCTCTCAGCGCTGCTGTGCTATGCAGCGTCACGCCCCTACCCTGACTGTCAGGCCTGTGGGCGGTAACGAAGGGAGACTAGGCCCAGAAGCCGGGGACTCGAGTTAATAAGCGCGGCCGGCATATCAGTGCTGGCCGGCGCGGAAGTCCCCGGCGCACCACAAATCCCAGCGGCGCCTTAAATAAAAATGGCAGCGGCGGTTAGCGCAGTAGTCACCCAATACACTAACACACCCAGCAACGCTGTGGTGTGCGATGGCACTAGTGCGGACAGCGCCGCTGTCCCTGGCGCACTAACACACCCAGCAGTGCTGCCGTGTGTCTGCGCGGTCCCCACAGGGACACAGAGTACCTCCATGTAGCAGGGCCATGTCCCTGAAGATACTCCGCTCCATGTCCAGCAGATACCAGGGGCTGTGGATGGAGCACGGTCTCAGTGCCTGGAGACCGATAGAATCCCACTTCACCCAGAGCCCTGTAAAAAGGGATGGGGAAGGAAGCAGCATGTGGGCTCCAGCCTCCGTACCCGCAATGGGTACCTCAACCTTAACAAACACCTCCGACATGAAGTGGGGTGAGAAGGGAGCATGCTGGGAGCCCTGTATGGGCCCTCTTTTCTTCCATCCGACATAGTCAGCAGCTGCTGCTGACTAAACAGTGGAGCTATGCGTGGATGTGTTGCCTCCTTCGCACAAAGCACAAAACTGGTGAGCCAGTGATCCCACTGGGGGTGTATAGCCAGAAGGGGAGGGGCCTTACACTTTTAAGTGTAATACTTTGTGTGGCCTCCGGAGGCAATAGCTATACACCCAATTGTCTGGGTCTCCCAATTAGGAGCGAAAAAGAAATATGCAAAACAAGAAAGCCGCGGAGACACCATCCATGTTTCTCAACGCTGGCAGGAAACTAGCCAGGTCTTTCACTGGGAAGGAACAACCACTGGAAGGGCAGTCTCCACTCAAGGAAAACGCCTATGCCAAAACATGGTATCCATCCACAGACAGGTGTTTCGGGGTATTTGCCCCTCATCAGTGTGGAGTAGGAAACTGGCTAGTGGGAGCAATGCCTAGTAAAACACGTGATGGTCTCCGCGGTGCTGGATGTTGATCTCCCTAAAGTCAACTACCTATGTAGCCTTTTACTCGGCATTGCTCCCACTAGCCAGTTTCCTACTCCACACTGATGAGGGGCAAATACCCCGAAACAGTTGTCTGTGGATGGATACCATGTTTTGGCATAGGCGTTTTCCTTGACTGGAGACTGCCCTTCCCGTGGTTGTTCCTTCCCGGTGAAAGACCTGGCTAGTTTCCTGCCAGCATTGAGAAACATGTGATGGTGTCTCGGCAGCTTTCTTGTTTTGAAAAAAAAGAGAATTTTGTTTACTTACCGTAAATTCTTTTTCTTATAGTTCCGACATGGCAGACCCAGACCATGGGTGTATAGCTTCTGCCTCCGGAGGACACACAAAGTACTACACTAAAAGTGTAGCTCCTCCCTCCGAGCATATACACCCCCTGGATGACAAATCCAACCAGTTTAGTGCAAAAGCTGAAGGAGGACATCCACCCATAAGTAGAGATAGAGTAAAACCCGGAATAACCGGAACCTCTGTCTACAACAACAACCGGTGAAAAACACACGGAACCAGAAAACTGCCAACAGGCAACAGGGAGGGTGCTGGGTCTCCCATGTCGGAACTATAAGAAAAAGAATTTACGGTAAGTAAACAAAATTCTCTTTTTCTTCATCGTTCCTTATGGGAGACCCAGACCATGGGACGTCTCAAAGCAGTCCATGGGTGGGAAATAAACAGAAACTGAGAAGTAGGCAAAACCTAACTTCACCAATGGGCGACAGCCGCCCGAAGGATGCGTCTGCCCAAGCTCGCATCTGCCGAAGCATGAGCATGCACTTGGTAGTGCTTCGAAAAGGTGTGCAGACTAGACTAAGCAGCAGCCTGACAGACCTGCTGAGCCGTAGCCTGGTGCCTGAAAGCCCAAGAGGCACCGACAGCTCTGGTCGAGTGCGCCTTAATCCCCGGCGGGGGAGGCACCTGAGAACATTGGTAGGCATCGGATATAGCCGACCTAATCCAACGAGCTAGGGTCGGTTTAGAAGCCGAGAGACCCTTGCGCTGACCTGTGGTCAGCACAAAAAGAGAGGTGCACCGCCTAAGAACAGCGGTGCGTGACACATAGATCCGGAGCGTCCGCACCAAATCTAAAGCATGCAACGCTCTCTCAAAGCGATGCACAGGGGCCGAACAAAAGGAGACAATGAAATGTCTTGGTTAAGGTGGAAAGGAGACACCACCTTAGGGAGAAAGTCCGGAGTCGGACGGAGAACCACCTTGTCTTGGTGAAAAAACCAAAAAGGGTGACTCCGAAGAGAGCCCAGTCAAATCAGAGACTCTCCTGAGAGAAGTTATGGCCACTAGAAAGACCACTTTCTGTGAAAGACGAAACAACGAAACCTCCCTAAGAGGCTCAAAGGGGGGTTTCTGTAAGGCCGTGAGGACCAGATTAAGGTCCCAGGGATCCAGAAGTCGCCGGTAAGGCGGAATGATGTGAGATGCGCCCTGCATGAAGGTGCGCACCTGAGCCAGCCGGGCGATATGCCGCTGGAACAACACTGACAGAGCCGAGACCCGTCCCTTGAGGGAATTGAGGGATAGTCCTAGCTGCAGACCGGACTGTAGAAAGGACAGGATGGTCGGCAAGGAAAACGGCAAAAGAGCATGGCCGGATGAGCGACACCAGGACAGGAAGATTCTCCAAGTCCTGTGGTAAATCCTGGCCGAGGAAGACTTCCGAGCCTGAGTCATAGTGGAGATGACCTCGGAAGGAATGCCTGAAGCCGTAAGGATCCAGGACTCAAGAGCCACGCCGTCAATCTGAGAACTGCAGAATTCTGGCGGAAAAACGGACCTTGTGAGAGAAGGTCTGGACGGTCCGGGAGATGCCTCGGCACCTCTACGGACAGACGGAGCAGTTCTGGGAACCAAGCTCGCCTGGGCCAGTCTGGGGCGATGAGTATGACCCGACGGCCCTCCTTCTGATCTTGCGCAGGACTCTGGGCAAGAGAGCTAGAGGGGGAAACACGTAGGTCAGACGGAACTGGGACCAATCCTGAACCAGCGCGTCCGCCGCCAAGGCCTGAGAATCGTGGGAGCGAGCCACGTAAACCGGAACCTTGTTGTTGTGCCGGGATGCCATTAGATCCACTTCCGGAGTGCCCCACTTGCGGCAGATTGACCGAAACACTGCCGGATGCAGGGCCCACTCGCCGCTGTCCATGGTTTGACAGCTGAGATAATCTGCCTCCCAGTTCTCTACGCCTGGGATGTGGACTGCGGATATGGTGGACTTGGAGTCCTCCGTCCACTGAAGGATGTGTTGAAATTCCAACAGGGCTAGGCGGCTGCGAGTCCCGCCCTGGTGATTGATGTAGGCAACTGCTGTCGCGTTGTCTGACTGGACTCGAATGTGCTTGCCCGCCGACAGGTGGTGAAAAGCTACGAGAGCTAGGAGCACAGCTCTGATTTCCAGCACATTGATCGAGAGGGCTGATTCGGACGGAGTCCAAGTGCCCTGTGCTCGGTGGTGGAGAAACTGCTCCCCAGCCGGATAGACTGGCATCCGTGGTGGGAATCACCCAGGACGGGGCCAGAAAGGAGCGTCCTTGGGACTGCAAGGAAGAGGTCCGCTTGTCCCAACAGCGGAGAATGTCCAGCTGCAGGGGACGCAGATGGCAAAGGGAACCGCTTCCATTGACGCCACCATCTGACCCAGCACCTGCATGAGGTGCCTGATGGAATGATGGCGGAGCCTCAGCAGAGAGCGAACCGCCAGATGAAGGGACTGCTGTTTGACTAAGGGCAGCTTCACAAGTGCCAGCAGAGTCTCGAATTGCATCCCTAGGTACGTAAGTTCCCGGATCGGGGTCAGAGTGGACTTGGGCAGCTTGACAAGCCACCCGAATTGAACAAGCGTGGCGAGAGTGAGCGAGACACTCCGCTGAGAGTGAGCGAGACACTCCGCTGACAGTCTGTACTGGATGAAGCCTTGACTAGAAGGTCGTCCAGGTAAGGAATCACTGCCAACCCCTGGAGGTGCAGAACCGCAACCACTGCTGCCATGACCTTGGTGAATACACGAGGGGCCGTGGCTAACCCAAAGGGGAGAGCCACGAATAGGAAATGTTCCTCTCCGATTACAAAACGTAGCCAACGCTGGTGTGAAACTGCGATTGGCACATACCGATAGACATCTCTGATGTCGATGGATGCTAAGAAATCTCCTTGGGTCATTGACTGATCGCAGAGACTCCATGCAAAAATGCCGCACCTGAACATGCTTGTTGAGAAGCTTGAGATCCAGGTCGGAAGGCACCGTCCTTTTCGGGGACTAGGAAGAGATTTGAGTAGAAATCCCAGAACCGTTCCCAGTCGGGAACTGGTACAATTACTCCATTGGTCTGCAAGAATGCCACGGCCTGTGAGAAGGCGGCGGCCTTAGAGCAGGGGGGAGTTGACAGAAAAAATCTGTTTGGCGGGCTGGATAGAATTCTATTCTGTAGCCGTGGGAGATGGTATCCCACACCCACTGATCGAAGACGTTTTGAAACCACACGTCGCCCAAGTGGGAGAGCCTGCCACCGACCAAAGGACGTTGCTGGCGCGGCCAGATAATCAAGAGGAGGCTGCCTTGGTGGCAGCAGCTCCTGCGGACTTCTGAGGACGCGGCTTCATGCGCCAGTTGGTTTACGGACCTTGGCTGAGTTAGTGGACGAGGCTGAGGGCTTAGAGGACGACCAGTTAGAGGAACGAAAGGAACGAAACCTCGACTGGTCCTGCCCTGGACAGGATTCCTGGGTTTGTGGCATGGAAGTGCTCTTCCTGCCAAAAGCTTCCTTAATAATTTCATCCAGTTGTTCACCGAATAGACTGGTCCCAGCAAAAGGGAGCCCAGCAAGGTACTTCTTAAGAAGCATCTGCCTTCCGCTCTAGAAGCCACAGGAGCCTGCGGATAGCGAGGGAAGCAGCCGAGGCCACCGCAGTGCGGTGACAGTCTCCACCATGGCAGACATGGCATAGGATGAAAAGACTGAAGCCTGGAAGTTAAGGCAACCATTTTGGGCATAGAGTCCCTGGTGAGGGAATGCATCTCCTCCAGAGAAGCAGAGATGGCTTTGAGAGCCCGCACTGCTGCAAAAGATGGGGAGAACGAGGCCTCTGCCGCCTCATATATAGATTTGGCCAGAAGGTCAACCTGGCGGACAGTGGAATCCTTAGAGAGGTGCCGTCAGCCACTGATACAACTGTCCGGGCTGAAAGACTAGACACCGGAGGGTCCACCCTTGGTGAATGAGCCCACTCCTTGACCACCTCTGGTGGAAGGGGAAAACAGTCATCAGAACCACGCTTTAGGAAGCGTCTGTCAGGACAGGCTCTGGGCTAGGTCACCGTGGGCTGAAAAACTGGAGTGGTTAAGGAACACACTCCTTGTTCTCTTAAGGTATACTGATGCCTTTCTGCCAGCGGGGGATGCTCCCCTGATACAGGCGGATTGAGGTCCAGTACAAATATAATGGACGCAATCAAATCATTAGCATCTGCGTCACCTTCGGACAGCTCAATGGGGTACATGAAGTAGCGTCCGAGCCCCTAGTAAAGGCATCCTCCTCGTCCTGCGAGTCAGCTCGTGATCAGAGCCGCGGGAGTAGGAAGGAAAGGGGACCCTGCGTCTCCATTTTAGGAGGACGGGGTCTGAGACCAGATGAAGAATCCTCTGTGAGCTTTGCTGAGCGAGCAGCAGAAGCGCCCTGAGAAGGGGGCTGATGCATGCTCAGCAGTGTCCGGGACAGCTGTCCCCAGGAGAAACCGGGGGTTCAGCCACCGGAGCCGGAGCGGCCGAGGGACCACTGAGGAGCTTCCAGGCTGAGGGACCACTATGTTAGAGCAAGCATCACAATGTGGTTATGTGCTCGGTACAGGCAGTACGAGTCTACATGCAGTGCATATTAAGAACAGCCTTGCAGCCCTGCTCTGATGTGAGACATGCTGCAGAAGTGGGGGCTCTGTCCAAAATGACCCCCAGCAGAGTATATAAACAGAGTATGTAAGCAGCTGCACAACCGGAGGTTGTGATTTGCCAGACTGTTTAACATAGAGACATCTCTGTGCCCTCCAGATCCCCCAGCCCAGGCCCCCATTTGTCACAATGTGGTTATGCAGACACTGAGAACGCTGATAAAATGGCGCCGGAGCGAGGAGAGGGGGCGGGGCCTACTCTGAGAGCGGGATCCGGAGGGCAAATGAGGTATACAGGGGAGGGAATCTTTCCTCACTGAGGAGTGTCCGTTCCCTGTGCTGAACAGCCGCTGGGCGGAGCCGCACTGTCCCTCTGCATGACTGACATGCAGGGGCAGTGAAAAACGAAACTGGGCCTCAGGCGAAGCCGGGGCCTAGATTTAAACATGCGGCCAGCGTGCAGGCACCATCGGCGCGGTTCTCCAGTGAAAACTGGAGAACCGGCCGGAAATGTTAACACAGTCATATAACACACTCTCCCCAATATATAAGTACAAGGGACCCCTGGAAAGACCACTTTCTGTGGTAATAACGTCTCAATACTTAGCTTTTGAGACGCAGGTGCCAGGTCCCTGGGGGGGGGTGATCGCTCCGTCCGGCAGGATCCTGAAAGGGCTGCGGATGGAGACCGGTCTCCTGCAAAGCAGTGAGAACCGTGATGGCTCCCACTTCAAGCCAGAGCCTCAGGGGATGGTGAAGGAGCGCGGCATGTGAAGGCTCCAGCCTTGTAAAATCAACCTTAACAGCACCGCCGACACAGTGGGGTGAGAAGGGACATGCCGGGAGTCCAGATTGGACCCGCTTTTCTTCCAAATCTTTGAAATCAAAAATCAAAATTCAGAGAATGCATGTGTGTGTGACCTCCTGAACACAAAGCATTGAACTGGTTGGATTTGTCATCCAGGGGGTGTATATGCTCGGAGGGAGGAGCTACACTTTTAGTGTAGTACTTTGTGTGTCCTCCGGAGGCAGAAGCTATACACCCATGGTCTTGGTCTCCCATAAGGAACGATGAAGAAAATTAAGTGATATGGAAATAAGGCTTGAGTGCTCTTAGTGAGTTAAAAGCACTTCAAGACTTTGTCTACCCTCCTTCTTGACTGATAACTCACTGGGTTAACTGCTATGGGAATATAGCAGGGTGGCAGACTCTTGGCAAGTGCTTTGACAAACCCAGAACACTTAAGACTCATTTGCATATGCATTAAAATATTGCAAGATATTATAAAAGTAAAAGGTATGTATGACACTATCTTTTAGAGGACAACATGACCATATAAACAGTTTGGGAGAGGATCGTGCTGCTAGATCCCCTTTAATAAATATTGATAAAAATTGAAGTGTCAAAAATACTAAACATTAACAAAGACAATTGATTGGACTAATAACATTGGAGTACTGCTTTAATGCAGGACATCTATGAGGATGTGGTAGCATAAATCTCCATAAACAATGCAAACCTAAGTACCGTGTTTTTTCAAAATAAGCCCTCCCCCAAACATAAGCCCTAGCAGCGATTTTCAACATTTTCAGAGCAAGGCTTAAATATAAGCCCTCCCCTGAAAATAAGCCCTAGTCGCGATTCAGTAATGAAGTGTCCGTTCAGCTAAAAAAGATAAAGATAATGGAGGACACTTCATTATAGACAGCGCCCCCCCCCGCAATCACACTCACCCGATGCTGAGCGGCAGTACCTGCCATGATCGTACCCCTGCACACATCAGATCACACACACACACAAACATCGGATCACACACACACACAAACATCGGATCACACACACATTGCATCACACAAATACTCAGCACATCCAGCGAAACAGATTTCTTCTCGCCAGCAGAATCCTGAGAGGCTGTGCAGTGCAGCAGCGCAAGGACCTGCGGCCAGAAGTATTCGGTAAGGCTGGATTGTGTCAGCGTGTGTGTGTCAGCCAGTAGCAGGGAAAAACAGCGTGCAGTAACCACCGGAGCTCACAGGAAGGACCTGGGATCCACGCAGACGT